>NC_090845.1:118394324-118697355 GCF_028021215.1 Eschrichtius robustus | reverse complement strand
TTGATGTACCTGTGACATATGCACAGTTGAGTATGTGGGATCCGGACCTCAAGGAAGGGGGTGGATCTGGACTGGAGATATACACTTAGCAGTCATAAGATGGCTGAAGTGAAGCACAGATGGGATTACTGAGGGAGCAAACAAAGCGGGAAGAGGACTATGGATATATGCTCGGAGTTTATGCCAAAATTAAGGGGTTGGTAGAGGAGGAGGAGATGCTGAAGGAGTCTAAGAAAGAAAAGCCACAGGAGTAGGAAGAACAGAGGAGGAAGTGGTGAAAACTAGCAAATGCTGCAGCAAAGTCGAGGAAGACAGGCATTAAGAAGTGTCCATTGGGTTTGGCAACAAGGAGGTCATAGGTGACCTTGCTAAGAGCAGTCTGAGTGAAGAGGTGGGGGCAGAAGCCAGACCAGAGTGGGAAGTGATAAAGCAGAAACGGGGAGTGTAAGAGCAGTAGTTGGCTGAGAAGGGAGGAGGAAGCAGAGGTGAAGGATCCTTCTGGTCAACTTATAGTCACATGTATTTTGTTTAAGTGAGCAGCAACGAGTAACTGGTAAACAGCACAATGACATCGACTCTAAAAAACGTTTTAACAAAGGTTCAGATTTAAAATAAATGAAAGATAAAATATTTGCAAATCATATCCTGATAAGGGGCTAATATCCAAAATATATAAAGAACTCATGCAACTCAAAAGCAAAATAACAATCTGATTAAAAAATGGGCAGAGGAGCTAAATAGACATTTTTCCAAAAAAGACATACAGATGGCCAATGGTACATAAAAAGATGCTCAATATCACTAAACATCAGGGAAATGCAAATCAAAACCACAATGAGATATCACTTCACACTTGTTAGAATAGCAATTATAAAAAAGACAAAAAATGGCAAGTGTTGGCAAGGATGTGGAGAAAAGAGAACCCTTATGCGCTGTTGGTGGGAATGTAAACTGGTGCAGCCAGTATGGAACACAGTACGGAGGTTCCACAAAAAATTTAAAAAAGAGCTACTATATGATCCAGCAATTCCACTTTTGGGTTTTTACCCAAGGAAAATGAAAACATTAACTCAAAAAGATATATGCACCCCTATGTTCATTGCAGCATTATTTACGATAGCCAGGATATGGAAACAACGTAAGTGTCCACTGATGGATGAATGGATAAGATGTGGTACATATACACCATGGAATATTATTTAGCCATGAAAAAGAATGGAATCTTGCCATTTGAAACAACATGGATGGACCTCAAGGGCATTATGCAAAGTGAAATTAGTTAGACAAAGAAACACAAATACCGTATTCTCTCTCTTACATGTGGAATCTAAAAAAAAAAAATCAAAAACAAAGCTCAATAGATACAGAGAACAGATTGGCGGTTGCCAGAGACATGGGGACGGGGATGGGAGGTGGTAGAAATGGGTGAAGGGGGTATAAATTTATTTAAAATTTAAAAATAATAAATGAAAGATACACTTTGAAAATATCTCACCTCCAAAAAAAAAACAGAATTAAAAAGTGATGGCTGGATATCAACCGTGTTTGATAAACATAACCTGGGAGAGAAAAGGCTATCACTCCATAGTCATCCTGCCTATATGATATAGGAACAGCTCTTTTCTCTACTATCTCACGAGACCTCCTAATTAAGATGTTCAGTAGTACTAAGTTGTCCCATTACATTTATGGGTAAAAATCACAGTTAAGCTACTACAAACAGTAAAAATATCAGCATAAATTCTTTCCATATCCCCAAGCTTGACTGTGTAAGGAAGACTACCCACTGGTTCTACCGTGCCCCGACCCAATGCTGAAACGCCACTGCGTGCCCTGAGGAGGGCTCAGCACTTGGACAAATCTGAAACATACACCTTGGCAGTTAGAACACCAGCAAGAAGAATAATTACTTAGGTTGGAAAAAATCAAGATCCTTTTATTACAGCATCAGACAGCTGAAAAATTGGAATTTCTCTGAATACAGTTGACAGATCAAGTTAATTTGGGTTCTGTGAAAGGTCAAATCCTAATCACGGAGTTAAAGCAATTCTCACTAAACAGAAAGTACACAAAAGGAGTGCTTTGTTAAGGGGATAAGGCAGAAAATTCTAGCCTCCTACATAGACAGAGGCACAAAAACTACTGATATCATGAAATTTAAAATTACCACTAACAGGCAACAAAGAGTACAACCACAAAGAGATATCTTTCACAAAACAGAGAAGTCCCATTCCTCCTACACATTCCTGACCCTCTTGTGCTGGAGACCCCCCCAGGGATACAGAACTCAGTATCACCCAAGGCCGACCACTGTATGAGTCTCACAGTGGAAATTGGTTTTCTAATGGATTTCAGCACATTCTTCCAGATTATCACACTAGAAGCCTCTAATAGTGAAAAATATGGAAGGAACATCACTGGGGGTATTGAGTGTGGCCAAAATTGATACAATTTCTACAGATTAAAAAGTGTATGTATGTATGTGTGTGTGTGTATTTATTTATGTATGTGTGTATATTGTGTGTATGTACATATATAACACTTATCTACTTCTTAAAGAATGCTGTTAGATTCTGTCTGAAAAGCTAATTGAACTACTACAAATCTCTCAGTCATTATTTTCTCATCTATAAAATGGGGATAAATGACTTGCCCAACATTATTTGGCATTAAGTGGCAAAACCAGAACTGAAATCTGGGTTTTCTATTTCCAAAGTCTCTATAATTTTCTAATCACCTCCTTGCTCTCTCATCACTACTAACTTGCTCTCCGGTGGTTATGTCTCCATTCTCTCATAAGCTTCCCTCACAACTCACCTCCAAAACCCCTGTAACTTTAAGTATTAACTCCCTTCATATCCAATCTTATTAAATTTAGTACAGTAGAGTGTAGGAGAAAAAGCACAAGTTTGGAAGGCAGATAGAAGTATGAATTCTGGCTCTATCAAGTTCTAGTCTGTGATCCTAGGGTACATAACTTCTCATTGAACCTCAGTTTCCTCATATGTAGTGATGATAATACCAACCTGTTTTGTCTTTATAGATAAGTTTTATCTCTTCAACATGAGGCAATATGGTTTAAGGGGCTAAGAGAATGGGGCTCCTGAGGCCGACTGACTGTGTTTGAATCCTGCCTTAATACTTACAAGTTATGTGACTTCGGGCAGGTCATTTAACCTCCCTGTGCCTCAATTTCCTCATCTGTAAAATGGGAAAGATAATAGTACCCATCTCACAGGGGTGTCATGAGGTTTAAATGAGATGATATTTGTTGAGCACCTAAGCAGCGTCTAACACATTATAATGCTCAATAAACACTACCTATTCAGTCACTAGATTGTAAGTGCTTTGTGGACAGGGATGATGACTCATATCTGTATTTCTCATCATATCTCATACATCAAAGACACTTAATAAATATTTACTGATAAATCGCATTAGCTAAACCTAGGACTCTGGATGCTGTAGTTCAAGGCATAATAAATATTGCTTCCCTGTCTTTTGCTTTTTATACCATCTGTAAGCATACTGCAGTGAGTGATCACTTTTCAGACTTACTAACGGTGACTCACTTTTAAGCTTCTTAAGCAAGCTAGCCCAATGAACAGAACACTTGGGTGCTTCGACATTGTAACTGGGGCAATTAGGCTATATTACAATCTAGAAAGTGACCACATTGGCAACTTAATCTCTCTCTCTCTTTGTAACCTGGCTTCTCAAAAAAATAAAGGAGAAGCTTATTTTAAGTAGCATTTTTCTCGGATTTAGATAGCTAAATCATCAGTGGGCTGAATCTTGGAGGTCTGGACATTCCCAGAGTAAGAAGCCCTTTCATCTGGAAGTCAAGCTGAAAAATAAAGGTCTTAAAATAATATATTAACATAATAGCTATAATGGTACAAGAGTCGTAAAAAAAGGTAAATGGCAGACGGTAATTAGGATTAGCAAATGTCCATTTCCATGGCACTGAAAATACTTTGACCCAGCCCCATCTTTTCTCAAACTGGACTTGGGAGTTGGTCAGGAGGCTGTTCATCCAGTCCCCATCACCCATATTGAGAAAATGGGACAGGCTAAAGAATGCCAAGTCGTAGCAAATCAACCCAATTTGACTCACAGATAACACTCTTTCACTTTATATTCCACAAGAGATACCCTTGCTTTTCCTTCACAAAATACCAACACTAAGGTACTCCATCACTTTTCATTAACTTAGAAACATCAGGGAAAGCAATCAGTAATCCCACTTTTCTCCTTTAGCCCAAGAGTTAGAGGAGGTTAATGATTATCAACTACCAAAGAGCAAATATTTTCAGGGAAATTCTAAGTCCCTATTTGATTTTTATAAAAAATACTATATCTGCCTCTTAACTTACAAGACTGAATAATTAAAAGAACTATTCTGAGCCTAACCTGAAAAAATGCAGTTATAACAGCAATAATAATAATAGTATTGCAGCTCTCATTTAATGAGCATTTACTTAGGGGTCAGGTACTAAGTTAAAAACATTTCTTCCTCACAATAATGCTACTATCATTGTTCCTAATTTATAGATGACAGTGTAAGAAGGTAAGGGACTGGCCTAAGATCACACAGAGTTATTGGCATAGTAAGACAGGAACCCAGGTCTGACTCTAAAGCAGGGGTTGGAAATCACAATGATGGTCTGTTTTTGTATGGTCCAAGAGCTAAGAATGGCTTTTAAATTTTTAAAGGTTTATAGAAAGGAAAAAAACAAAACAAAGAAGAAAACACAACACATTTTCACAACACAGAGATTGATGTGATCCACAAAGCCGACAGTATTTACTCTCTGGTCCTTTACAGAAAAAATTTGCAGACCTCTGGTCTAAAGCCTTACATTTTTAACCACTTCATAACACTATATCTCTCTACAGGAAAGAGGTTTCTGTGATCAGTTCCTTCTTTTAACACCGTAATACTCACTTGGCATTTAATGGAATTTAAGATGCCTTTATTTTCTTTATATGACCTGTCTACCCAAGAGGGATAAGTTCCTTGAAGGTGGGGATCATATACTTCTTTGTATTTTCTGTGCATAACATAGTAGGCTGAGTAGCAAAGGTTTGTTGAGGATAGTAAATAAATCACACACTGGTATACAGAGAAATTATATAGAGATATATAGCTTATCTGGCTAATTTAGCTTAAGGAGCGCTGCAAATAGAATGCAAAAAAAAAAAAAACAAAACAAAACCATGAAATATGAAAACCACCCAATATGTCCAAAAACTAAGAATCCTAGGGAGCAAAGATATTTTGCACACAGGCTTAGAATTTTATTACCTTACAAATGAAAAATAAGCCTGAGTTCCTGCATTTTCCTGATGGACACAACTACCTTTCCTTGCTGTGCTACCCTTGAGCTGCACATTCCAGAAGTCTGTATTTACTGGAAAGGGGCGGGGGGGGGGCCGTGCGTGGAGAAACGTCCTTTTGTGCCAAGGCTTCTCCCACCTGTCTGCAAGTCTGAGACACAAAGCTCAACAAGCTCATCAGTTTAAGCCTGTTCCAAATGAAGATAATCTTCACTCATGTACTGCACAGAAAGGATTGTTTGTCTGCCCTCATCTCTCCAGCCATATATGCCTCCGCGGTCATCTTAGATTAAGACAGTCAGCAATATGCATCTTTTCCTCTCATGAGGCCAAAATGTCTCTGAGTCCAGGGTTTGATTTGCCCTTCTCTCCTCATGACCAAAAAATAAAGATAAATAAGAAACCTCGCAAAGAAAGCACAGTAAGACACGAGAACTGAAGCCATTTACTCAACGATCTGTCAATAATCTTATGCTACCAGCAAGTCACCCATAATACTGCATATGCGTGGTGTTCCTAATTACTGTTTGGCCGAACTGTCCTGATCATCCTACAGTACAACATGCTGCTGGAAGATCTTTACCTCTTGTCCTCACCGCGGCACGGCCTGAATTAGAAGAGGCAACCATACGTATCCATATCAGATATTACAGGCATAGTACAATACATCAGGACGTCATCAAAAATGCCCTAAGCCTTCTTCAGCTTCTTTCCTGTTCAGGTTTTTACTTGGGGTACACGGGAGTCAGTTTTTCATTCTCAACCTCCAAAGGACAGGGCGTAGCAAGATCTGGGTGATGGGGAAAGGTGGACTCTGGCTCCAAAAGAACGCCAGATGCTGAGCAGCAGAGATACTACTGCAGCTTCAATGGACCTTAAACGAACTGACACCCAGAGAAATGGATCGCTATGCTGGCTTCCCCTCCCCCAGTCCTCAGCCCAATCTGAGACACCGCATCCACTCCCTTCCCATCCTCAGTCCCGGGTCCCGAGCTCGGTAGGCAGAGGCGGAGGGGGTGGCGGGTGCGGAAGAAAAAGGGGGTGGGGTCGGAGGAAAAAAAGGTGTGGACCGGCAGAGGAAAGGGGGGGGCGCGAGGCGGAGAAAACGGGGGGCGAGGCTGAGGAGGAAATGGGGTAAGGCAGAGAAACGAGGGGCGTAGCAGAAAAAAAGGGGGGCGAGGGAGAGAAACGGGGGTGGGGGAGAAAGGCGAGACGGAAAATGGAAGGAATTGGAAGGGGAGCCGAACGTAGGCCGTGCAGGGCCAGGAGAGGAGGCGAGGCAGCCGGGGAGCAGAGAAGGGGGGGAGCGCCAGGGGCGGACACGGGGTTGAGGCACTTGCCATAAATCATAGCCAGGCCGGTTTCGTGCAGGAAGCGGGCCCGGCGGTGCTTGAAGAGCCAGATCGTGAGAATGGTGAGCGTGAGCAGCAGGATGAAGATGAGCAGATTGGCGCTGTCCTGCCGGTGGCTCTCCTCGGCTTGCTTCTCTGACACGATCTCCTCGTCCATGGCTCTCGCTTCTCCGCCAGCGCCGTCCGAAGCCCCGGCCCAGCCAAAGACTCCCACTGCGAGGAGCAACCAGAGGGGCCGCGTGAGCCGGCGGGCCCGGGGGCCGCCGCCGCCGACGCCGCGGCGGAGGGGCGCCCGCAGCCAGCCGCGCCGAGCCATGACTCCCCCCACCCCCCGCCCCGCTCCTCACCCGCAGTCGCCCGCGGTCGGACCACTCCCCGAGGCCTCACGGGAAAGGGGCGGGGCCCCAGGGAAGCCGTCGGAGCGCGCGCTGCCGCCGCCGCCGCCGCCGCTCTTAAAGGGGACGCGACACTCCCAGCTCACTGGGCCCCAAGCCTTTGGCCTTCTGTCCCCCACTGCACCAGCTCCCCGCTCAGGCTCCGCTGCCAGGCAATGAAAGACCGTCGAATCTAGCCCACTGCCTTCTGGAAAAGAAACCTGGGCTCAGCGTAATCAAAGCGTGGCAGATTGCGCTCTGTCTAGTTCGATCCTATTCTTAGAGCTCTCAGGGGAATCGATCTTTCATAACCCATCTCAATATTGTCTCCCAGTGTCTCTTAACAGGATAAGAAGTCGTCCTCTTGGGAAGGGCCTAAATCTCCATCTGTAATTTAAATCGGATTCTCCTTCTTCTGTCCTCATAGGGAAAAAAACCAACAGCACTGTAGTAGTTCACAAATAATTGACTCAAAGGCAAGGATTATGTGTGTGTCTGTATGCTCGGTTTTCTTTACACGTAAATTACCTGATGTGAGTCATCTCTTGCAGATAAACTCCTCAATCTCACAAAGATTCAATCGGTTTGTGCTCAAATTTACCCATACTCCAAACACTCCGCTCCCTCCCCAGGAAAAAATCTTTTGTGGTGTGATCAGTTTCTCCTTCTCCTCTTGCTCCTTTTCCCTGCTATCTTAAAGCAGATTTCCCCAGCTCAGAAGCCACCTTTGACACCATATCTCATCTCTCTTCCTCAAAGAGTATTTTCCCTGTTCTCAGCCGCTCAACCTTGCACACCAGAATTTTCATGGTTCTCACCTCTTTGAGAACAGCGGATTTCTATTTTCTCCATTCTCCTCAGATCACTCATTAGTCTTTGTGGGCTTTTTGTTCCCTCTAGACTTTCTCTAGAATGTTTCATTTCTACCTCTGCAGGAATGAACTCCAAATCCCAAGTCCTGACCTGCCACCCTCCCTTCAGGCCTCTACCTGTTGGATACTGAGCATATCCTGGTGAGGCTCCTACCAATCTCCAAAACTAAAAATGTTTTTAAATGAGCTCATTTCACCCCTACCGACACATAGTCTTTCTCAATTCTTTCAGACCACTGATGATACTAGCTATCAATCCAATTCCTATCATTCTGCCTAGAAGTCATGATTCTCAAACGTTTTGGCCACGTTACGGCCATATAACCTCTTTGCTAAGGCAAACAACATGCAGGCAACTCCCAGCTGCCCCAGTGTGGATTCACTCCCATTAACCAGCTCATTAAGTTCTGTGAGGATGGTGAGCTTAAAAAAAAAAAAAAGTGCTGGAATGGTGCTTAACTCCGAGTTCTATCCCTGTCGGGTCAGGAGCTGTGCCAGTGACTGAGCCGTCTCTCCTCTTAGTACCTGGGTCTGCCTGTCCCTTCCCAACCTCATGGCTGCCGGTCCCCTACACCCTGCCTCCAGCCTAACCTCACTGGCCTGTGTGAACAGGGTTGGGCTGTGTAGAGACAAGAAACCCAAGTGAGGATCCTTCCCAGTCTCCCCACTGCCCCCCCCTCCCCAGACCTATCTCTGTCACCCGAGAAGACCTAGCGAAGGAGTATCCCTGCTTCTTCAGGCCTAACCACCAAACCCAAGGCTGTTTTGCCCCGGCACAAAACCATTTTTCATTCTCCTAGTGTTCAGAGCTCAAGAAGAAAACAAAACAAAACGAAAGTCACAGATTGCTTGCCTGGCAAGAGTTAACAAACGTCTCCAAGCTCCAGACTCTACCTCTGTTTTCTGGCCCCAGCAATTTAGTATCCCCACTCTCACCCTTTCCCCAGCAACCTGGTTAGAGCAGAGTTCCAGGAGGAATCTTGAGAGGCCGATAATTTTATCAGGCAGGCCAACCCCATGAGCCCTTGGCTCCCCTCAGAATATACTTCTGTCTCAACCCAGCAGTGCCCTGTGTGCCCCTCGCCCTCCAGCTTCTCCTCTCACTACTGCTCTCCCCTGCCAATCCTTGTCATGTGCTTTCTGGAGTACCCTCCGCTAGGAACAAACTACCCAGCCCTCTCAGGTGCTGCACCGATGCCCTCTCCATCTCCTCCTTTTCCCGGTACCTGAATCTTGCTCAGGACATCACAAGCTCTGCCGCTGTTTCAAGTGGAGGCTGCTTATTTCCTCAGCACTCCACTGTCCTACACACACACACACACACACACACACACACACACACACACACACACGCTCACGCCCTGTATCAGGTGGCCTGAAGGAGCTGGCACTCCACTCACTCCCCATTGATTGTGGTTCCAAGCTCCTTACGGCCCCACCCTGCCTTGCAGCGCTAACACCCTCTCCTTTCCCGGTCTTCTAACGACTTCCTGGTCTCTCTCGCACTTTCACCGAGCACTTGGGCATCTGGTTCACAGCTTCCTCTCCCCTCCCCCCCACCGCCCCGCGCCTGCCCACCTCAGCCCCGCCTTCGATGCTCGTACAGGTAAGTCACACGGAATTCGAGACTTGCCTCCTTTTTTACTGGGAAAATCAAGATCCTCCGGAAAACAGTCCTCACCGTCCTCAGCCTGCAGTCTCCCTTCAATATACCATCAGTGCCCACGCGTTCCTCCTCCCCTCCAGCCGCAGTGCCAGAGCTGTTCCCTCCTCCCTTCTGAAACGTTAAGCCCCAGTCTACACTCCGCATCCCGCCACCTCCTTCCTGCCTCTTCTAGGACCTACTCCAACAGTCATCTCCCTCCACCATCTTCAGCGGCTCCTTCTCCACCCCCCTTCCTGTTCTCTAAAACCGCTTTCAGGTCTCTTTTAAGAAACAGCACCCCGCCCGCGCCCCTCCAGTCCACACGCCCCTCTTCTACCGCACGATTTCTCTCCTCCCATTTCTCTCCTCCCGTTCAGACCGAGCTTCTCAAAAGAGTCGTCTACACCGCCGCCTGTTTTGGTATGGCATGCTTTTGACATTTTTTTAGTGGTTGAAAGTAAAATCGAAAGACTGTTTTCTGACACGTGAAAATCCCGTGCAATTCATATCGCAGTGTCCACCAGTAAAAGTTTACTGGACACAGCTATGCCCATTTGTTTACTGATTGTCTGTGGTAGCTCTGGGACTACAAGGCAGAGTGAGTGGTTGCAAAAGATACTGCATATTAATCTCCAAAATTTACAAGCAGCTCATGCAGCTCAATATCAAAAAAACATACAACCCAGTCCAAAAATGGGCAGAAGACCTAAAAAGACATTTCTCCAAAGAAGACATACAGATTGCGAACAAACACATGAAAGGATGCTCAACATCACTAATCATTAGAGAAATGCAAACCAAAACTACAATGAGGTATCACCTCACACCAGCCAGAATGGCCATCATCCAAAAATCTACAAACAGTAAATGCTGGAGAGGGTGTGGAGAAAAGGGAACCCTCTTGCACTGTTGGTGGGAATGTAAATTGATACAGCCACTATGGAGAACAGTATGGAGGTTCCTTAAAAAACTAAAAATAGAACTACCATACGACCCAGCAATCCCACTACTGGGCATATACCCTGAGAAAAGCATAATTCAAAAAGAGTCATGTACCACAATGTTCATTGCAGCACTATTCACAATAGCCAGGACATGGAAGCAACCTAAGTGTCCATCGACAGATGAATAGATAAAGAAGATGTGGTATATATACACAATGGAATATTACTCAGCTATAAGCTGCGGCATAGCACAGGGAGATCAGCTTGGTGCTTTGTGACCACCTAGAGGGGTGGGATAGGGAGGGTGGGAGGGAGACGCAAGAGGGAGGGGATATGGGGATATATGTATATGTATATCTGATTCACTATAAAGCAAAAACTAACAAACACACCATTGTAAAGCAATTATACTCCAATAAAGATGTTAAAAAAAAAAAAAAAGAAAATATGAGGGGAAAAAAAAAAAAAAGAGAGAGACTGTATAGCCTGCAAAGCCTCCAGTATTTCCTGCCTGGTCCTTTACAGGAAAGGTTTGCTGACCTTTGCCTCGGCCTCTGCCAATCATTACTCTACACTTTTACCAGAGGGATCTTTCTGAAGCACAAGTCTGATTATATATATCACAGCCCTGCTCCAAACCCTCCACTGACCCCATGGCCTTCAGTTCTGGCTCCTTAGCTTGGCACACGGAGCTCCACACATCCTGACTCCAGGCTGTTTCTTCACCATATATCCTGTCTTTCTCCCCCAAATATATTGTGCTTCAGCCTTTCTGAACTCCTTGTAGTTTCCTGAAAGCTTCATGTGCTCTCATGTATCTATGTGCCTTGCCATGTTCTCCCTCTGCTTGAAGAGTCCTTCAACGCATTCCTCACCTAACTAGCTTCTCATCTGACAAAACTCATTTTAAAGGTCACCAAGCTTTCCAGGATGCCCTCAGGTTGAGTTAGGGGCTCCTTTTATGGGCTTCCAGAGCCCCACCCCCTCCCCAGGCAAATCTCTCTCTTAGCCCTCCTGAAATATTATGTTTGATTGAAATGTTTCTGATGCCACAGGTCATGAGTATCTTGAGGGCAGGAACCAGGTGTTACTTATTTCTTTACTGACAGCCTGTAGCCGAAGGCCTAACCAAAACAGGTACTCAATACAACATATCTGAGCATCAGTGAATGTCTCTTCAATTTCACTGAGTACCAAGGAAATCTCCATGTTTGCAGATGACATTAAATTCCCCTAGGTACCTAGATTCAGTTCAAGGATAAAAGAAAGAGGACTTTACAGTACTGGGTACATAGTAAGTGCTCAGGAAGGACTTAATAATTGAAAAATGTACATAAGTTTAGGCCAGCGTTTGCTGCAGTCCTTGGTTCTTTGGAGGTGCGTGATAAACATTGAATTAATTAATTCATATGTTGGGGGAAAGGCTGAAAAAGCTAAGTTGAGGCCATATTGTGGAAGGTCTTAATGCCGCAAAAAATTTTAACTCATTCATTTCCCTGCTCAAAACCTCTCCAGTATTAATTTGGCAACAGAAAGGGGTATAAATGAAATGCAGAGTGATGGGCGATGGGGGAGGCCAGTTTAGAGGTTGGAAAGGTAGTCTTGCTGAAAAGCAGTGAGGGCTTAATTTTTGGGATGCAGTAGGAATGGAAATGGGAGGCTGGGTGAGAAAGCCAACGTGGAGGTTGGTAGGATAACCTGTTTTAGCAGCTGATTTGGTGGGTGGATGGTGAGCATTTGAGGAAGAAGGATTGAAAGATGACTCCAAGGTTTTGAACCTGGACAACTGGAAAGCATAAGACTACTAATAGCATTAAAATGGGAGTCAGAAGGTAGAGCTCAGCTCTGGACAGGTTGGATTTAAGGGACTTGGGGGACATCCAAGTGGAGGTATCGAAATGGGTGGTTAGAAGCTGGGGTCTGGAGTTCAGGAGTGAAGTCAGGACCAGTGATAGAAATTGGAGCTATGTGCACAATATTGAAGCGTGGGAGTCATGTGTTCTCCAAAGAAGAGGGAGTAGAAAGAGAGCCAGTACTAGGACAGTAGTATAGGGAAAGCCTATATTCAAAGAGTAGAAGAAAGAATAGAAGGTCACACATATCAGTTAGAACTCAACATAATTATGCTGGAGTTTTCAGTTTATTTCCTGAACATACCAGCCCAATGTGCTAAAAAAAGCAAATAAGATTTTTGGTGTCATTTTCAGTGTCAAGGCTATTTGAAATGAATACTCGTATTAACCTCAGACAAGTAACCTAGGATACTTTGTGCAGATGTACTAATGAAACCCCATGAGAAATATTAGTGTATCTGGAAACAGTCCAGAGAATAGCAATTAAAATAATCAAAGGGGTGGAGCAACTGATGTTTTAGGAAAGACTAAAGGGATAAAGAACCTGTTCAGTCTGGAAAAATAGCTAGAGGAGTCAACAGGAGCATCAATAACAATAATAACAATGGCTAACATTTACTGAGTGCTCCCTGTGTGTGAGATTATTGTAAACAACTTGTAGGCATCACCTCACTCGATTCTGACAACAATCTTATCAGGTAAGTACTATTATTATTCCCACTTTACAGATGAGGAAACTGAGGCACAGTGAAGTTAAGTAACTTGTCCAATCTGCCAAAGGTAGTAAAGGAGAAGCCAGGATTTCAACCCAATCTGATTCTAGGGGGAGTGGCCAAGATGGCAGAGTAGGAAGACCCTGAGCTCACCTCCTCCCATGGGCACACTAAAATTACAATCATTTGTGGAGCAACTATTGATGAGAAAGACCAGAAGACTAGCAGAAAAGATTTTCTACAACTAAAGATATAAAGAAGGAACCCCCATGAGACAGGTAGGAGGAACAGAGACGCAGTATACTCAAGACCCGTACTCCTGGGTGGGCAACCCACAAACAGAAGGATAATTACAATTGCAGAGGTCCTCCCCAAGGAGCAATGGGTCTGAGCCCTACATCAGGCTCCCCAGCCCGGGGGTCCTGCACCAGGAAGAGAAGGTCTCAGAATGTTTGGCTTTGAAGGCCAGCAGGCTTACTTTTGGAAGAGCCAGAGGGCTATGGGAAACAGAGACTCCACTCTTAAACGGCACACACAAAATCTCACACACTCCGGCACCCAGGGCAGAAGCAGTAATGTGAAATGAGCCTGGGTCAGACCCACGTGCTGATTTTGGAGAGTCTCCCGGAGAGGCGGGAGGCAACTGCAGCTCACCCTCGGGACATAGACACTGGCGACAGCCATTTTTGGGAGCTCGTTCTACCACGTGGACACTGGTGCTATCAAGTGCCATTTTGGAATTCTCCCTCTAGCTTATTAGTGCAGGGACCTGGCCCTGCCCCTGCTCACCAGCTTGTTGGCACCAGTACCGGGACACCTCAGGCCAAGCAACTGGCTGAGAGGAGATATAGACCCACTCACCAGCAGGCCTGCTGCCTTAAGAACCCCTGAGTCCACAGCTGCCCTGGGACCCAGCCCTGTTCACCAGAGGGCCCAGGAGCTGGCCTCGCACACCAGTGCACTGGCACCACCCCTGGGACGCCCAGGGCCCTGCAGCCAGAGACCCTGGGACCTGGCCCCACCCACCAGTGGGCTGGCACTAGCCCTGGGATCACCTCCACCCACCAGTGGGTGGGCACCAATCCTGGGATCCCCAGGGCCCTGGCCCCACCCACCAGTGGGCTGACACAGTCCTCAGGACCTGGCCCTGTACACCAGCAGGCCAACACCAGCTCCGGGACACTCTGGGCCCCTTAGCCAGTGGCCTGGGATCTGGTCCCACCCACCCGTGGGCTGACACCAGCTTTGGGACTTCCAAGGCCCTGCAGCCAGATATCCGAGGAATTGGCTCTGCCCAACCAGCAAGCTGGCACTAGCCCTGGGATCCCCTGGGCCCTAGCCCTTCCCACCAGCAAGCCAACACAAGCTGTGAGGCGCCTTGGACTGCTCAGCTAGCCACCCCGGGTTTTGGCCCAACTCATCAGCGGGCCAGTGCCAGCTTTGGGACACCGCAGACACCACAGCCAACCTTGTCAGGAACCAGCCCCACCCACCAGCAGGCCAACAGCAGATCTGGGAACCTCGGCCCTCCAACCACCCACCCCAGAACCTGGTTCTGCCCACCAGTGGGCCAGCACTAGCCCTGGGACCCACTGGGGCTCTCAAGCCAGCAACCTTGTGACCTGACCGCACCCACCAGTAGCCTACAGCCTCTGCACAAGTTAGGACCTGGCAACCAATCAGACTGGGGGCCAGCCGTGCCTACCAGACTACCCACCACAGTAGAAGGACCCACACATCTCACATAGGGGGCACGCCTAGAGCATATAGCTCTGGTGACCAGAGGGTGGTGTGCTGCTGGGATGCATAGGATATCTCCTACAAATAGCCACTTATGCAAGGTCAGGAAATGTAACCAACCTACCAGATACATAAAAATAAATACAGCAAATTAGGTAAAATGAGGTGACAAAGAAACATGTTCCAAACAAAGGAACAAGATAAAACCTTGGAAGAGCTAAGTGAAGAGGAGATAGGCCATCTACCCAATAAAGAGTTCAAGGTAATGATTGTAAATATATTCAAAGAATTTGCGAGAAGATTGGATGAACAGAGTGAGAAGTTAGAAGTTTTTAACAGAGTTAGAAAATATAAAGACCTTAACAGAGATGAAGAATACAATAATTGACATTAAAAATACACTAGAAGGAATCAACAGTAAATTAGATGATACTGAGGAACAGATCAGTGAGCTGGAAGACAGAATAGTGGAAATCACTGAAGCTCAACATATAAAATAAAAAAGAATAAAAAGCAATGAGGACAGGGATTTCCCTGGTGGTCCAGTGGTAAAGAATCTGCCTTACAATGCAGGGGTCGTGGGTTCGATCCCTGGTCAGGGAACTAAGATCCCACATGCTGTGGGGCAACTAACCCCCGCACCACAACTACTGAGCTTGCGTGCCTCAACTAGAGAGCCCATGTGCTGCAAACTACAGAGCCCACGCACTCTGGAACCTGTGTGCCACAACTACAGAGTCCACGCGCCCTGAAGCCTGCACACCACAACTAGAGAGAGGCCCGTGCGCCACAACAAAGAGCCCGCACACCTCAACGAAAGATCCTGCATGCCTCAACGAAGATCCCTCATGCCGCAACTAAGACCCAACGCAGCCAAAAAAAGGAAAAAAATCTTTAAAAAGAGCAATGAGAACAGCTTAAGAGACCTCTGGAACAACATCAAGCATACTAACATTCACATTAAAGGGGTCCCAGAAGGAGAAGAGAGAGCGAAAGGGACTGAGAACATATTTGAAGATATAATAGCTGATAACTCCCCTGACCTGGGAAAGGAAACAGACACCCAAGTCCAGAAAGCACAGAGAATCCCAAAAAGGAACCCAAAGAGGACCACACCAAGATATACTGTAATTAAAATGGCAAAAATTGTACATAAAGGGAGAACATTAGAAGCAACAAGGGAAAAGCAACGTTACGTACAAAGGAACTCCCATAAGGTTATCATCTCACTTTTCAGCAGAAACTCTACAGGCCAGAAGGGAGTGGCATGATATATTTAAAGTGATGATGAAAGGGAAGAACCTACAACCAAGAATACTCTACCCAGCAAGGCTTTCATTCAGATTTGATGGAGAGATCCAAAGTTTTACACACAAACAAAAGCTAAAAAAGTTCAGCACCAGACTTCCCTGGTGGTGCAGTGGTTAAGAATCTGCCTGCCAATGCAGGGGACACGGGTTCAATCCCTGGTCTGGGAAGATCCCACATGCCGCGCAGCAACTAAGCCCATGCGCCATAACTACTGAGCCTGCGCTCTAGAGCCACAACTACTGAGCCTGCGTGCCACAACTACTGAAGCCCTCGCGCCTAGAGCCCGTGCTCCGCAACAAGAGAAGCCATCGCAATGAGAAGCCAGTGCACTACAACGAAGAGTAGCCCCCGCTCGCTGCAACTAGAGAAAGCCCGCGTGCAGCAACGAAGACCCAAGGCAGCCAAAAATAAATAAATAAATAAATAAATAATTGTCGTCTCTCAAACCTCTAAAAAAAAAAAAGTGTTCAGCACCACTGAACCAGCTTTACAACAAATGCTAAAGGAACTTCTTGAGGTCGAAAAGAAAAGGCCACAACTAGAAACATGAAAATTATGAAAGGAAAAATCTCATTGGTAAAGGCAAAAACACATTAAAGTAGTAAATCAACCATGTATAAAGCTAGTAGGAAGGCTGAAAGACAAAAGTTATAAAATTATCTATATTTGCAATAATTAGTTAAGGGATACAGAAAACCAAAAGATGTAAAATATGATATCAAAACAGTAAATATGGGGGGAGGGGAGTAAAAATGCAGGGTTGTTAAAATGTGTTTGAACTTAAGAGATCAGAAGCCTAAAATAATCACATATATAGATTAAGACGTACAAACTTCCAGTTGCAAAAATAAATGAGTCATGTATATGAAATGTACAGTGTGGGGAATCTAGTCAATAACTATGTAAAATCTTTGAATGGTGACATCATAACTAGACTTATCATGGTGATCATTTTGAAATTTATAGAAATGCCAAATCACTATGTTGTATAACAGGAACTAGCATAGTGTTGTAGGTCATTTATACTTCAAAAACAAACAAACAAGGTCATAGAAAAAGAGATCAGATTTGTGGTTACCAGAGATGGGGGCTAGGGGGAGGGGGAATTGGATGAAGGCAGTCAAAAGGTACAAACTTTCAGTTATAAAAGATAAATACGTATTAGGGATGTAATGTACAATATGATAAATATAATTAACACTGCTGTGTGTTATATATGAAAGCTGTTGAGAGTATCCTAAGAGTTCTCATCATAAGAAAAAATTTTTTTTTCTATTTCTTTAATTTTGCGTCTATATGAGATGATAGATGTTCACTAAACTTATTGTGGTCATCATTTCATGATGTATGGAAGTCAAATCAATACGCTGTACACCTTAAACTTATACAGTGCTGTATGTCAGTTATATCTCAATAAAACTGGAGGAAAAAAATAAAAAATAAAATAAAAAATAAACCCAATCTGATTCTTGAGCATATGCTCTTAACCACAGTAGTATAAACCTTCCAGCAAAATAATCTTAAAGATATGAATCAAGTAACCAGTCTTCTTACTACGATTCAAAACTCAAAATACCAACACACCACTTAATGTTTTAAGAGGAAGACACATTGCTTTGTTGTTTGAATTTCTTAGACTGAGCAGACATTACTTTTGTAAAGAATAAAAAAAAAATATATATATATATATATATAAAACACTAGTTTATATAGTAGTAAACCTCTAGAATTTGTGATCCAGGGGGGTTGTAATAAATAGCTTGAATAAAGGTTTAGCATCTACAATAGATATATGGCTCCTATAGATACCTATAATAGTCAGGAATGTATTTCTAGGGAAGGTGGGTTTTTGAACTAAGTAGGAAAGGACAGAGTGTGCTAGGTAGAGGGAGAATCTGCGTGGGAAGTGGGTACATGGACGTGGTGTATGAAGTTACTCCTCCAGTTGGGTGGCATGTAACAAAGTTAATTAACTTGAAGACAATTCTGGGATTGCAGTGCTTTCTCTATTCAACCAACTATCCTGGGGAAACAGCGATGAGCCTTCATAAACAACATCTCCATCTCCATAGGAAACGCTTTAGAGATGGTTATCCCCACCTTTAATAACATCCACATCATTTATCCACTGTGCATGTGGACGACGGCTGTTTCTTTGGGAAAAGTAAAGGCACTTCTTGGGTCACCGAGGAATTTAAATGCTCTTTCTCATGAGGTTTGACTTTTGTTCTAAGAGCTCGTGAAAACACCGCTGCCATTAGCTGTAACTTGCACCTTTGGGATTAACTCTAACGTAGAGAACACTGCATGAGTGGACCCAAGGTACTTAGTAACTGTGACTTAGTAAATTCCTTAGTAATTGTGACTATGAATATTTTGGCTTCCTTTCAGGGTGGAATCTATAGATGAGACAAAATCCTACCTCATGAATATGAGTTAACCATTTATTTCTAGAAAATGTAAAACTAGGTAGCTTGCACTCAGTATGTGGGTAACAGATTCAAAAGAGTGGGGAATGCATTTTAAGAGTGTAATGGAGAAAACAAAATTCAAGGCCTGGACAGAGGTCACTTCCCTGAAGACTAGGATAATGTATTGGTGGTTTATACAAATACCAGACTCCTTACTGGCTCTCTCTTTTTTCTATAACCTCATCTTTTTAAAAGAAAGTCACCAGATCTCAGCTCCTTTAAGAAACCTCCTAATCATTTTCTGCTTCAGATAAATTAATATTAACAGAAGTAATTTAATAGGGTACCTGAAAAGACTAATTTCAATTTGACCATTATCAAAGTCAAAACAAAGTTTTAAGATTTTTTTTGGATCACCTATGTTTTCAACCTTGCCACCTCCCAGCGGTGGAGAAGGAAGCACTTTCCTGTTAAGTGCAGAGAGATTATTTCCTGGTTCTTCCTGATTGTGAGGTCTATAAATAGGGCTACATTTGTAAGGAATACAATATACTGTACTTGACGTTGATCAAGTACCCTGTCAACTCTTGGCTCAGAGGTGAAGAAATTGGAGAGGGCCCAGAGAAAAATAATGACTATAATTAAAGGTTTGGAAAATGGGATCCAGGACAAAAACTATATAGGTAAAGTTGAGGAAATCTGATGACTCTTGGATGCCTTCTTTATTTTCTCAATTTTTTCAGCTTTGAGGAAGCTCAAGTATGTCGGAAAATGCTTATCATCAATCAAAGTGTTACCAAAATCTAAGGGTGTGTACAAGTCCACAGGGATTTTTGAATCCAATTCAAAAATAATGGACGGACTCTCTATAGAGATTCTTTCAAAGGAGGATACATCCCTCTCCACTTCTTTCCCATAATTCATTCATTCATTCAGCAAACATTGAATGCTTACCATGTGACAGGCAACATTCTAAGTATAGACAGAAACCTCTGTCCTCTTGGAACTTACATTCCTGGAGGAAGAGAGCTGGTAAACAATAATAACACAACAAACATAATAAATAGGTAAATTATAGAGTATGTTAGAAGGTGATATAAAAATAGAGGTGAGGGGGATCAGGAATGGAAAGAATGCAAATTTAAAAGGGTGGACAGGATAGGCGTCTAGTAGCCAGTAAGAGTGAGCAAATTGATGCAGCTAAAACATAGAATTCTGACAGGGTTAAGGGCAAAGGATGGTGGTCACACTTTGCATTTACCTTGTGATATGCAGTTTACAACATTGTGCCAACCAGTCAGGAGGCACTGGAGGAGTTGGTGGAGTTTGGAAAAAGGGGTGAATTCTGTTTTGGCCACATTAAGTGTTAAGGGCCACAGGATAGAAATAAATGATCAGCAGGGAGTTGGAAATGCAGGTCTGGAGCGCAGGAAAGACATTTGAGATAAGAGATGTCGACTTGGAATCACTAATATTGACGATGGCTTAAAGCAGTGGGAATGAATAGGTGAGCTGGCCAAAGGAGAATAGAGTGGAAAGAGGTCAATGTAAAATGTCTATAGTGTAGGGGATGAAGACAAAGAAAAAAATCGAGAAAGGAGAGTATATTTTATTCTGATCAGAGAGACAGAAGGTGGATGGGCCTGTGTTGTTAGCATCACTTTATTCCTCTCCTTTCATTTCTCCCTAATGTAAACTGGTTCTCTTCGTGACGAAACACTCCCGCCGCGCTACACCCTTTTGGGCGCGAATCTTTCTCATAGACCTTTTGAAGGTAAGGAGAAGGGAACTAACTTTTACTGAGTGTCCCCCGCGTGCGACGTGTTTGCGGCTCCAAATGCCGGGTGGTTTTCCTCTACACCCCACCCGCCCCCTCGCTTTCACACCCTTGCCT
Organism: Eschrichtius robustus; assembly: GCF_028021215.1. NCBI lineage: Eukaryota > Metazoa > Chordata > Mammalia > Artiodactyla > Eschrichtiidae > Eschrichtius > Eschrichtius robustus. The sequence goes on along the minus strand of NC_090845.1, from coordinate 118,676,906 downwards.
CCTTCCGCAGTTCCCAGTAGGCTGAAGTACAGGAAAGGTCGACAGAAAACAAAGGGCACAGCTTGAGGGAAAAGCAAAACAAACAAACAAAAATTCCCAGCCCAACGGTAGGGAGCCAGCACTGACCGCCTTTAACCACCGCCTGCAATGCCCCACGTTCCTCTGCCCCGCCCGGAACTCTCCACAGGCCCCGCCCCCTGCCCCGCGGTCCGCGCTCATTTGCTGGCGCCCTTCCACTCCGCTTCCCCATTGATCCGTTTGCGCCTCTTCTTTTACGCCGTCCGCTCAGCTCCGCCCCTCGCAAAGCCGCAGCGCGGCGCAGGCCCGGCCCCTCGGTACTCGCGGACTTTTTCCGTGTCGCTTCCCCTTCTTCCCGGCATCCCCCTTTCCGCTTTCTCACGGCTCTTTGGTTCTCCCACCTCTCAGGCGCTTCGCGCCCAGGGGTTCACTGACGTCATCTCTCTGCGCTGCGCGGATACCCGCCGGTGGAGGAAGGAGTAGCTCCGCCGCCCTTCGCTTCTTTTGTTGGGCTGCTACTCCTCCGGAGTCATGGCGCCGTCGCTGTGGAAGGGGCTGGTGGGCATCGGCCTCTTTGCCCTAGCCCACGCGGCCTTTTCCGCTGCGCAGCGTAAGTGCCTGAGGGACGGCGACCTCTTCCGTGCGGGACTCCGGGGGCGGCGTGTGGGCGCACCCTTGAGGGAGTGTAGGACCGCGTGTCCTGGGAACGGTCATTTGAGACCTTAGAGTTTGGGGTGACTGTGAGAAGCAGTGCGGGGCTCCCCGGTGGAAGGCTTGGAGTCTGAGAAGAGTGGGGCACCTGGGGTTGCAGCAGGGTTGGAGGGGGGTGTTGGGCAGAGGGCTCAGTACGGGACCGGTGGGCTGCAGGGTGGGCAGAGAGGGAATCTATCCGGGAATCCAGGACAAGTGATGTCAGATCCAGCGTGGGGCTGGCAAAGTGTCAGATCGAGGACCTCGGATGCTCATGGTCCCATGACAACTAGGTGGACAACGTCTTGGGCACTCCTGGGCTGTCCAGGCGGACTGACAAGTTAAGTGACCATTTGCCTCAGGGAGGCACTGTGATGCGGGGCAAAGAGCACCGGACTGGGGGGCTGGTTCTTAAAAACTTGCTTTACCGCTAAATCTGTGACCTTGGGCATATCATGTCCCTTCTCTGAGGCTTCATTGAGGTGGATTTTAATTCTTGCACTTTCTATGTCACAGAGTGATTGGGAAGTTTAAATGAAAAAAAAAAAGTGCTTTATCACACATATACAATTGTATTGTCAAGAGGAAACTTGGAGTCCAGCAGAGGATGCAGTGCAGTGAGACAGCTGATCTGTTTTGAGGTCTACCTTCTCTCCGAGACCAGGAGTTAGCAAACTCTGGCATGTGGGCCAAATGCAGCCTCCCTCCTGTTTTTGCCGTGAGCTCAGAATGTTTTTAGATTTTTAATTTGTTGGGGGAATAAAGCAAAAGAATATAATTTTATGATCCATGACAATTATATAAAATCCAAGTTTCAATGTCCATCAGTGAAGTTTTATTGGCATACAGCCACGCCCATTCGTGTAGGTATGGTCTGGCTGCTTTCTAAGGGCAAAGTTGAGTAGTTACAATGGAGATAGTAAGGCCTGCAAAGGCTAAAATATTTATTCTCTGGCCCTTTACAGGAAAAGTTTGCTGAGCTCTTTCCTAACCTATAGAGCCCATAAGGGCAGGGACAATATATATTTTGTTCATTGCTGTAATGTCAGTGCCCAGCACAATGTTCCCAACTAGGTACTCAATAAATTTGTTGAATGAAGGAAAGAAATTCAGAGTTGAACTTTATTCCTTTATTTGCTACATTACTTTCCATCTTCAGGAATAAAGTAGAAAATGAAATGTGAATTCCTCAAAGCTCCAATTGTTTTCAAGATAAAACCTTTTGTTCTATTTATTATATATAATTAAAATGATCCAATTATTAAAATTACTTTTTACATACAGGTATTATGACAACATTTGTCTGGCAGAAATTCAGCTTTATTTTTTTTTTAATTTATTTTGAAATTTTAGATTTACAGAAAGGTTGCGAAGATAGTACAGAGAGTTACTGTATACCCCTCACTCAGTTTCCCCCATTGGTAACACCTTACATTACTATGTTATAATGTCACAACTAGGAAACTGACATTGGTATACTACTATTAAGTAAAGTCTAGCTTTTATTTGGATTTCACCAGTTTTCCCATTAGTGTCTTCTTTCTATTCCAGGAATCAATCCAGAGTATCATATTACATTTAGTTGTCATGTTTCCTCAGGCTCCGCTTTCTGTGACAGTTTCTCCAAAACTCCAATCTTGAATGACAACAATAATAATAGCTAACATTTATTAAGTGCTTACCATGTGCCAGGCACTGAACTAAGCATTTTACGTGCATTATGTAATTCAATACTACCAAAAACCCTGGGAGGTAGATACTATTGTTATTATCGTCTTTGAAAGATGAAGAAATTGAGACATACTGCTAGGAAACTTGTGCAAAATTACAGAGATAAATGGTGGGGCTGGGCTTCAAAGACAAGCAGTTTGATTTTAGAGCCTGTGTGCTACACTGCTTGGTAAAATTCAGTCGAGTAATTGGTTGAAATTGCACTGTGCTTAGGTGCTAGAAGGTGCAGTGATGTCCTGAGGGAGTTCAAAGTCAAGTGGAGAAACAAGTGGATCAAGCAACAATCACCATAAAGTGATATAGATGCTATGCTAAAAGTATGTAAAATACATGGAGATGGGAGTAGTCATTTTTCAGGGGGTGGGGGGAAGGGGTTAAGAAAGGTACCTAGAGTCTGGCTGATGAAGTGTGGTCTTTAGACCAGCATCTTGGAAATCACCTGGGAGCTGGTCAGAAATGCAGAAATTCAGAGCCCCCCACCCCAGATCTATGGAATCCGAATCTGCTTTTTAATAAGATTCCCCAGGTGATTTGTATGTACATTCATTTTAGAATAGCTGCCCTAGAGGAGATTAGGATACAGTGGTACTGCGTCATTTTCTACAATAGACTTCAGCTGTAAAATCTTACTGTCCTAGAGCAAAGAGATAGATGACTGAAGTCCAACCCCTTCATTTTACAGATGAGGAAATGCCCTGCTAAAGCGAGGGTTAGAGTCAGATTATGCTTCATGCAAAGAAGAAAGGTAGCTGGGAATTGAACAGGCAGTAGGAAGTTAGCCAAAACCTATTTGGGTATTGGTTTGATTTTTCTTTTACACCTGTCCTTATGATGAAACCTGTGAGATAAAACTTAAGAAATGTCTCTAAACACATTCTCTTTTAAGAGTCAATGCATGCTCACTCACAGTAATTTGAGGTTTTAAGCATGTTATTAGGTAGGCATTGTGCAAGATTCCTCTAGAATTAGGATTTTGTGTTTTTATGTGAGGTGAGGATGCCTTGTGGCATTTGTCACTGCAGTGGGACCTCTTTATAGTCCTCATGTTGGAAAGAGACCAATATTTACCTTTGAGGCTAATTGTGTCCTGTCAGGTTGTGGCAGCAGGTAGCACCCTGGGGTGCTGTGGCATGCTGGTCTTTGCCGTGACGAACTTTGTTATGGCAGAGCTCCTATCCTGTGTCTCATTTGATCCTCATATTATTACCAATTTACAGTTGCAGAAATTTAGGCAGTGAAAAGATAGATACTGTATTTTTTTGATTCTCAGGCACATTCCACCTCCCACTCCTACACTTTAACACTCTGAAATTGAGATACATGTTACAATCCACGAGGGTGTCTTACATTGAATGAGATTACGATAAATTGAAGAGCTGGTATTATGATCTAGGCTTTTCAGCTTCCAAATCCTGATCCTTTTCCTTCATACCTTGCTGCCTCCTGAGGCTAAGGCAGTAGCAGAATTATAATTAAATCATAGAAGCAGCAATTGATGTCCAGGAACTTCTCCTATTCCAGCAACCCCCCAGCATATTGTCTCAGGAAAAACATTTCCATAACAATATTACTTTGTCCATATTATGTGATGGTGGTGCTATTTCAGAGTTGAGATTTTCTGTAGACTTAATTTTTAAATAATTGTGATTTCTTTGACCAGTTAGTGAAAGAATTTCAGAGAATTCTAGTTTTCCTGTAGTAATGAAAGAAAAATTATGTTTAGGTATTTCTTCCTCATATTTGCTCACTTTTCACTCTTCTCCTGTTTTATAAGGTGACAGAGCAGGTCATGATGGGAATAAAATAGTTCAAGATCAGACTGACTGCCTTAGAAGATAGAGGTTTTTGAGGAATCCAGGATTAGCGTTACTTTTTGTAGCACATGTCAGTTGCTTCTTTGGTATATAGATTTGCTTGCATTTTAAGAAAAATGGGCTACAATTTCTTTAATGGTGTGCTTCTGGTTTATAGATCGTTCTTATATGCGATTAACAGAAAAAGAAGATGAATCACTGCCAATAGATGTAAGTTGGTCATTTATATTCCATTAAAATATATATAACCGAATCACTTTGCCGTATACCTGAAACTAACACAATATTGTAAATCAGCTATACTTCAATAAAAAATATATATGTATGTATAGTTTAAAAATCAGCCACATAGCTTAAAATATATTTTTAAAATTTTTTGGTTTTTTATTCTCTTAATTTTCCAGACATGAAATAGCATATCTGTTATCTACTTTTTGTCACTCATTGTAAAACCCAAAGATTTGTAAACAAAAGATTTCTGTTTGGTTTCTAGAACTTAGTTTATTTTTTTGGCCATGCTGCGCAGCTTGCAGATCTTAGTTTGCAGGATCTTAGTTCCCTGACCAGGGGTCGAACCCGGGCCCCCTGCAGTGAAAGTGTGGAGTCCTAACCACTGGACAGCCAGGGAATTCCCTAGAACTTAGTTTATAATAGTCTTTCTAGAAGTTGCTCTGTCTGTAGTGTGAGATGGACTTAAGTTGATTATTTGACTTTTTTTTTTTTTAGAAAGTTCCTTTTATACATAAAGTTTAAAAACAAGTAAAACTAACAAAACATTGTTTAGGGACAGATACATAGGTGGTAAAACTAAAGAAAAATAAGGAAGTACTTTTTTTTTAAAGCTGAAATAATATGTGAACTTCACTCACAGTTTTTTATCTTTATTGGATTTTTGTTTTGTTTTTTTTGCCTGTGCCGTGTGGCTTGCGGGATCTTAGTTCCCCGACCAGTGATTGAACCCGTACCCCCTGCAGTGGAAGCATGGAGTCCTAGCCACTGGACTGCCGGGGAATTCCCCCCCCCCTTTTTTTAAATCTTTATTGGATTTTAAAGAACAAAAGTAGTAAGTTCTTTGTAATAGAATCAACCAGTAAGTGTTAAAAGTAAAACTGACCCCATACAATTAAAAAAAAAAACTGACCCCATTGCTCACAATTCTACCTCTACTCCCAACAGTTTGGAGTATATCAGTAGTTTAGTTTTCTTCTATGCATAAACAACATTATCTTTGTGTATGTATAGTTTTACATAATCAAAACACAGAGTGTTTCTTTTAAAAAAGTTATGTGTATATATGTATACTTTCATAACTAGCTTTTTATTACTTAACAATTTATCTTGACATATTTTCATGACAACTCATAGATTTACCACATCCTTGTTAATGATGCCTATGACTGCATTGTATGAAATGGGTCTTGGTACACTGGTGGTGGGGATGTAAACCAGTATAACAGATGACATTAGATTTTAGTTTAGAAAGAGTAGTAGCTTGTGGCTAATTTTGACTTTAATTGTCATAATTAAAGACACGGTAGATGTGGCTATTAACTCATTCTCCCGTCACCTTTGTTTTGTGGTAGATGCGCGCACACACACACGCACACACACATATACACACTCATTTATATCTATTTAAAATAACTTTCTTCTGTTTACAAATGGGAAAATTTGAAAAATACAGAAAATCACAATCAAGAAAATAAAATATGCCTGTAATCCCATGTTGGTTAATATCAAACATTGCAAGTTTTTGCTTGCATAACCTCTTTGGAAAGCAGTTTCATATTACCTAATAAAGTTGAATTTGTGTATACTCTACGCCAGTGGTTGCACTGCCGTGTGCCAGGAGACATACACAAAGATATCCATCCTGATGTTGTAAAAGTCACAGACAGGAAACGGCCCACATAGCCATCAACAGTAGAATGTATAAATTGTGGGATTTTCGTGTAATGAAATACAATGAAAATGAATGGACTACAACTATGTACTTCAACAGGGAGGAATCTCACCAAAAAAAAAGCTCAAATGGGAAAAAGTAAGCAGTGTATGTTTTAGAGGTACATACAGAGCTGGTAAAATTATAAATAAAAGCAAGGAACTGATTAATACACAATTGGGGACAACAGTTAACTGGGAGGGAGGGTGAAGGATATAATTGGAGAGGGTTACCTGGGCCTTGAAAGGTACTGGTAATGTTCTATTTCTTAAGCTAGGTGGTGGCTAAGGGGTATTCTTTTTATACTCTGTGATATTTAACAATAATACATTAAAACATTCATAGTTGCTCTAGGTGGTGGCTAAGGGGTGTTCTTTTTATACTCTGTGATATTTAACAGTAATACATTAAAACATTCATAGTTGCTCTTAGAAGCTGGTAATAGTTGATAACTGAGTTCTGAATGGCTTGGTACCTGTTTTTGCTATTTGCGCAAAACCCAGAAGTATTTTTGCAGCCGATTCACAGAACTTATAGAAGATACTGTTTTGTCTGAGTCCAAATCATTTAAAGTGAGACTCCTTGATAGGATCTAGAAGAAATACCTGTTAAGAGGCTAGAAAGAGATGGAGAGAAAATTGTAAACTTTTATAATAATATTTGTATGTTGTTTAGTAATTTCAATCTTTATACTCACAGATAGTTCTTCAGACACTTCTGGCCTTTGCAGTTACCTGTTATGGTATAGTTCATATTGCAGGGGAGTTTAAAGACATGGATGCCACTTCAGAACTAAAAAATAAGTAAGTCTTTTCCTTTTCATAGGCATTTAATTTCATGGGGGTTTTGCTTCATTTACATAATTTAAAATCTATGTTTTTTATGGTACATAAAAGTTGGTTTTGTTTTTACATTTCGATTATGCAGTTTGTATGAGTAATGAGGTAAAAAAATTGAGGCAGTGTTTGATGTGACAGGAAAAATGGAAGTTGAATGACAGGTTTTTGACATTAGAATAAGATGTTATGTTATGGTTGCTTAAAATTACTTGTTGACTGGTTGGATAGATAGGTGGATGGAAATAGATATATAGGAAGATATTCCCTCAGGAATTTTTTCCTTCTTTCTTCCCCACCTGCCTTGCTTCCCCCTCTCCTTCCTCCCTCCCTTCCCTCCCTTCCCTCCCTTCCCTCCCTTCCCTTTTCCTCTTCTTATCCTCTTGTCCCAGCTTAATCTTTGGAAGATTAAGAGGTTTTTTTGTTTCCTCTATCACTTGAACCTAGTCTGTGACATAAACTCTGCTCTTAGGCCCTTTTCTATCCTTGGACTAAAGTATATTTGTTATTCTGCTTTCCTTTTTTCTCCTATACTACTTCTAAGCTATTTTCATGAGCTTTGCTTGCTTTTCTTTTCCGTATTTCTGACTTGCATAAAATCATCCTTTAGCTTTATTCAATTCCGTCTCTGGACTTTACCCACCTTCTTGATCCTAGAAATTTTAACACAGTATTTCCTTAGAAGAATTCACAGTAAACATTTATGTGTTAGAGGAAATTCATCCCCTTTTTACTTTTACTTTTTAATTTACATTTTAAATAGTCACATCTCAGGCTTCCCATTTTATGTTGGGGTATGCTTGGATTTTCAGGTGGGCTGACGTTGAGATTTGAGTTTTTATCAAAAGAAAAGTTCTCTTTCCTTCCAGGAAGTTAATATTTAAAAACAAACCAATACCAAAAGCCATACACTTAGGTGTTTGTGAACTTGTTTTAGACTGCATATATCTCACTGGAAAAATGAAAGGATACTCCACTATCACTACCCACTACAGTTCTTACAAAGAGTCTACCAAGAATCACATGCAAGGGGCCTAGAAAGAAAGAAGTAAAACAGAATGGCATTAAGTAGGTGGTAGCAAAATACATGAATTTAGTAGGTGGTAGCAAAATGTACGAGTTTGGACAACAGCAGGTACAGAAGGGCCAAAAGGAATTTTTCGTTGTACTTGATTCTTGGAAGACAGATCTGTACAATGATCAGATGGCTTGAATAGTGAGGGCCAGGTGAGAATAATCAAAGTTATAATCTATGTACTGTTTTTTTTTTTTTTAAGGACTATTTGGCATGGGCTAGTGTTAGATTTATAGAGGTGATTAAAGTTGAGCAATTATTTGTGTTTTCATAGGCATCTTGGAAGGAATGCCTGAATTAAAAAATTTGAGGGTTTTATGTTGCATTTCCGGGTTTCTTATTTTCCTTGTACAGGAAGAAAGTGAGATACAGTATGTTTACCAATTATAGTCTGATTTTATGGATTTAAACTTAGTTAAAACTATAACCCATAGCAAATTCGTAATTTATTAGAAGCCTGCTTATTTTCAAATAGGCTTTTATAAAGGTTTATCTAAAATTGATGCTTTTTTTCTTTTAAGGACATTTGACACATTAAGGAATCACCCATCATTTTATGTATTTAATCATCGCGGTCGAGTACTGTTCCGGCCTTCGGATACAACAAATTCTTCAAACCAAGATGCGTTGTCCTCTAACACATCATTGAAGTTACGAAAACTTGAATCACTGCGTCGTTAAGATTTTTACAAATTATAATAACAGAATAGGACAGGACACAGAGCTGGAATATTGGAGTTTGGGGTACAAAACACTCCCCCCCCATCAGTATTTATATTGATCTTTCAGACCTAATTAAAAAAGTCTATGACCCTTGTTTATACACTGTTAATCAAATCAGGAATGCAATATATGTTATCTGTGAAATGAGTCTTTGATCTTTCATAGAGAATTCTTTTTTCATCTAAAACAAATTCACATGTTTTGTAAAAGTCACTGTTTTGAACACATTTCTTTGAAAAATGGTGGTTTTGTAATTATTTATTTTCTTAGATTTCTTTTCTTTTGCACTACAGTTTTCAGGATCCTTTTGGAGATAGTGTGACTACTGCATTTTGCAGCATGAATGCTAGTAAAATGGTCTTAAGTTCTTAACAACAAATGGACTTCTCTAAAGAGACCAAAATGGTGACTTAATCAGTTTTTCTTATGCCCCCTAAAAAGTGGCTCTGCTTCAGCAGATACTTGCCAGCTTTTAATTTATCCATTACTTCTCACCCTACCCCGCTCCCATATACCTCCTAACATCAGTCTTGTTTCATCACTTCTCTGGGGTTCTGTGTGCAGCGAGCAATTTTTGTGTCAGAAATCCTTTGTCATAACAAATATATTTAACAAACTCAGCTTGCTGTAAAGCTACTTGTGTTCTCTTCATTTATTGGTAAAAAATGTCCCGAATTGATTGTGTAGTGTAAGAATAGTTGAAGATAGACCAAAAAGACCATCCATGAATTAATTATCCTGCCTGTGTAGAAGAATAGTAATCACTGAGGAAAACTGATTACTTGTCATTAGCCAGTTTAACTTATTCAAAATCTCTGTTATTTTATTGCATACTAAACTAGTGAATTAGTAAAAATAAAGGAAACCTTCTCATTAAAGGTAGACTTCAACGCAATTGGGCCAAATATGTTCTAAATATTTGGAACTCATGTCTTTAAAAAAAATTAAGGTCATTGAAGAAATTGTTTCATAGCTTCTGATTTGTTTTCCATCTTCATTGTATGTTGCTGAAGGTGAGGATGAGGGTACAGAGAAGAATTTTTTTAGAAACAGTAATTTAAGTTTTAGGGGAATTTGGCTAGCTCTTTGATCTGCAGGAAGCTTAACATTTCTACATTTCTTCTTAGAAAACATTGCTTTTGTTGAATCATACAGGTATGGAAACATTGCTTTTGTTGAATTGTATAGGTATAAAGGGAATAACTGTATGCAGATTTGAAAAGGAAATGTGCTTTAGGCAAGAGTCATGAGATGTCCTTATCCTTGAAGGCATTTTTTTCCATTAGTAATAAACCTCAGCTCTTCTGCCTGGTAACGCAGCCTGAAATACAAGATTATTTTGTCATTGGGTTTTTATCCATTGTTTAATTTTGTTTTGCCAACCCAATCTGTGGAACACTGACTCTGCTCTCTAAGGAGAACAAAGTTAGAAATCTGTTGAAAACCTAAAATAATTTAGAAATGAGTTTAAAATGTGAAGTCAGGGGTTAAAGTGGTTGTATTTAAATCAGAACAGTGTATGAGAAACAAGCTCCTTACGTCAGGCCTGTGTACCGTTTCCTCAGGTATGACTTGATTCGCAAGAGCGTCTTATTTTCTTCTCTTTGGGGGCCTGTCTTCCTTTCCTAATAGGTTTTAATAATAACTTTACTGAGGTATAATTCACATACCTTACCATTCACCCATTTAAAGGGTACGATTCAGTGGTGTAATATATTCATGAAGTTGTGTAACCATGATCACAGTGAATTTGAGAACATTGCCATCAGCCCAGAAAGAAACCCTGTGCCCTTTAGTGGTTACCTGTCTTTTTCCCCCAGTGCCTCCCAGCCACTAATCTACTTTCTGTCTCTGTACATGTGTCTATTCTGGTCATTTAATATGAATGGATTCCTGCAGTATCTGGGCTTTCATGACTGGCTTCCCAAATATGGTTTTGTTCTATGTGGAGTGAGAACTTCTCCTCTTGAGAACTGTGATTGCTGTAAAAGGAAGTGGTTTGTAAAAATCAGTAGATGTAAGGAGGGAGGGTCACATACCTAACAGGTTTCTCAGTCCGTCTTATGCTGAATAGTTTTTTCTCAGAACCAAGCATTCATGATATGTTACTACTTATAATATTTTTGTCTAGTCTCTAGAATGGATATTGATATGGATAGCCCAGTCAGGAAAGTCCTGCTAAATATGATGCCAAATAACGTGGCAAATAATTGACATAGCAGTCTTCAGTTGTGTCTCATTTTGCTAGGAGCTTGTATACCTCTGGTCAGGTGAGCTTCCCAAATTTTTTCTTTAATTTCCTCCAGTGAATTTATGCTGTCTTTTAAAAGTAGGTACCATAGGATTTGGGTGATTTGGGTGCTTCATAACAGCGCTAAATGGATTAAGTTCAGAATTCTATTTATACTACTATGAGGCAGTACTAAGGTAGCCAAAAATGTAGTCATGCGAGCTAGTTAAGCCTGCAGTTGACTATGATTTCAGTGACATTCAGAAGTGTGTACTGTTGAAGGCTCTCTAGAATATAGGAAGACTTAATGACCAGGGAACCAGCCAAATGCTATGGCCTAGTGGGCCAGCTGCAGAAAATGCAGATTTGTGAATTAGAGACTGTGATGCTCTGTAACTCCCTAATGATTGTTTTCTAAGCATTGTGGCTTATTTTTGAGTGGCATGACAGCATCCCCCTGGTTGTATGTGGCCTGTTTCCATGATGTATTGAGTAGTGTTGTTTGTTGTGAGCATCGATGCCTGTAACACCAAGCTAAACACATTCTTTTGGATATGTTTCCTCTCTTTAAATGACCTTGCCCTGTCCAATAAATAAATGATTGTCTCACCCTGTTTTTGGTAGTGGTTTTTTTTTTGTTTTGTTTTGTTTGTTTGTTTGTTCGTTTTACTTTTAATCTCATTTTCTTCTGTTTCTCTGTCCCCAGAAAAATGTAAGATCTAATTTTAATGACTGTATTTTTTCCAATGTGATGCTGTTTTACTAAATTCAGTGGATACTTTACTTTTCATTGTACATGTAAAGTCTTATTGCAATTTTATGTTTTTTTTAGAGTTGAAATAGAATGTGTAATCTCATTTATATTTATATTTATGAATTATCAAATGCCCTTTGGAGTATAAGAATATTGGTCTTTGAGTAGCAATGTCTAATCATTCCAGCACAAATGTGTTATATAGCCAAACTGCCATTACAAAATGGCAATTTATACTTAATAGGAAATCATTATGATTAAAGCATCAGGGGACAAATCTAGAGTTTAATGGAAATCCAAGAGGAAGTTCTGGTTCGCAAAGCTTGGCGCTTATCTGCAGTATTTTGAAAGACAGCACTACTAGTATTCAAATCTACATAGGAATATCTCAGAATAACCTACTAATCAAGTATTCTTTTAAAAGGAAAAAAAGAAAGATAATATATGCACATGGCAAAAAAAAAAAACCAGATGGTACAGAAAGGCATGAGATTAAAACTTGCTCCCTTCCCTCCTGCTCCTAATACCTCTCTCCAAAGGTAACCAGCTTTAAGTGTCTTGTATATTCTTTCAGGAAAAAAGTTATTTGCCAGCAAATATATACTTAAAAAGTTTTTACATTAATGGAATCAGACTGTATACACTCTTCTGTACCTTGCTTTTTTTGCTACCTGTGTCTTATAAGATCTTTCTGTATCAGTATGTACAGAAATACCTCATTCTTTTTAATGACTGTGGTATTCTAATATATGATGTGTAATAAATGTTCAAACATTGATGGGCTTTCAGGTTGTTGGCAATGTTTTACTATTGCTAAACCATATTGCAGTGAACTTACTTGTACATATAATGAGATTAAACTAACAAGGTTACTTCCTAGCAATAGAATTGCTGGGTTAAAGGATAGTTTTCATTTTCAGGTCAGTAGTTGTTGCCAAACTGATCTCCAGAAATCTTTGCCCAATTATGCTTCCACATATAATGTATAAGAATAATTATTTATGAGGCTCTTGCAAATACTGGGCCCTCGACTTTTAAAAATTTGATCATCTGAAAGTGAATAAATGGTATTTTGCATCTTAATGAAGTTATAATGCATTTTAATGAAGGAGATGGAACACATTTTCATGTTTATTGGTTACTTATATTTCATTTTCTGTGAACTGTGTGGTCATGTTCTGTTTTCTATTAGATGATTTGTTTTTTATTAGTTTGTATGAGCTCTTTGTAAGCTAAGAAAATTGGTCCGTTGTCATATGTTTAATAATATTTTCCTGAGTTTTATTTATTTATGTAGTTAAACTTATCAGTCTTTATGGCTTCTGGGATTTGTGCCTTGCTTTAGAAAGGCCTTCTTTACATTCAAGAATAAATTTAATGTATTTTTCCAGTACTTTTAAGTTTTTTTTTTTAACCTTTAAATCTTTGCTTCATTTGGAATTTATTTAGGTGGAAGGAGTGAGGTAAGAATTCAAGATTTTTCTCTTCCAAATAGCTATCTGGTTATTCCAACCCTATTTGTTGACTTTTTTCCACATTGATTTGAAAAACCATCCCTCATACATTGTTTCCATATATATTTAGATTTGTTTCTGAACTCTGCAGTCTTTTGCAAAAATTACCAGTCTTTTAATTATTTTAAGTTATTATGCATTTTCATATTTGGCATTGCTAGTCCATACCACAATATTATTTCAGGATTTTTTTCCTAGTTATTCTTGCATGTTTATATTTCTAGATGAACTTCAGTATCATTTTATCCAATTCTAAAATCCTATTGATATTTTTCCTAAAATTTTATTTTGAAAAATTTCAAACTTACAGAAAGTGTGAAAGAAAAGTTTGATGAGTGCCAAAATACTTTTCATTTAGATTCACCATTCCTAACATTCTGTTACTTTTGCTTTTGTTCTCTCCAAATGTGCTTCTTTCAAAACCCTCCTGAATTGTTTGTGGTGAGTTACAGACTTCATCATAACACTTCATCCATCATGACGTTCCTAAATATGTCAGCATGCCTCTCCTATGAGAGTGAAGACATTTTCCCATTTAACCACAATACCATTCTCACACTTAAGGAAAGGATGAACCATCTAATCTATTCAAATTTACCCATGCATCCCCAGAATGACTTATAGCTGCCCCCACCAAGGTTCACAAATTACATTGGTTAGTTTGTCTCTCTAGTCTCTTTTAAATAGTCCTTCTACCTCCTTTTTAAAATGGTATTTTCTAAATAAACTTATTTTTTAGAACTGTTTTAGATTTACAGAAAAATTGGGAAGATGGTGCAGAAAATTCCCACATAGCCCGCCTCAGTTTCACCACTGGTTAACATCTTATGTTAGCATGGTACATTTGATAACAATCCTTGAACAGATATTGCTACGTTATTTTTAACTGGAGTTAATATTCGGATTTCCTTAGTTTTTAGCAAATGTCCTTTTTGTGTTCCAGGATTCCATCCAGGATACCACATTACATTTTTAAATTTCATTTTAAAATATTTATTTATTTATTTATTTGGCTGTGCTGGGTCATTTAGCTGCGATGTCTTAGGCTTCTCTTGGCTGTGACAGTTTTTTAGACTTTCCTTATTTCTGGTGACCTTGACAGTTTTGAGGAATACTGGTCAGGTATTTTGTACAATGTGCCTCTACTGGGATTTGTCCAGTGTTTTTTTTTACCATTATTAGACTTGGATTATGTGTGCCATTGTTATCATACCCAGGGCACACATTTATTAACATGAATTATAGCTGTTGATTTTTTTTTTTTTTTGGCTGCGCCACGCAGCTTGCAGGATCTTAATTCCTCGACCGGGGATTGAACCTGGGCCATGGCAGTGAAAGCGCGGAGTTCTAACCAATGGGCTGCCAGGGAATTCCCTGTTGATGTTATTCTTGATCACCTAAAGCAGTGTTTGTCGGGTTTCTCCATTGTAGAGTCACCCTTTCCATACTGTCCTCTTTGGAAAGAAGTCGCTGTGCACAGCCCACACTTAGGGAGTAGGGAGTTAGGCTCCAGCTCCTTGAGGATGGAGTATCTACATCAATTATTTGGAATTCTGCACGGGAGGTATGTCTCTTCTCCCCCACTTATTAATTTATTCCATATTTTATTTATATGAGTTTGGCTCATGGATGTTAATTTATTTTGTACTCTGGGTTATCATGTAATACTACTTAATTTTGTTGCTGAGATTGTTCCAGTTTTGAACATTGGTAGCTCTTTCATTTGACTCTTGTGTCCCTTTGACATCACTCCCTTTGACATCACTCCCATTACTGTGGATTTTTCCCCCAGCATTTCTTACTTTCTGGCACTACGAGATGTTCCAGGCTCATCTTGTATATTTCCTTCCCCAGTCCTAGAGTCAGCCTTTTCTCCAAGGAACCTGGTTCTTTTTATTGGAGAATGGTATTAGAAACCAAGATCTGGGCCCTAGTTGTGCTCAGTTGCTTCTGGGGTTTGTCTCTTCAAGGCCCTTCCAGCTAACAGAGCAAGGAAATATATGGGTGTGTACTAACCTGTGCCTATACACATATGTATAAATATTCCTATATGTAGCATCTGTATTTCAATTAAGTGAAACACAAGTTCTTACTGATGTTTGATCCACCACCACATGTATCATTCCAACCTCCTCCCCTTGCTTATCTGTAAACCACTCCAACACTGAGAGACCTGGTTCCCACCGTCTGCTACCCACTTACTTGAATTGTTTAATTCCAGTACACAAGTGCAGTGTTTTCAGAATTGTTAACACATATTCCCATGGGAAACAACTTTTTCAACCAAAGCACAGTGATTGTGTAATTTTTTTTTGCCATTCGTTTTATAGACTCCACTCATTTCCGAAGTTACTTAGGTCAGCACATTTCCTGCCCACTCTCTTCAGTACGTTTGTTTCAAAAATTTGTAATATAGTTAGATTGTTTTGTCACATTCTGCATTCTATCCTGGGATTCCCCTGACCTAAATGATTTTTTAAAATATACATCAAGTTTCACTTTTTGTGATCTGAAGTTCAGTGGGTTTTGACAAATCCATGTGTTATGTATCCACAATTGCATTATCATATAGAATAAATTCACAGCCCTAAAAATCCCTTGTGCTTCGCACGTTCAACCCCCTCCTTCCCCTGAGCCCCTGTTCACCACTGATCTTTTTATTGTCTCCATGGTTTTGCCTTTTCCAGAGTGTCGTATAGTTGGAATTATACAGTATGCAGCCTTTTCAGACTGGCTTCTTTCACTTAGCAATATGCATTCAAGTTTCCTCCATGTCTCTCTGTGGCTTGATAATTCATTTTTTTTTTTAAACAGTGAGTCTGATGGCTTTGATTCTGAACTCCCTGTCTTTTAACAAGGAAGTTTTTTTTTTTTAATTAATAGACTTTTACTTTTTTTTTAAGTATTTGTTTTTTTATTTATTTATGGCTGTGTTGGGTCTTCGTTTCTGTGCGAGCTTTCTCTAGTTGTGGCAAGCGGGGACCACTCTTCATCGCGGTGCACAGGCCTCTCACTATCGCGGCCTCTCCTTGCGGAGCACAGGCTCCAGACGCGCAGGCTCAGTAATTGTGGCTCACGGGCCCAGCTGCTCCGCGGCACGTGGGATCTTCCCAGACCAGGGCTCGAACCCGTGTCCCCTGCATTGGCAGGCAGACTCTCAACCACTGCGCCACCAGGGAAGCCCGATAATTCATTTTTTAAATCTCTGAATAATAGTTTCTTGTATAGATGTTCCACAGTTTGTTTATCCATCACCTATTGAAAGACATCTCCAGTTTTTGATGATTATGAATAAACACTCGCATGCAGGTTTTTGTGTGGACCTATTTTTTCAAATTAGTTGGGTAAATACCAAGGTGCATGATTGCTAGATCATATGGTAAGATTATGTTCAGCTTTATAAGAAATTGCCAAGCTGTCTTCCAAAGTGGCCTTACCATTTTGCATTCCCATCAGCAATGAATGACTTCCTGTTACTCTGCATCCTCACCAGCAATTGGTATTGTCAGGTTTCAAATTTTAGCTATTGTAATAGATGTGTAGTGATATCTCATTTTAATTTACAGTTCACTAATGACAAAGGATGTTGAGCATCTTTCATATGTTTATTTGCCATCTGTATTTCTCTTTTGGTGAAGTATCTGTTTAGATCTTTTGCTTAATTTTGAAATCCGGTTGTTTTCTTACTGTTGCATTTTAAGAGTTCTTTGTATATTTTGAATTGAAGTCCTTTACAGATATGTGTTTCGCAAATATTTTCTCCCAGTCCATGGTTTGCCTTTTTATTCTCATAATAATGTCTATCACAGAGAAATTTTTATTTTACTACAGTCCAACTTATCAATTTTCTCTTTCATGTATCATGCTTTTGGTATTAAATTTAAAAGCTCATTTCCAAACCCAAAGCCATCTAGATTTTCTCTTATGTTTTCTTACAGAAGTTTTATTGTTTTTCATTTTAAATTTAGGTCTATGATTCCTTTCTAGCTAATTCTTGTGAAAGATATAAGATGTGTCTAGGTTCTTTTTCTTTTTTTTTTTTTTTTCATACGGACACCCAATTGTTACAACACCATTTGTTGAAAAGACTCTGCTTTCTCCATTGAACTGCCTTTGCTCCTTTGTCAAAAATAGGTCAACTATATATGTGTGGGTCTATTTCTGGGCTGTCTACTCTATTCCGTTAATCTACATGTCTACTCTTTTACCAATACCACACTGTCTTGATTACTGTAGCTTTACACTAAGTCTTAAAATTGGGTAGTGTGAGCCCTCCATCTTTGTCATTATTTGTCAGTATTACATTGGCTATTCAGGATCTTTCATCTTTCTCTATAATCTTTAGAGTCAGTTTGTCGATATCTACAAAATAATTTGCTGGGATTTTGATTGGGATTGCTTTGAGTCCACAGATCACATTGGAAAGAATTGACATCTTAATAATATTGAATCTTCCATTTTGTGAACATAGAATATCTCTACATTTATATAGATCTTGTAGTTTTCCATATAGAGATCCTGTACATATTTTGTTTGATTTATATGTATTTCATTATTTTGGTGCTATTGTAAATGGTATCCTTTTTTAAATTTCAAATTCCAGTAGTCATTGTTGGCATTTAGGAAAGCAATTGACTTTTGTATATTTACCTTGTATCTTACTCCTTTTTATCATTATTTTAAAAATTCAGGAATGGATCTTGAATTTTGTCAAATGTAATTTTGGTATTTATTGAGATAGTCATGTGTTTTTCTCTTCTTTTACCTATTACAATGGTGAATTATAAGAATAGACTTTTAAGTGTTGACCCAGTTTTGCATTCATGGGATGAAGCAAATATCCATTAAAGATAACAGCTTGCTAGGATTTTTGGTTTTTATGATTTTCTTTAATGTTAACCCTGCCTCTTTAATACTTTCTTTAAACCACATGTTCACTAGTGAAACTAGATTTCTGCTAAAAGCTGGGTTATTTCTTCCTTTGTTATTAAGGGTACTGACTTCTTTCTCTGCTGTAATTTATATGCCTTTTTTTTTGCAGTCAAACATTTTATAATGTAGTATTTGGTCCATACAAAAATGTATGGAGCATATATGTAAGCTGAAACTTAACAAAAGGGACTTGCGTAAACTCACATCAAACTTAAGAACAAGAGTATTACCAATACTACTGCATCAACCTTTTCTGTTATGTTTAGTGGGCTTTTTTGTGTGTCCTCTTTAAGAAATATTTTCCTATTTTTGAAGTCTTAAAGATATTCTTCTCTAACTGCTTCTAAAGTCTTAATTTTTCTTTCACATTTAAGTACTTAATCAATCTGAAATTTTTTTTGTATATGGTGTGAGGAAGAGATCCAATTGTATTATTTTTCACATAGATTGCCAATTGTCTCAGCACCATATGCTGCAAAAAGAAAGTCTAGTCTTTCCCCAGCGATCTTCAATGACACCTCTGAAATGTATCACATTCCCATATATGCATGAGACTATTTCTGGGCTCTGCTATTCTATATCATTGTTCAGCTCGTGTACCTCTGCATCTATAGCACACTGTCTTTATTACTAAAGGTTAATAATAATAAGTCTTGAGATAGTAAGGCAGATCCCCCTAATTTGTTCTTCTTTGTGTTTGTCTTGGCTATTCCTGGGCATTTACTTTTCCATATAGATTTTAGAATCAGCTTGTCAAGTTCCATGAAAAACTATTGGAATTTTGATTGTAAGTGTGTTAGATTTATACATTAAATTGAGGGGTGGAGGAAGTGGACACTGAGTCTTCCTATCTATGTGTAGACCTTGCTTTAAGTCTTCTCTGATATCTTTCAATAAAATTTTATAATTGTCTGCTGTTATTAGACATGTTTAGTTATATTCATCCCATACACACACACACATTCTCTCTCTATATATATGTTTCATATATGCTATATATATTCCTATATATATATCTTTAATATTTATTTATTATATAATCTTGCTAATTTTAGTAATAGCTTAAAAACTTACATTTCCTGAATTTCTTGTTGCTGTTATATAGAAATACAATTAATTTTTATGTGTTGATTTTATATCTGTTCTCGTTGTCAAATTCTTTATTTGTCTGTAGACAACTTTGAGTTTTTAGTTTAGCCAAGTAACTTATTTATCTTTTATTGTCTTAGGGTGCAAGCTAGGGATTCTTGGAGTGCAGTGTTGAATAGAAGTGGTTGACATCCCTGTCTTGATCCTACAAGGAATACTTTTAATTTTTCACAACTAGGAATAATGTACACTATAGATTTCTGGTAGATTCACTTCTTAACAAATGCTTTTAATTTTGTCCTCATGAATAGTTGTTGCATTTTATCGCTTGTGTTTTCTGCATTGATTAAGATGATTGTATGACTTTCCTCCTTTATTTGTTAATACAGTGTGCTGGTTATTCATTTCTTGCCTCTCAGCTCCAAATTAATCTGTTTGGTCTGATCTGTGGAAATGGTGGGTTCCTTTAATTTTTGTTTCTTCTTCTTATAACAGTTGTCACAGAAGTTTGTCTGTAGAGGGCGCCAGAGACATTGTAAGGGGAAAGTTTTGCTTCTGGGTCCTGGGTTGCTGGCACAGAGGGCTCCTGCTGGGCATCAGGCTTCTCCAATGCCAGGCCCTGCACTGCACACAGCTTCTCCACTGCCAGGCTGGTGCAAGGCACAGTGGCCAGCAGCACTCGATGGCCAGCAGCTTCCCTTGAAACCCTCTCAGGCAGTAGTATACATCAGACTGCTTCTGGTGAGACATCTCTGTATACAACATTCTCAGATACCCCAGAGGCAGATTTCTAGAAATTTCCACTGGTGTGGTGCCACAACGTTACTGCCATTCTCTGAGTTGCTTCTAGTTTCCTTCAGTAAGGTCAGGATTTCAACCCTTGGGCGGGGGAATACTTTTCCTTGGGTGCTTTACCCTGCAAGGGGGCTCTTTCTTGTGTGTTCTCAGTCTAGGGGGTGGTACTATTCCTTGGGCGATCTATCTCAACCCTGGGAGGGGGAACTGTTCCTTGGGTACTATAGATCAGCCATGGGGTGGGGGGACTCTTCCTTGGGTGACTATCTCTCTCACTGCGGGAGAACTTTCCCTTGGGCACTGTCTCTCAGCCGTGTTGATGAGGGGGCTTTCCTTGAGTGCTCTATTTCAGTCCATTGAGGAGGATCTCTTCCTTGGGTGATTATCTCAGTGCTGGGGGAGGACTTTCCTGTGGGTGCTCCCCATCTCAGCTATGTTGGGGGAAAGGATTTTCCTTGCTTGCTTATCAGCCATGTAGTGGGGAGTCTCTTCCTTGATTGCTCCATCTCAGCCCTGGGTTTGGGGCCGTTTCTTAGATTTTGGGAGGAACTCTACTTTGGGTGCTTTATATTAGCCCTGGGGCGGGGGCTCTTCCTTGGACGCTCTATCTTTGCCATGGGTGGGAGGTGCTTGAGTGCCCTGTCTCAGCCCCATGGCAGGGAGGAGCTCTTCCTAGGGCCTTCTATCTCAGTAGTGTTAAAGGAGGGGCTTGCCCTTGGGTGTTTGATCTCAGCCCTAGCCAAAGGGATTCTTCCTTGGGTGCTACATCTCTAATCCCAGAGGGTGGGTTTGTGGCACCACAAAAATTCTCTGCCACACATTGAGTCACAGCTGGGTCTCTCTAACAAGAACTGGATTTCAACCCTTTTGGAGGGGGGTATTTTCCCCTTACGTTTCCTCTAAGCCCTGGAGAGGACTTTTCATTGGGTACTCTATTTCAGCCAAGTTATGGCACTCTTTCTTGGGTGTTTATGTCAGTACTGGGGGAGGAAGTTTCCTTGGGGACCCTATCTCAGCTATGCAGTAGCAGGCTTTCCTTGGGAGCTGTTATCTCAGCCCTGGTGGGGACATTTCTTTGAGTGCTCTAACTGTCCTGGGAGTGGTACTTTCCCTTGAGTGTTCTTTCTAAGCCCTGAAGGGTGGCTCTTCTTTGGAGCTCTATCTCAGTCCTGGCAGGGATGGGAGAAGCACATTATATCTGTACTTATGGAAGAGACCATTGGTATTAAGGTACAGAACATGCAATAATGCTCGTCTAACAAAAATTAGACATAATTTTATTCCATCTACCCCAATCCTCAATTAATTAGATTTTTCCTTAATCTTTCTGTGCCTTGGTTTCCTCATTTATAACGATGAGGATGGTAATCACACCTAACTTATAGGGTTCTGCAGAGGATTAAGTGAGTTAATAGATGTAAAGCATTTGGAATTGTACCTGGCAGGTAGTAAGTGCTCAATGAAATGTCTTCACCCTCTTTGGACTGTTCTATAATGGGAAATGCAAATGGTATGGAAACATTCTTTATCATGACTCTATTCAAATAATGGGGGGGGGGACAAAGTCTTTGTTATCCTTGGATGATAACAGCTTAAGGATGGCCTTCTATACTTCTGATCCTTATCCCCCAACATTGAAAAGTACCCCCCACCGACCCAGTACCTAGGTGGGCATATTTGAATCTCCTTGTGTTTGGGGGTTAGGGGACTTACATTTTCAAACCACCCTACCCTTCACCATCTATGTGTAGCACTGGGTAAAGTGGTAATCAGTATTTGTCAATGATGAGTTTAAAGTATAAAAGGACACACACACAAAAGAATGACTTTCTCTAAAAAGGGTTGATGCAGAATGAGTTGTACTTCTTCAATGGGTGATTATGCGTTTGTTCCCTTTTGGTTGATGAGAGCTGCTGTTTCCCCAAACATTCTGATTAATCATGGCTGTACCATGTTTGGCTTTGGACAACACCTTGCATTTTAACTTCCTTATTTCACTTAAAGTGGATTAAAATTAAGTCGCATTTCTGAGAACAGAGTGTTCCTTGGGGGATGGCAAATTTTTGCCCCATGATTAAAATCATATTAATGGTGCAAATGCGTGGTTGTATACACACTTGAAGACTTTGAATTTTGCGATGGTTGTATTTTTGTCATTAATGGAATATGTTGATTGATTTTTTTCAGTGAATGATGACTGATGAAGCTGATGACTTTGCTGCAGGACTTGAAAACAAAATGAAAAGTCCTAAAGAACCCAGTAGTCTTTCCTCATCTAAGAGAAGGTAGAGTATGGCCTTGCTGTTGATGAAATAGGAAGGAAAATGGTAATTATGTCTTTGAGGAACAGAGAGATATGAGCATATTTGCAAGTGGAAGAGAAAGAATCTAATAAGGTGCAACAATTTGGAGTAGGTTCCTGAAGCAGTAGGAGAGGATGGGCTCAACAAGAGGATGGGTCTGCATGTTGTCACCTCCTGTTCATATTCTAATCCAGAGGAGTCTGGCTTCTGCAACTTCCACTCCACTGAAACTGTCATGTCAAGTCCCCAGTGTCTGCTCCATGTTGCTTTTAACTTCTCAGCAGTATTTGATACAGTTTTTCACTCACTCCTCCCTGGAAATCTTCTTGGGCTTCCAGAAACCACATTCCCCTGATTTCTTCCCTGTTTGCCGATACTCTTTTCATTCTCCTTTTCTAGTTGTTTCTTTTCATTCCCACCACTAAATATTGTAGGGCCCCAAATCTGGATCCTGGGCCTTCTTCCCTTGAATATACTCTCTCCCTAGATGATCCCACATAGTCTTAGAGCTTTAAATATGATGTGTATTTCAACAATTCCTAAATGTATACCTCTAGACTACAACTTACTCCTGAACTCCAGACTTAAATTCAAATACGTACACATTATCTCCACTGGCATGTCTAAGAGACATTTAAAACTCAATCCATTCCATGTGTTTAAACTGAACTTCTGAACTCATTCCCCTGCAAAAGCCTTTTCTGCATTACAGCGTTTGTTTATTTTTGCTTTTGTTGTCTGTGCTTTTAGTGTCATATCCAAGAAATTATTGCCAAGTCCAATGTCATGAAGCTTCTCCCCTATGTTTTCTTCCAGGAGTTCTATAGTTTAGGTCTTACACTTAGGTCTTTAATCCACTCTGAGTTAATTTTTGTTTATGGTGTAAGAGTCCAACTTCATTCTTTTTTTAAAAAAATATTTATTTATTTATTTGGCTGCGCCAGGTCTTAATTTCTGCATGCGGGATCTTCATTGCGGTATGTGGGATCTTTAGTTGCGGCATGTGAACTCTTAGTTGCAGCATGTGGGATCTAGTTCCCTGACCAGGTATCAAACCTGAGTCCCCTGCATTGGGAGCACAGAGTCTTAGCCACTGGAGCACCAGGGAAGTCCCTTCATTCTTTTTATGTGGATAAGCAGTTTTCCCAACACCACTTTTTTTTTTTTTAACTTTTTGGCCACGCTGCGTGGCATGCGGGATCTTAGTTCCCCAACCAGGGGGTCAAACCTGCGCCCCCTGCAGTGGAAGCGTGGAGTCTTAACCACTGGACCGCCAGGTAAGTCCCATTTTTTTGAAGACACTCATTTCTCCATTGAGTAGTCTTTTTTTTTTCCTTTTTAAAGATTTTTTTGATGTGGACCATTTTTTTTAAGTCTTTATTGAATTTGTTACAATATTGCTTCTGTTTTATGTTTTGGTTTTTTGGCTGTGAGATATGTGGGATCTTAGCTCCCTGACCAGGGATCGAACCCACACCCCCTGCATTGGAAGGCGAAGTCTTAACCACTGGACCGCCAGGGAGGTCCCTCCATTGAGTAGTCTTGACACCCATATAGAAGAGCATTTGACCATATATGTGAGGGTTTATTTCTAGGATCTCTATTCTATTCCATTGGTCTATTTGTGTGCCTTTATGCCAGTAACACACTGTTTTAATTACTATAGCTTTGTAATATGTTTCGAAATCAGGAATGTAAGTCTTCCAATTTTATTCTTTTTCAAATTTTTTTTGTCTATTCAATGTCCCTTGAGATGCTACGGGAATTTTAAGATCAATTTTTCTATTTATGTAAAAAATGACATTGGGATTTTGATAGGGATTACATTGTAGATTGCTTTGGTTAGTATGGGCAGCTTAACAATATTAAGTCTTCCAATCCATGAACATGGGATGCCTTTCCATTTATTTGTGTCTCCTCTAATTTCTTTCAGCAATGTTTTGTAGTTTTCAGTGTACAAATCTTTCACCTTCTTTGTTAGGTTTATTTCTAAGTATTTTATTCTTTTTGATGCTCTTATAGATGGAATTGTTTTCTTAATTTCCATTTCAGATTGTTCATTGTTAGTGTATAGAAATGCAAGTGATTTATGTGTGTTGATTTTGCATCCTGAAACTTTCCATGGGGTTTCATTTTATAATCCCAGGTAGATTGTAAGCTCCTTTTTGTATCCCTCACAATGTCTTATACAACAGAGGTGTTTTAGGCATCTTTTGGTTAGTGAAATACCTGCTTATTTTCAGATTTAAAAGAAGATTCAGGACCTTGAGAAGGTACTAGAAAAATAAATTCCCACCATCTTCACAACAAGGTTAATTACATCAAAACATAATCCTATTACAACCATCAGTGAGAAACAAAGAAAAGCTTGCTGTGCTGTAGGATGGTGCTGGATATTGCTGAAGTTTCCTAGAATAGGGCATTCAAGGGAATTGCCTTCCAGAAAGAAAAAGCAGTGGAGCTTTTTATTGCTATGATTCTATGTCAGTAAAATCTGGCTTTGGCCCTAAGAATTTTCTTTGAAAATATAGTTTGCTTTCCTATTTATTTGTTTTCCCTTTGAGGAGGGGTATGTTATTAACTCATCAGGCTAAATACTATTACAGTCCTGGTTTGTGCAGTAGGTCACATTGCTGGTATTTATAACTACCTTCTTTCAATACTATTGTCCTCAGCCAGCACTCAGCTCTTCATGGTTCTTTCCCTGGGGAGGTGACTCAACGTTCATTCTTGAATGCTTTGGCCATTAGATGTTCTGCCTCAATTAGGTTATTATAATTATCCATTGACTTTTCTCCCCAGCTTTATTGACAAATAAAATTGTAAGATATTTAAAGTGTACACTGTGATGATTTGATATGCATACACTGTCTGCTGACTTTAATCACAAAATATGGGAGTATCAAGCAGCTCTCTAGATATATCATAGTCCTCCATAGCCCCTTTAGTAGTGGGTAATCAATTTGCCTTTGATAGTCAGGTTAAATCACCCAGGCCAGGACAGTATAGCCCTTCTTCACCTGTTGATTGAGAGGGACGGGGAGTCCAAAGTGGTCAGCTGGAAGTTCCAACTTCCCATTCAATGAAGTCATTGTTGTATCCCATGGTGAAAGCACTTCTTTCTTTGGAACTCAGATCTCTACCTCGGAAGAGCTAGAGCTCTTGTTGTGGGGACAAGACACAAAGTTTTTCTATTGTATCTCCAGGGTTAATAGTGAGGAGAGGCACTCCCATTTACATACCTTGATTGCAGGACCCGTGAATCCATTTGATGGGAGAAATAGCACCATATATCTATGCATATAAATACTTAGATAGAGCATTACCATCTCCTAGAGGTTGTTGCCCCAGCCCCTCAAGTTTTTACCACCTAGCTAAAAACATATGTGAGTCTTCCAAAGGTCATTTCACTTCAGGATGAGGGGAAACACAATAAGACCAGTGACTTCCATGAACACTGCTCCATTGCTGCACTCGTTTCCTGTGAAATGGGTTCCTTATTTAGAAGTGATGCTGTTTGGAATACCATGATGGTGAATCAGGCATTTTTCAAGTCTATAAATATTCGTTTCTCCAAAGCACTTCAGATGGGAAGGAAAATCCATATCTAGAGTGTCTATTTGAGTGTGGACAAAGCACTGCCCCTTCCTTAATGGAAGTGGTCCAGTGTAATCACCTGCCACCTGGTAACTGGCCCATCACTCTGGAGACTGATGCCATATCAAGGGCTCATTGTTGGTCTCTGCTTCTTGCAGATCGGGCCCTCAGCAGTGATTATAGTGACATCAGCCTTGGCGAGTGGAAGCCCATGTTGCTGAGAAGAACCTCCATCCTTGCCACTTGGCCACTTGGTTCTTGAGCCCATTGGGTTGTGACCTGAATGCTGGGGAAAGAGGCTGATTGATGTCTAGATAATGAATATCCTATCCATCAGATTATTAAATTTCTGCTCTGCTAAGCTTATTTGCTGAGAACTCTCATAAGACACAAGTATCTTCATATCATCTATCCATTTGGACAGGTGTATCCACATACTTTTTTCCTGGACATCCTTGTCCCAAATGTTCAATCATGCATCCTCAAAGTCCCTGACCCTTCAGCCAATAATTCGGACATGACCTATGCATGGATATGCACTCATACTTGTGGCCGCCTCTCCTTCAGGTGGAATGAACAACCAGGTGCACTGCTCAAAGTTCTTCCCTCTGGGAGGCTTACCCTTCACCATGTCCTTCCGGGCTGTCCCAGAGTGCACTGGAGCGCTGCAGCTGTCCACTTTTGGCCTGTGTGGTAGGCAGGGTTCTAAATGTGTCCCTTCAAGATTCCACTCTTCTGGTTACTCAATCAGACACTAATATGAGTACTGCTGTAGTGGGATTTTTTTTTAATGGAAAATGAGTTTTATTTTGGTAGCATTGAAAGAAGAACAAAACAACGGTATTTCTACATTGAGGTGAAAGCAATGTTTAAACTTTCTTAGCAATGAAATATATTCCAAAAGAAAGTATGTTTCATGAACATTCCAAAGCACAGGTGAATCTTAACAGTATAGGAATCTGTAATACTGAAAATGACTCTCTTCTGACAGGGTGTTTAACAAACATATTTTTAAAATTTTAGAACCAGTAAAGCAATCCCTTCCAAATAACTGTGTCAAGAGTGAAATGGCTTCTTACATTAATACTCTAACAATTTCATTTTAATACTTTTTACTGCTATGACAATTTTACATAAATTCTGCTGTACTGAAAGTAAGCTTTGCAATTACACTTAAAAGCTTTTGCACAGCAAAGGAAACCATAAACAAAATGAAAAGACAACCTACAGAATGGGAGAGAATATTTGCAAATGATGCGACCAACAGCAATCAACTTCCAAAATATACGAACAGCTCATACAGCTCAACGCCAAAAAATCCACCCCCAAACCCAACCCAATCAAAAAATGGGCAGAAGACCTAAATAGACATTTCTCCAAAGAAGACATACAGATGGCCAAGAAGCACATGAAAAGCTGCTCAACATCACTAATTATTAGAGAAATGCAAATCAAAACTACGATGAGTTATCAACTCACACCAGTCAATGGCCATCATCAAAAAGTCTACAAATAATAAATGCTAGAGAGGGTGTGGAGAAAAGGGAACTCTCCTACACTGTTCAAATGTAAATTGGTGCAACATCAATGGAGAACAGTATGGAGGTTCTTTAAAAAACTGAAAATATAGTTACCATGTGTCCAGCAATCCCACTCCTGGCATATATCCTGAGAAGATGAGAACTCTACCTCAGAAATATACATGCACCCCAATGTTCATAGCAGCACTATTTACAGTAGTCAAGACATGGAAGCAACCTAAGTGTCCACCAACAGATGAATGGATAAAGAAGATGTGGTATACTTATACAATGGAATATTACTCAGCCATAAAAAAAAGAATGAAATAATGCCATTTGCAGCAACATGGATGGACCTATAGATTGTCATACTAAGTGAAGTAAGTCAGGTAGAGAAAGACAAATATCATATGATATTGCTTATATGTGGAATCTAAAAGAAAATGATACAAATGAACTTATATACAAAACCAAAATAGACCCACAGACACAGAAAACAAACTTATGGTTACCAAAGGGGAAAGGATGGGGAGATAAATTGGGTATTTGGGATTAACAGATACACACTACTATACATAAAACAGATAAGCAACAAGGATCTACTGTATAGCACAGGGAACTATACTCAATATTTTGTAATAACCTACAAGGGAAAAGAATCTGAAAAAAATAGATATAGATGTATGTATAACTGAATCACTTTGCTGTACACCTGAAACTAATACAATATTGTAAATCAACTATACTTCAAAAAAATGTGGTATATACGTACAATAGACTAGTACTCAGTCATATAAAAGAATGAAATTCTGCCATTTGCGGCAACATGGGTGGACCTAAAGATTATCATACTAAGTGATGTAAGTCATACAGAGAAAGACAAATATCATATATCAATTATACATGGAATCTAAAAAAATGATACAAATGAACTTATTTACAAAACAGAAATAGACTCACAGACATAGAAAACAAACTTATGGTTACCAAAGGGGAAAGTGGGGGGGGGAAATAAATTGAGAATTTGGGATTAACAGATACACACTACTATACATAAAACAGGTAAACAACAAGGACCTACTGTGTAGCACAGGGAACTATATTCAATAGCTTGTAATAACCTGTAAGGGAAAAGAATCTGAAAAAGAATATCTATCTATCTATCTATCTATCTATCTATCTATCTATCTATCTATCTATCTACCTGTATATCTGAATCACTTTGCTGTACACCTGAAACTAACACAACATTGTAAAACAACTATACTTCAATTAAAAGAAAAACTATATTCCATACACACACAAAAATAAGCTTTGAATTCTGGAAGGACGTTGGTGTTGAGGAGAATAACTACCATGGCTTCCAGTTCTTTGACGAAACCTCAGATGCGTGGCTTTCTGGCCAAGCATCTGTGATTTCACATTGTTGGGGCATTCTTTATATCCCTGGGGGCTGCAGCTTTCTATGATTTTGCTGTGGCTTAATCAAGTAAAATATAAGCTTTGAAAGTGAAAAGGTGTATAAAGTTCCAGATCAAAAGATTAATAGATGCAACTTAATAAGGTTTCTTCTCCCCTATCTATCAATTAACAATAATGATTAGCTTTAGCAGACAGGGGTTGAACTTTTAAATACAATCCCCCAAACGAAAACTTAAGTTTTGAATCTTATTCAGATATCACTAGAAATCTTTAGTCTATTTGGACACCTTTTACAAGAATGGTTTCTTTTTTTTTTTTTTTTTGTATTAAAACAGAAACCAATTTCTAAACCCTTTTATTCAATTGTATATCCTGATTGGACAAATATGAAAACTAGAAGACTGTCTCTTTTGCTTTTGTAATTGTGATTTTCACTGCAGTCTTAGCTTATTAGGGGAAGAGAAATACTCCAATTTCTCTAGGATTATAGGACCCCAGCTCTGAACTTGCACTAATTTCCTGTAGACAAACATCATTCTAGTACATTTGAGAAACATTTGCCTTACTCCTGGGCCTTAGTAGAGACTGAATGCTTGACCATGGGGCACCAAGTTCCCATGCCACCTGAGCTGCCCATCCTAACCCGGGTGTTTTCTTACCCACCAAGTCACAGTGGAGGGTATGCACAGAAGCAGTGTGCTATCAAATGGAAGAGGTATGTACAAGAGTGGATTCAAGCAGGTCCTGAAGCCACAAGTACTTTGCATGAGCAAGTGGCCCCAAACTCATGACTCTGCCTCCTGCTACATTAACTCCTCTCTCTTGCTTGGAAGAATTTTAAGATTAAAGCAGCAGGTTCTCATTAGTTATCTATTTTGTACACAGTATCAATAGTGTATATATGTCAATCCCAGTCTCCTAATTCCTCCCACCCACCCCCTTCCCCTTGGTATCCATACATTTGTTCTCTATGTCTGTGTCTCTATTTCTGCTTTGCAAATCATCTCTACCATTTTCTAGATTCCACATATATGTGCTAATATACGCTATTTTCTGAGTTACTTCACTCTGCATGACAGACTCAAGGTCCATCCACATCTCTACAAATGACCCAATTTTGTTCCTTTTTATTGGTGAGTAATATTCCATTGTATATATGTACAACATCTTCTTTATCCATTCCTCAGTTGATGGACATTTAGGTTGCTTCCATGTTCTGGCTATTGTAAATAGTGCTGCTATGAACATTGGGATGTGCATGTCTTTTTGAATTATGGTTTTCTCTGGGCATATGCCCAGGAGTGGGATTGCTGGGTCATATGGTAGTTCTATTTTTAATTTTTTGAGAAAGGTCCATACTGTTTCCCACAATGGCTGCACCAATTTACATTCCCACAAACAATGTACAAGGGTTCCCTTTTATCCACATCCTTGCCAACATTTGTTATTTGTGTTGTTTTTGATGATAGCTATTCTGACAGGTGTGAGGTGATATCTCATCGTGGTTTTGATTTGCATTTCTCTGATGGTTAGTGATGCTGAGCATCTTTTCATGTGTCTGTTGGCCATCTGCATTTCATTTCCTCTTTGGAAAAAATGTCTATTCAGGTTTTCCTCCCATCTTTTAATTGAGTTGTTTGTTTTTTGATGTTGAGCTTTATGAGCTGTTTATATATGTTGGATATTAACCCCTTATCGGTCATATCATTTGCAAATATTTTATCCCACTCAGTATCTTGTCTTTTCATTTTGTTGACAGTTTCCTTTGCTGTGCAAAAACTTTTAAGTTTAATTAGGTCCCATTTGTTTATTTTTGCTCTTATTTCTTTTGCTTTAGGAGACAGATCCAAAAAACTATTGCTACAATTTATGTCAAAGTGTGTTCTGCTTATGTTTTCCTCCAGGAGTTTTATGGTTTCTGGTATTACATTTAAGTCTTTAATCCATTTTGAGTTTATTTTTGTATATGGTGTTAGAGAATGTTCTAATTTCATTCTTTTACATGTAGCTGTCCAGTTTTCCCCGAACCACTTATTGAAGAGACTGTTTTTTCTCCATTGTATATTCTTGCCTCCTTTGTCATAGATTAATTGACCATAGGTGCGTGGGTTTTTTTCTGGGCTTTCTATCCTGTTCCATTGATCTATATGTCTGTTTTTGTGCCAGTACTATACTGTTTTGATGACTCTAGCTTTGTAGTATATTCTGAAGTCAGGGAATGTGATTCCTCCAGCTCTGTTCTTCTTTCTCAAGATTGTTTTGGCTATTCTGGGTCTTTTGTGTCCCATGCAAATTTTAAAATTATTTGTTCTGGTTTGGTGGAAAATGCCATTGGTATTTTGATAGGGATTGCATTGAACCTGTAGATTGCCTTGAGTGGTACGGTCATTTTAACAATATTGGTTCTTCCAATGAAAGAACACAGTATAGCTTTCCATCTGTTTGTGTAGGAATGCAGCTTGGCTAAAATCTTGATTTCGGCCTTTTAAGACCTGAAACATAGAACCAAGTCAAAACTATCCAGAGGTCTGAGCTATAGAATTGTGAAATACGAAATAATAAATGCGTGTTGTTTTAAGCCACTAAGTTTGAGGTAATTTTTAAGCCACTAAATTTGGGATAATCTGTTACACAAAATAAAAAACTGATACACCCTCTGAATATGCACCCATGTCATCACTGGATTTCACTATAACCAGTTGGCTAGAGAAGCAGTATATGAGGTCTGGATTTTAAGTAGTTCTTTATAGTATGCAGGAAATGCCCATATTAGTTTTTTCCAGAAGAAAAAGAGAAACAGTATACATAATTTACACTCTGATTCATTGGATTTATACTTAGTTTAAGATGTACCTTATATATGACTTATCTATATAAGAGTCACTTCTGGATTGGTAGAGTAAGGGCCTGTGAAAATCTACTCCTGCATCAAAGCAATGAGGATACGGGCAAATATTGTTAAATATTTCCCAAACTTTGAAAGTTAACCAAAGGCTTGCAACAACTTGGAGAGCATTTATTCAAGAACAATGTTTATTCTATTAAGCTAGATCACGATAGGACCAGTGAGCTTTGGGATGTTGTAACTTGTGCTATTCCACCCCACCCCCACCCCCATCCTCAGCTCCGCTGTAGCCTTAACACCAATGACCTCACATCTAGAGTAGCTCAGAACACCAGCAACCTATCAGCCAGTGGAGGGGGCAAAACTGATTGGAGCTCCCCAGCAATCTCTATTCCCAGACAATTGTCAGTATTGAACATGCCTGGTGACGCCCATCAGCACTATTCCCAGGGCTTGTCTGTAATTCAACAGTCTGAGAGCTCGCTCTGTGTGCACACCCCCATTCACTACAGGTACAAGGCAGGAATCCTGTAGTGCAGTGTTGTATAGAAAGGGTGACAGTGGCAGTCTTGTCTTACTTTTATTTTATTTTATTTTATTTTATTTTTTTAAACATCTTTATTGGAGTATAATTGCTTTACAACAGTGTGTTAGTTTCTGCTTTATAACAAAGTGAATCAGCTATACATATACATATGTCCCCATATTTCGTCCCTCCCACCCTCCCTATCCCACCCCTCTAGGTGGTCACAAAGCACTGAGCTGATCTCCCTGTGCTATGCGGCTGCTTCCTGCTAGCTATCTATTTTACATTTGGTAGTGTATATAAGTCCATGCCACTCTCTCACTTCGTCCCAGCTTACCCTTCCCCCTCCCCATGTCCTCAAGTCCATTCTCTAGTAGGTCTGTCTTGCT
Organism: Eschrichtius robustus; assembly: GCF_028021215.1. NCBI lineage: Eukaryota > Metazoa > Chordata > Mammalia > Artiodactyla > Eschrichtiidae > Eschrichtius > Eschrichtius robustus. The sequence continues at coordinate 118,644,161 of NC_090845.1, read as the reverse complement.
TTGATTTTAAATTGAATACTTCTGTTTCTCCCCTAGGAATAAAGTGGGTTGTAGATTTCCGGTAGACACCTGTCTTAACAAATGCTTTTAATTTATCCTCATGAATATCTGTTGCGTTTTTGATGATATCACTTTCCTCTTTTTCTGTACTATAGTGTGCCAGTTTTGGATTTTTTACCTCTCAGCTCTGAAGTCACCCTTTTGGCCTGATCTGTGAAAGTGGTTCTGGTCCCTTTAATTTTTTTCTTCTTGCTGAAGTGAACACAGAAGTCAGCCTGTAGAGGGAGCCAGAGGCAACGCTGGGGGAAGCTGGCTCTGGGTTCCGGGCGGCAGCCTCTCTAGGCGGCAGCATCTCCAGTGCACAGTGGTGTGGGGCTGGTGCCCGCAGCAGCTGTGGCCAGCGGCTTCCCTTGAGCCCCGTCAGGCAATAACACATCGGCTTCTGGTGAGACACTTCCTCGTGTACTTCACTCCCAGGGACCCTAGAGGGTGTATGTCCAGTAACTGCCCCAGGGCACATTCCAGAAAGTTCCACCTGTGAGGCTCCACCCATTTACTGCCATTTTGTGAGTTGCTTCCACGCTCCTCCGTTAAGGTCAGGATTGACAGTGGGAGTGTGGTTTCTTTTCCCTGGGGGCTTTCTCTCTGCCCCGGAGGGTGTCAGTCCCTGGGTGTTTTCCGTCCAGGGTGGGACCCCCTCAGCTCTGGGGAGACGCTGCCTTGGGGGCTGGCCTCAGCCCCGGGGAGGCCATTCCTCGGGTGCCTTAGCTCAGCCTCGTCGGGGACAGGCCACTCCTGGCACTCCTGCTCAGGTCCGGGAGGGTTTATCTGGTGTGATTCTGCCCACACGGGTGAGGGGGTGCTTCCGCTGGGGCCCATGGCAGGCCCGGGGGCCGAGTGCTTCTTGGTGTCTGTCCCAGCCCTGAGAGGGGAGGTTTCCTGGGTGGGTCACCCCAGGGCTGCGGGTCCCTCTCCCTTGGCTCTCCCTCATTTGTGAGAGCCTCTCCTCAGGTGCCCAGCTCAGCATGGGGGGCACTTGTCCTTGGACCCTCTGTGTCCACTCTGATCGGGTGGCTTTTGCTTGTGATCTGCTCGTGGCCCATGGGGACTGTTAGTGGGAGCGCTGTTCTCCATTCTGAGAGGACTTAGCATTGGTGCCATCACAACCGACGGGGTGCCGTTCCAAGGATGCTCTGAGACTAGGGCGGACCTCTCTCTTGGGGGCTGTGGCTCAGCCGTGGCGGGAGAGAACTTTCCCTTGGGCGCTTTCTCAGCACTGGGGGTTTGGGCTCGTTCTTGGGGCTCCCTGTGGGATCCGAGACAACTGAGACTGTTCCTTGGAAAGTTGGCCCCTGCCCAGGACAGGGACTCTGTCTTGAGTGCCGTTTCTTAGACTGAGGTGAGGACATTTTCTTGGGCACTTTATCTCGCTTATGTAGGGGTGGCTCCTGGTTCTTGGGTCCTCTGTTTCAGCCATGGCTGAGGACTCTTCTTTGGGCTCTTGTGTCCGCCTCATGGGGTGGATTCTGCTTGATGTGGTCTCTCAGCCTTTGGGGGACATCTTAGTTGAGTGCTCTAACGCTGTTACTTGGATGCTCTGTCTCAGCCCTGGGGTGGTGAGGTACTTCTAGATTTCTGGGGGTTTTGTGTGTTTTTTTCTTTTCTTTTAGTTACATACTTTTATGCTGATTTAAAAAACAAAACTTCTATTGGGAGAAAATAAAATTGTATAATTACAAACAGAAAACAGTAAAACATTTGTTATCTTTCCTTCTAGCCGTTTGTTTTTTACCTCTGCTTCTTCTTTTCCTTTTTTTAAATTGAAGTATAGTCAATGTACAGTAATATATAAATTACAGGTGTACAATATAGTGATCTGCAGTTTTTAAAGGTTATACTCCATTTATAGTTATAGAATATTGGCTATATTCCCTGTGTTGTATAATACAGTATATCCTTGTAGTTTATTTTATACATAATAGTTTGTACTTCTTAGTCCCCTACCCCTATATTGCCCCTCCCCCTTCCCTCTCCCCTTTGGTAACCACTAATTTGTTCTCTGTTATCAGTGAATCTCTTTCTTTTTTGTTACATTCGCTTGTTTGTTGTATGTTTTAGATTCCACGTATAAGTGATATCATACACTATTTGTCTTTCTCTGTGTGACTTACTTCTCTTAGTGTAATACCCTCCAAGTCCATCCATGTTGCTGCAAATGGCAAAATGTCATCCTTTTTTATGCCTGGGCAGTATTCCATTGTATATATACACCACATCTCCTTTATCCATTCATCAGTTGATGGACATTTGGGTTGCTTTTTATATCTTGGCAATTGTAAATCATGGTGCTATGAACATTGGGGTGCATGTACCTTTTCGAATTAGTGTTTCTGCTTTTTTTGGATATATATCCAGGGGTGGAATTGCTGGGCTTTTAGCAGTTTTTTAATGTGCAAATATTTATGCTTTTTACCCCAAGTTGAGATCATACTACATATCTTAGAATTTGCTACATTTTTTTCTAACTTATGTCAGAAGCCTTTTCTCTAGATCATAAATGTTATTCTGAAACTTGTGTTTTAATGGTTGCAAAGTATTTAATCATATAGCTATATAATGATTTTTATTTACTTCTGCATTGTTAAGCATCCAATTTATTTGTGATTTTTCAATTTTATGAATCTTTATGTATAATACAATATTTATAGGTAAACATTTATAAAATTCATCTCTATAAATTAGTAGAAGTAGTATCTCATGGGAAGAAATCATGAAAGATGCACCTCCAGAAAAACTGCAGCAATTTAGAAGTTTGTGTGAAGGCATATTTTCTTATCATCTTGACCATAATAACTCCCGGTTATTATTTAATTTTAACATTTATAGGGGAAGTTGTGTTGTCTTGCCTTCCTTTTAACTTCTTTCCTTATTTTCTGTATTAGGTTTATTTCATTCCAAATATCTTAAACAGCAAAAACTTTTTTAAGAAAAGAATACTGCATAGCTTGCAACGAGCTAGGGGAAAAATTTACAATGAATATTAGAGATATGAGGTATATGTTCTCAACATATAAAAATATATAACTCAGTATGAAAAGGACAAACATGGTAGCTGGGAAAGTCAAGAGCATTTCAAGAAGAAGCAATTCACTAAAGGAGACGTAACAATAGCCAACATATGGGGATACGCTTTTTCTTCACTAGCAAGGTTGATGTCTGTTGTTTTGGTCTATTTTTTCCTTTGAGGGGAATATGCCTCCTCCCTCTCACAGGGTCTTATTAAAACTGTTCTTCTCCTGAAACGGACTAGGGCACTTCACACTTTTTGCAGAGAGAACTCAAGGCTGAGTTGTTCCCACAGCAACACCTTAAAGAAACTCTCCATTAGTTCATGCTTTCTATTGCTCCAAGAATTACCTTGCTGCCAACTCAAAGCAGGTTGCTCAATAGTATTTTCTTGATTTCTTTATCTCAGCCTTAAGAGAGTTCTAGCTAACCTTTCAACTATGTCCTTGAGCTTCTAGGTGGAAATCTGGGTTCAGCAAGCAATGTATGAGAGTTCCAGTTGGACCACATACTCACAAACACTTGCTCTACAGGCAGTCTTTCATTTCACTCTGGTGGGTGTGCAGTGACTTCTCATTATGTCTAAACTTGCATTCCTCTGCTGATTAATGAAGTTGAACACCTTTTAGATACGGATTGGCCATTTGGGTATGTCTTACACGAAGTGCGTTTTCAGGTCTTTTGCCCATATTTTATTAGGATGTTTGTAAGTTTTAAATTGATTTACAGTTCTGCATATATTCTGGATTTCACTGATTTTTTGGAGAGAGAGATATATCCAATTATATATACATACATAAATATGCACAAATATTTATATACATTGTTTAAATTGATTATATAATACATAGATATATATGAATATATGAATAATTAAATGTATAAATGTTTATCCAATTTATATATCTGCAAAATTTTGAGTATCTTCTATATATATGTTTTGCTTTTTCATTCTCTTAATCATGTCTTTTTGGTAAACAGAAGTTTCAAATTTAATTATGTCTAATTAGACAATCTATTATTTTTGGTTAGTCCTTTTTTATCCTCAAAAATAAATTTTTGCTTACCTTAAAGCTATGAAGATAATATTCTAAATTTGCCACCAGATCTCCCATTCATCTCTAATAAATTTTTGTGGAATGGGATGACGTAAGAAGCAAGCTTTATTTTTTCCCGTGTACATAACAACTGGACATATTAAAAACACTACCTTATCCACAGTGGTTGGCAGGGGACATTGTGTTATAAATCCAGCTGTTTAGCATATTTCCAGATCTGTGTCTAGATTCTCTGTCCTCTTCCATTCGTGTATTGGCCTATCCTTGCTCCATTACCAGACTGTTTTAATTACAGTACTTTTGTAGTAAATCTTCAAATCTGGTAATCCATGTCCTCCAACTTTGTTGTTTTTCTTAAAGATTGTCTTGGCTATTCTAAGCCCTTTAATTTCCATACACTTTTTACTATCCGCTTGTCAATTTTCACCAAAATGCAACGTGGTGGGATTTTTTTTCCCTTCTTTTTCTTTTTAATCTTTATTGGAGTATATTTGCTTTACAATGGTGTGTTAGTTTCTGCTGTAAAACAAAGTGAATCAGCTATACGTATACATATGTCCCCATATCTCCTCCCTCTTGCATCTCCCTCCCACCGTCCCCATCCCACCCCTCTAGGTGGTCACAAAGCACCGAGCTGATCTCCCTGTGCTATGCAGCTGCTTCCCACTAGCTATCCATTTTACATTTGGTAGTGTATATATGTCAGTGCTACTCTCTCACTTTGCCCCAGCCTCCCCTTCTCCCCTGTGTCCTCAAGTCCGTTCTCAACATCTGCATCTTTACTCCTGCCCTACCACTAGGTTCATCAGTACCACTTTTCTAGATTCCATATATATGCATATGGTATTTGCTTTTCTCTTTCTGACTTACTTCACTCTGTATGACAGACTCTAGGTCCATCCACCTCACTACAAATAACTCAGTTTCGTTCCTTTTTATGGCTGAGTAATATTCCATAGTATATGTGTGCCCCATCTTCTTTATCCATTCATCTGTCAATGGACATTTAGCTTGCTTCCACGGCCTGGCTATTGTAAATACTGCTGCAGTGAACGTTGTGGTACATGTATCTTTTTGAATTATGGTTTTCTCAGGGTATATGCCCAATAGTGGGATTGCTGGGTCATATGGTAGTTCTATTTTTAGCTTTTTAAGGAACCTCCATACTGTTCTCCATAGTGGCTGTATCAATTTACATTCCCACCAGCAGTGCAAGAGGGTTCCCTTTTCTTCACACCCTCTCCAGCATTTATTGTTTGTAGATTTTTTGATGATGGCCATTCTGACCGGTGTGAGGTGATACCTCACTGTAGTTTTGATTTGCATTTCTCTAATGATTAGTGATGTTGAGCATCCTTTCCTGTGTTTGCTGGCAATCTGTATATCTTCTTTGGAGAAATGTCTGTTTAGGTCTTCTGCCCATTTCTGGATTGGGTTTTTTGTTTTTTTGATATTGAGCTGCATGAGCTGCTTGTATATTTTGGAGATTAATCCTTTGCCAGTTGCTTCATTTGCAAATATTTTCTCCCTTTCTGGGGGTTGTCTTTTCGCCTTTTTTATGGTTTCCTTTGCTGTGCAAAAGCTTTTAAGTTTCATTAGATCCCATTTGTTTATTTTTGTTTTTATTTCCATTTTTCTAGGCGGTGGGTCAAAAAAGGATCTTGCTGTGATTTATGTCATAGAGTATTCTGCGTATGTTTTCTAAGAGTTTTATAGTGCCTGGCCTTACATTTAGGTCTCTAATCCATTTTGAGTTTATTTTTGTGTATGGTGTTAGGGAGTGTTCTAATTTCATTCTTTTACATGTAGCTGTCCAGTTTTCCCAGAACCACTTATTGAAGAGGCCGTCTTTTCTCATGGTGGGATTTTAAATAGGATTAGTAGAGATCATTTTGGAGAGAATTGACAGTAACGACTCAATAATGAATCTTACAATCCATGCAAAAAGTATTTCTTTCTGTTTCCTGAGGTCTTTACTTTCTCTCAGTGATGTTTCATACTTTTTGTGTTGTGCTCTAGCACTATTTACTTAGATATTTGATGTTTTTGATACTATTATCAATGGCATTTAAAATTTCATATTCTAATTATTTGTTGCTATTATATGGGAATAGAAAACTGGTAATAATAATAACCACAAAGTGGTTTTTATTATAACTAATAAGTTGATTAAGTTCACTTATCAATTCTAATGATTTTATATTCTTTTGCATATTCTATGTAATGCCATCTGTGAATAATGACAGTTTTACTTTTTCCTTTCCAAACTTTACAACTATTATAATTTCCTGGTACTACTTCACTTTTTAGAACCATCAGTAAATTGTTGAATGGATAGTGAACACCCTTTTTTCCAAACGCAGGGAGAAATGTTTGATATTTCACCATTAAGTGTGACATTTGCTATAGATTTTTAGGGGGTAGATACACTTTATCAGATTAAGGAAGTTGCCTTCTATTCTAGATTGTGGATAGTTTTTATCATGAATACGTGCTGAAATTTAACCCATCTATAAAAGTGATCATAAGGTTTTCCCTTGGTTTGTTGTTGTTGTTAAGTGTTGTTAAGCATTACATTGATTTTTGAATTTTAAACCAATCTTGCCTTCCTGCAGTATACCCTCATCAAGACAGGATGTATATCCTTTTTATATATTATTATATTTTATTAATCTTTGGTTTAGGATTATTGGGTTTAAGTTCAGGAGAGATATTAGTATAAAGACCTATAGTTTTCTTTTCTTCAAATGTCCTTGTGAGATGTTGTTATCAGTTTATATTGGCCTTCTAAAATGAGGACAAAGAGGCACAGTGGTTCAGAATCCGCCTGCCAATGCAGGGGATACGGGTTTGATCCCTAGTCCGGGAAGATCCGACATGCTGCGGAGCAACGAAGCCTGCGAGCCACAACTACTGAGCCCGTGAGCCGCAACTACTGAAGCCCGTGCACCTAGAGCCTGTGCTCTGCAACAGGAGAAGCCACCACAATGAGAAGCCCGCGCACCGCAACGGAAGAGTAGCCACCACTCGCCGCAAGTAGAGAAATCCCACTCACAGTAACGAAGACCCAACACAGCCGAAAATAAATAAATAAATAAATAAATAAATAAATAAAAAGTAAAACATAAAAACAGTAAGCTGATTTAAAAAATAAATAAAATAAAATGAGGACAAAGGAAGGGAGTTATTTCCCTTAACAAAAGTAATGCCCTTTTTTGTTGAGAGTTGCCCATTCCCCAAGCATTCTGATTACTCATGGTTACACCACGTTTGGCTTTGGACAGCAGCTTGTGTATTAGCTTCGTCCTTTTTAAATTTTTATTTATTTAAAAAAATATTTATTTATTTATTTGTTCATGGGCTCTGTACTTGTAGCACGCGGGCTCTCAAGTTGTGGCGTGTGGGGCTCAGTAGTTGTGGTGCGTGGGCTTAGTTGCCCCAAAGCATGTGGCATCTTAGTCCCTGACCAGGGATCGAACCTGCACCCCCTGCTTTGGAAGGCGGGTTCTTAACCACAGGACCACCAGGGAAGTCCCAGCTTCCTCCTGTTTTAAACTATAGACTGGATTAAAATTCAGTTGCATTTTCTGAAAAGAGTATTTGTTGAGGTATGGTAAATATTGGACCATGGTGAAAACTCAAATTAATGATTCAACTTCTTGGTTATATATACATATGCAAACTGTTTGCAATTTTGTGATTGTTGGAGTTTTGTTGCAAATGGGACATGTGCATTGGTGTTTCTCAGGAAATGATGCGTCATGAAGCAGAGTTTACTGTAGGGCCTGAAAACCAAATGGAACTTTGTGGAGAAGCCGAGAATCCTTCTTCATCTAAGGAAAAGCTGAGTATGGACCTGCTGTCCGTGAAACAGGAAGAAGAGGGAGGATACTCTTTTGGGGCCTCATCCGTGTCCATGGAACATGGTAAGAATGACTGTTCTCACCTCCTCTTCATGGTCTTACCCAGTAGAGTCTGGATTCTGCCTCCTCCACTTTACTGGAGCTGTTCTCATCAATCTCACTAGTTTTGGCTGAGATTGCCATTAATTTCTCAGCCATATTTGACGCAGTTGTTCACTCTCTCCTTCATGGAAACTTTCTTGGATTCCTATACTCTGTGACCTGCTGGGTTTCCTCTCATATTTGTAACCCCCTTTCATTCTTTTTTTCTTCTTACCCTTGTCGTTTTCCCTGTAAACCTTATTGTAAAGATTCCTGAATCCCACCATTTTTTCTCTGTCTACTCCACTCCGACATGAACTTTCAACAAGATACTACAATAGCTTCTTATCTGATCTGATTCCTGTTCCTGCTAGAGTCTGACCCTCACTGTCTAACCCTGTAGCCGGAGTGATCACGCCAACACAGAAATGAGAGCACGCCACATCCATGCTGAAAACCCATCATCACCTTTCCTAGGCACTCAGAACACAACCCGAACTGCCGACGCTGGTCTACCAGCTGTGCACGACCTGGCCCCGCCACCCTCTCCTAACACGTGGCCTGTCGTCTCCTCCTTGCTCTCTGTGCCTCTGTCCTTTGCTCTGTGCTCCCTGGCCAGTCCCCTCCCCGGGTCTGTGCACGTGCCCTTGCCGCAGCCTGGAACTCTTCCTCTGCATGAGCACAGGCCGGCTCTCTCTCCTCCTCCAGGCTCTGCCCAAAGGACACCTACCTCCTCAGGAGGGCCTTCCCGACCCCGTGGTCCACTGGGGCTCCCCCTCCTGCTGTCTGTCCCATCCCTGCTTGCTTCTCCCCTAACACGAATTCAAACTGTAATTGTTTTGTTGGATCATTGTACACTCACTGCCTGGCCTCCCCATGAGCATGGAAGTTCCATAAGGGCGGGGATTGTTTCCGCCTGTCCTGTTGGCTGCCTCTCCCCAGCTCCTGGCACGGTGCCCGGCACAGAGCAGGACGAGTCAACGGAGGAGAGGTGTCAGACCTGGAGTAAAAAGAAACTCACTTTTCTGAGACAGAAAAGATGGATGAGGAGGATCGTATACTGACAGGGATTGGGGGTGGGGTGAAGGGGGACATACAGAGCCTTCAGATCCAATGGCCACCACCTCTGTTTCCTCAGAACTTTTGAGGGAGAGAGGCGGGAGTTTGGCGGCGGTGGGGGGGGGGGCCACGTAGTCTGATGTCAAGCTCGGTAGAGCATGGCATTTCATAGGTAAATGACAGAAATCATGACACCAAGTGAGACTTGCTGCTTTTCAGCTTGTAAAGCACAAGCTGCAGCTAAACCCTCAGCACCAGGGACCTGAGACTGTTTAGCAGTTGTACTGTCTTACTTGGTTTCCATATGTATTCATGGTGCCATGAAGAGAAGAAAGCGCGTTTGTCGCATTACCTTCGTGCGCTCAATTTGAGGGGTCTCAGGCTCCATCTGGTACATCCGCTTGCTTTATGAAACAATTTCCTCAAAACTGAGGAGCGCCGGGCTGTCCCTGTGGAGTTGCCATAATGCACCTACGTCACAGCTCCACTTGTTAATTTGGTTTCCAGATGTTACTGTCACTCACGACGCTCATGAGGAGAAGATGGAAAACGGTCAAATCTCACCCGATGGCTTCTTGTCAAAATCTGCTGCCCCAGAGCTTATGAATATGGCAGGAGATAGCATCCCACCCGACCAAGTGGATTCCCTGTCTGATGATTTCACTAGTCTCAGGAAAGATGGCCTGATGCACAATCCTGGTAGTAATGCACTCATAGGAGGAACCAAGAACTGCAATGTCTCTGTAGAGGATCGAAAAGTGTCAGTAACATCTGCTTTGGAAACTGGGCCAAATACGCTGCAAATAACTCCTGCTATGGCACAAGGAATCAATGCTGATATAAAACACCAGTTAATGAAGGAAGTTCGAAAATTTGGACGAAGTAAGTAGTGACAGAACATCTATCAGTAATGTAATGGGAGGTCCCCTTCCTTTTAGGATTCAGAATAGATTCAAGGTATCTCTTGAGGTGCATTTTCGGGAAGTATTGGGTTTTCACATAATTTAAAACTGATTCCTCTTGCTTTACCTAAAAAAGACCCGATACACCTTTCTCTCTCTTTTCCCCCTTACTTGCTGTAATAGTTTCCTTTTGCTGCTGTAACAAGTTATCACAAACTTTGTGGCTGAAAACTGTAGTATCTTAGAGTTGTGGAAGTCAGATCTGAAATCATTTTCACTGGGCTAGCATGAAGGTGTTGGCAGGCCAGGGTTCCTTCTGCAGGCTCTAGGGAGAACCTGTTTCCTTGCCTCTTCCAGCTTCTACAGGCTGCCTGTGTTCCTTCGCTCGTGGGCCCTTCCTCCATCTTCAAGCCAGCAACTTAGCCCCTTCTCTCCTCTCTAACCTCTGCTCCCACCCTTCCATCTTTTCTTTCTGACCAGCTCTACTGCCTCCCTTTCGTAAGGATAGTTGTGGTTACATTGGGCAACGTGTATAAGCATGGATAATCTCCCCATCTCAAGAGCCATAGCTTAATCACATCTGCAAAGTAAAGTCTCTTTTGCCATATAAGGTAATATGTTCACAGGTTCTCAGAATTAGGACATGGACAACTTGGGGGGCCATTATTCAGCGGACCACATTTAATTAGTGTTTAGAGTTTCCCTAGCAGATATGTGCAGATGTCTTGATTTGACAGTTTCAAATACAAATTATACCTAACTTTCCACACACAAGGAATGATTACTGATGATGTGTAAAGACTGAATTTTATTTTTCATCCATGTTTTTCAAAATACTTATTTTTTTTAAATATCTGCAGAGTATGAAAGAATTTTCATTTTGCTTGAAGGAGTGCAAGGACCTCGTGCAGTGAGGAAACAATTCATTGAATTTACAATCAAGGAAGCTGCAAGGTGGGTGTAAAGAGGAAGTCTTCATAGTATTTTCTTTTAAGAAGGCGGGCCCAAGGCAAGACAGGCGGAGGGATTGGTGTTGCCTTGCTTTTCGTTTCTTTTTTTTTTTAATTAATTAATTTATTTATTTTTGGCTGCGTTGGGTCTCTGTTTCTCTGCACGGGCTTTCCCTAGTTGCGGCGAGCGGGGGCTACTCTTCCTTGCAGTGCGTGGGCTTCTCAGTGCGGTGGCTTCTCTTGTTGTGGAGCACGGGCTCTAGGTGCACAGGCTTCAGTAGCTGTGGCACGTGGGCTCAGTCGTTGTGGCTCGCGGGCTGTAGAGCGCAGGCTCAGTAGTTGTGGCGCATGGGCTTAGTTGCTCCGCGGCATGTGGGATCTTCAGGACCAGGGCTCAAACCCGTGTCCCCGGCCTTGGCAGGCGGATTCTTAACCACTGTGCCACCAGGGAAGTCCTGCCTTGCCTTCCTAAGCCCTGGCCCTCAGTCATAGTTACAGCTGTCTCCAGAGGCGTTTAGATTAATACTACCTGAGGCCAACTCATTCATCCAGGTCTGTGGAGCCTTCTGGACTCCTCACACTCTGAGGTGGGCCTGCGCTGTCAGTTGGTACTCTCGGTATTAGCTAAGCCCTATCTTTACACGAACATACATTTTCTATTTGCCACGTGAATGGTCAGTCCCACTTTGTACCCCGCACGGTGCCTCGCGCATCATAAACGCTTTAAGGACCTTTTGGTTAATAAAATTTCTTTTTCTTTTTTAGGTTCAAAAGACAAGTCTTAATTCAGTACCTTGAGAAGCTACTAGAATAAAATAGAATCCCATCACCTTCTCAGCAACGTTAATCACATCAACAGCAGATCATGATGTTAACACAAAGACCAAGGAGGAACAAAGAATACTTTTTATGTGCTATAGGATAGAACGGGATATTGTTGAATATCCTACGATGTTTTAGTCAAGGGAACTGCCTTCCAGTGTTAGTTTCTGCTGTATAACAAAGTGAGTCAGCCATACATATACATATATCCCCATATCTCCTCCCTCTTGCGTCTCCCTCCCACCCCTCTAGGTGGACACAAAGCACCGAGCTGATCTCCCTGTGCTATGCGGCTGCTTCCCACTAGCTGTCTATTTTACATTTGGTAGTGTATATATGTCCATGCCACTCTCTCACTTCGTCCCAGCTTACCCTCTCCCCGCTGCGTCCTCAAGTCCATTCTCTACATCTGCGTCTTTATTCCTGTCCTGCCCCTAGGTTCTTCAGAACCATTTTTTTTTTTAGATTCCATATATATGTGTTAGCATAAGGTATTCGTTTTTCTCTTTCTGACTTACTTCACTCTGTAAGACAGTCTCTAGGTCCATCCACCTCTCTACAAATAACTCAGTTTCGTTTCTTTTTATGGCTGAGTAATATTCCATTGTATATATGTGCCACATCTTCTTTATCCATTCCTCTGTTGATGGACACTTAGGTTGCTTCCATGTCCTGGCTATTGTAAATAGAGCTGCAGGGAACATTGTGGTACATGACTGCTCTGCTAGACTATCAAGAGTTAAAAGTTAAATGTTAAATAAAGGCAATGAATAGATGATTTGATTTCTATGAAAAAAATTATTTCATTTTAATGATCATGTGTTAAATGAAAAATCCTCTTGATTATACTGCCCCACTGAAACATACTTACATATGCATAGACATGGCTTCTCAGAGGAAGTAACAGTAATTTTAGAATTACAAATGACATGTAGTAGGTTGCCTGGTTCCTACAACCATCATGGACCTATTAAGGGCTAGGAACAATCTGAAATGGCTAAAAGTGAGGCAACATGAACATAAACTGAGTATTAGTCAGATATCAGTATACTAACGGCAAATTTCCCACTTTCTTCCTCTTAGAGTTCTGTCTTTATAAAAATGGATATCCTCCAGTATTGTACCATCTATGAATACTGACTGATACATATGCACAAAAAGCATCCTTAAAATCTTGCATACAACTTTTAATTTAAATTTGGGATGCAGACAAAAAATCTTTTAAAAAATGTCTTTATTAAACCATTTCCTGAGTTTGTTTTTCTCTTTCTGACTTACTTCGCTCTGTATGACAGACTCTAGGTCCATCCACCTCACTACATATAACTCAATTTTGTTTCTTTTTATGGCTGAATAATATTCCATTGTATATATGTGCCACATCTTCTTTATCCATTCATCTGCTGATGGACACTTAGGTTGCTTCCGTGTCCTGGCTATTGTAAATAGAGCTGCAATGAACATTGTGGTACATGACTCTGGGCATAGATTTTTAAATAAGATACGAAAAAAAATGATTGACTAGTCAGATCTAATTAAGAACTTCTTTTCATCAAAAGACACTATTAAGAGACTGAAAAAGTAAAGCAATTATACTCCAATAAAGATGTTAAAAAAAAGTAAATCAGAGACTCATAGAAGATATTCATAGTATATACATCCAGCAAAGGAGTTGAACTCAGAACTCCTACAAATTGATAAGAAAAAGACAATCCAAATATGGGCAAAATTCCTTAAAAGGTACTTCATAAGGACATATCCAAATGGCTACTAAACATAAATAGATGCTCCAACTCATTAATCATCAGAGAAAAGCAAATTAAAGCCATAATGAGATACCATTAAACACCCACCAGAATGGCTGCAATTAAAGACAGACCACACCATATATTTGTGAGCATATGATGCAAGTGAACTCTTGTGCATTGCTGGAACCATTTTGATACACTGGCTCCCCACTACTTCAGCTGGCGCTTTATGGCAATCATCCATCATGACACTTTTACAAATTGTGATGTCACTTCATGCCATGGATTACTTTCATCCCATTTCCCATTAGCAAGAAGCAGAGCACTGTACTCAAGCCCAAAGGCACAATCAAATAAGTTCCCAAATCTCATCCTAAGGGTCTACCTTAGGGACCATGCACGGCACCAATTCTGTTTCAGACTGTGTTGAGTCAAGAGACAGAAACCAGATAGTAATTTGAACAGTGAACATTTAATATAAAGAATTATTGACTATAACGGGGAATAGAGTATCAAGAGATTGTCTAGTAAGAAGTCGAGAGCTCTAAACATAGAAAGAGCAGATATAAGGAGCTGTCACTATCTCCAAAGCTGAAATAGAGCACCTGCAGTGGATTGAATGTGCCCACCCCTCAAAATTCATATACTGAAACCCTAATATCAGTGTGATGGTATTTGGAGGCGGGGTCTTTAGGAGGTAATAGGTCATGAGGGCTCCACCCTCATGGGAATGGGATTAGTGCCATCATAAGAAGAGGCCAAAGAGCTAGCTGGCTCTCTTTCCACGATGGAGGATAAAAGGAGAAGTCACACCTGGGAGAGAGCTCTCACCAGAACCTGTCCATGCTGGCACCCTGATCTCAAACTTCCAGCTTTCAGACTGTACAAAATAAATTTCTGTTGTTGATAAACGACCCAGTCTATGATAATTTGTTATAGCACCCAAGGAAATCCATCCCCTAACCCCCATCCCCCAGCCATTGCTGAGACAGAACATTCAAGGGAAAGCCACTCCCCCCCAACCTTGGCTGAGTTAAGGCACTCAAGGCAGAATGCCCCAAAGATTGAGTTAGATCCCACAAAGAAGACTCTCCTGCTCAGAGCTGAGAAGGAGCACCCAAGGAAGAATTCTGCCCAGGCTGCGATAGAGCACCCAAGGCAAAGTCCCTCCCCACTGCCCCTGCACCAGGGAGAGCTGTGATAGAGCTCCTAAGGAAGAGTCTTCCCTACAGAGCTAAGATAGAGACCCAAAGAAGAGCCCTCTTCATGGATGACTTAGAGCACCTGAAGAAGACTTCAAACCCCTCCCGGGAAAGAGAGAGCACCGTAAGTACAATTCTCCACCACCCTACCCCCTCCAAGTTGAGACAGAGCACCAAGTAAGATCCTCTCAGGGTAGAGTTAGCGGACACAAAGAAGAATCCTCCCCAGGGGATAGAGCACTCAAGAAAAAGTCCTATTCCTCAAAGTTAAGGAAAATCCCAGCAATGCTGAAATAGAATACCAAGGACAAGCCACCTGGGGTTTGAGATAGAGAATCCAAGGAAAAGCCTGTACCTAACAGGGCTGAGACAGAGTCCCCAAGGAAGAGTCGTCTGCCAGGACGGAGAAAGAACCACAGAAAGAGCTCCCACCCCAAAAGTAATACAAAGCACGCTAACGATGAGCCATTATCCCAGACTGACATAGAATATCCGAGTTAGATATCCCTCCACAGCTGAAATGGTACACCCAAGGATATCCCCCCCCCCACCCCAACTGAAGAGCTGATGTCGGGCAACAAAGGAAGAAGCACCCTGCTCCAAGACTAAAATAAAGCAGCCACTGATTTGACCCTTCCCACAGCTGAGAGAGTTCCCAAAGAAGAGCCTCAGGTTGAGGTAGAACATCAAAGAAAATTCTCCCCACCCGAGCTGAGAGAGAGCACTCAGTGAAGAAGCCACAACCTGCAGTACTGATAAACAGCATCCAAGGAAATGTCCTCCCACCCAAATGGACAACAGAGCACCCAAAGAAGAGCACCCCCCACTAGAGAAAGACTCACTCCCCTCCACTCCATGGGCAGAAATCCAGACCATGTTGGAGAAGCCCAGCTGTGGCTCACAGAATGGCAGAGAAGATGTTGTAGTGTCACACCAGTGGAATTTGCTGGAACTCCATGCTCTGGAACATGATATAGAGCCACCAAGAAAACGTACTCCTCCCGGGCTGAGATATAGCGCCCATGAGAATCCCACTGCACCCTCCCCAAGCTGAAACTCAGACCTTGTTGGAAAAGTCTGGAAGTGGATCACTGAATGACAGGGAAGGCATTGTGGTACCACAGTGGCAGAACCTCCTGGAAATCTGCCCTCCTAAACATGTGATAGAGCACCCAACGAAGAGTTCCTAACCCAGGCTGAGGTCCAGCATCCAAGGAAAGCACCCCCCCAACTTCACCCTGATGAACACCCAAGGAAGTGTCCCCCGCAGGTTGAGATACAGCACCTAAAGAAAGAATAGTCATCCCCCACCCCAGGACAGAGATAGAGCAACCAAGGAAAGCATCCTCCACATAACCGAGTCCTCTACAGTGCTGATATAAAGCATCCAAGGGAAAGTATCCCTCCCCAAGGGCGAGATCGAGCCCCCAAGAAATGTCATCCCTCAGGACTGAGAGAGAGAGAGCACTTATGGAAAGTTCCCTTCTAGGGCCGAGATAGAGCACCTCAGAAATAGCCCCATCCCACAGAGATTGAGACAGAGCCCACGAGGAACCAACCATCCACCCCTGGGGTTGGGATAGCGCATTCATGTAAGAGCCCTCTCCCAGGAAGAGTAACCACCCTCAGGCTGAGATGGAGGACCAGCAAAAGTCCTCACCACGCTTAGAGTGAGCATACAAGGAACCACCCCCTCAAGGGCGGAAGTCTAGATCTTGCTGGAGAGGCCCAGCCGTGACTCAATGATGTGTGGCAGAGAATTTTTGTGGTGCCACCCTCTGAAATTAGAGATGAAGCACCCAAGGCAAAATCCCTTGTCCCAGGGCTGAGATAGGTCACCCGAGGAAAAGTCCCTCCCGAAACATGGCTGAGCTAGGAGTGCCCTGGAGACAGCACCTAACTACAGGGCTGAAATAAAGTACTCAACTAACCCACACAGGAGATACTTTTTCACCCAAGGAAAATGATCCCCTCTCCCAGTGTTGAAATTCTCACCTGGCTGGAGGAGCCTGGCAGAAACTCACAGAATGTCAATAAAGTTGTAGTGGAGCCACACCAGTGGAACTTTCTGGAAATCTGTGCTCTGGAAGTTGCTGGAAATCTTCCTGAGGTGACTGGCAATGTTGTACACGGGGAGGTGTCTCACCAGAAACACTCTGATATATTACTGCCCCAGGGAGGTCTAAAGGAAGCTTGTGGCTATGGAGTGGTGCTGGCCACACCGCCCTGCACCAGCCGGGCCCTGGAGAAGCCACGTGAGGTGCAGAGGCTGGCGCTGGAGAAGCCTGGTGTCCAGCGGAAGCCAGCTGTGCCAGCAACCTAGGACCAGGAAGCAAAACTCTAGCTTTTCACTGTCTCTGGCTCCCTCTAGTGGTAAACTTCAGTAACAACTGCCACAAGAAAAAAATGGAAAGGACCCAGAACATTTTCATGGAAGCAGGACAAAAAGGTGAATTTGGAGCTTACCGGCAATAGAACCATCGCATTTTATTGACAGATTAAAAGAGGAAAGTAATACAATTATCCCAATGAATGCGGACAACACATGGGATGAAATGCAGCAACTATGCATAAAGAAAAATTTGAGAGTATGTTAAGAAGGTTACACACCAGAAATCTATAGCATACGTTATTCCTATATGAAAAAGTGGAAGTATTCCATGTAAGATCAAAAACAAGACAAGGATGCCAGCCATCACTCCTTCCTTTCAACACTGTAGCAGCTCCTGTAGGAGACCTCTCAGTGCTCTCATGCCCACTGATTAAAGTCAACGGAAACTACACCATCCTAATTCATTCAGGACTCCTAATGGCCATGAATCTCAGGAGTGAAACGCTGGGTCACCCCATCAGGAAAAGGACAATCAATCACCAGGGAAAGGGCTTGTGAGGGTAAAAAGATGTGGGATGGGTAGTAGAAGTAACCACATAACCATATGCATAAACAAGGACTGTAATGATTATGAGTATTACTTCTTTGTTTTTGTATGAATTGATTCACATATATATTAACCAAATAATTTTGACTTTGACAGCCTCTCATCTCCTTATCTTCTAACACAAGATGTATTATTAGCTAATTATATTTTTCAGTATTTAAGATACAGGATATTAAACTGGGGTGTGAATCAGGTAGAAGAATGAGCAAGACTTAAGATAGGACTTTGTGCCTTCTTTCAGAGAAAGGTTAGTGTTTTCTTGGTTGTGGGAGAGATGCATCAGGTTAGACAGAATCATGATTTTGTTATTGCCTCTATTTAGAGACTAAGTATGGTCTTTTCCTTCTCTTGTGTTTCCTGCCTAGGGAAGTTCCTTTAGCATTTGTTGTAAAGCTGGTTTGGTGGTGCTGAATTCTCCTAGCTTTTGCTTGTCTGTAAAGGTTTTAATTTCTCCGTCGAATCTGAATGAGATCCTTGCTGGGTAGAGTAATCTTGGTTGTAGGTTTTTCCCTTTCATCACTTTAAATATGTCCTGCCACTCCCTTCTGGCTTGCAGAGTTTCTGCTGAAAGATCAGCTATTAACCTTATGGGGATTCCCTTGTATGTTATTTGCTGTTTTCCCTTGCTGCTTTTAATATTTTTTCTTTGTGTTTAATTTTTGATAGTTTGATTAATATGTGTCTTGGTGTGTTTCTCTTTGGATTTATCCTGTATGGGACTCTCTGTGCTTCCTGGACTTGATTGACTATTTCCTTTCCCATATTAGGGAAGTTTTCAACTATAATCTCTTCAAATATTTTCTCAGTCCCTTTTTTTTTTCTCTTCTTCTTCTGGAACCCCTATAATTCAAATGTTGGTGCATTTAGGGGCTTCCCTGGTGGCGCAGCAGCTAAGAATCCGCCTACCAATGCAGGGGACACAGGTTCAAGCCCTGGTCCGGGAAGATCCCACATGCCGCAGAGCAACTAAGCCTGTGCACCACAACTACTGAGCCTGCGCTCTAAAGCCCGCAAGCCACAACTACTGAGCCCACGTTCCACAACTACTGAAGCCCGTGCGCCTAGAGTCTGTGCTCCACAGCAAGAGAAGCCACCACAATGAGAAGCCCACGCACCACAATGAAGAGCAGCCCCCGCTCGCCGCAACTAGAGAAAGCCCGCGTGCAGCAACGAAGCTCCAACACAGACAAAAATAAACAAATAAATAATAAATTTGTAAAAAAACAAAGTTGGTGCATTTAATGTTGTCCCAGAGGTCTCTGAGACTGTCCTCAATTCTTTTTGTTCTTTTTTCCTTATTCTGCTCTCCGGTAGTTATTTCCACTCTTTTATCT
The DNA here is from genome assembly GCF_028021215.1 of Eschrichtius robustus. NCBI lineage: Eukaryota > Metazoa > Chordata > Mammalia > Artiodactyla > Eschrichtiidae > Eschrichtius > Eschrichtius robustus. The sequence goes on along the minus strand of NC_090845.1, from coordinate 118,625,137 downwards.
TCCAGGTCACTTATCCGTTCTTCTGCCTCAGTTATTCTACTATTGATTCCTTCTACAGAATTTTTAATTTCATTTACTGTGTTGTTCATCATTGTTTGTTTGCTCTTTAGTTCTTCTAGGTCCTTGTTAAACGTTTCTTCTATTTTCTCCATTCTATTTCCAAGATTTTAGATCATCTTTACTATCATTATTCTGAATTGTCTTTCAGGTAGACTGCCTATTTCCTCTTCATTTGTTAGGTCTGGTGGGTTTTTACCTTGCTCCTTCATCTGCTGTGTGTTTTTCTGTCTTCTCATCTTGCTAAACATACTGTATTTCGGGTCTCCTTTTCGCAGGCTGCAGGTTTGTAGTTCCCGTTGTTCTTGGTGTCTGCCCCCAGTGGCTAAGGTTGGTTCAGTGGGTTGTGCAGGCTTCCTGGTGGAGGGGACTAGTGCCTGTGTTCTGGTGGATGAGGCTGGATCCTGTCTTTCTGGTGGGCAGGACCTCATCTTATGGTGTTTGATATTACTTGGAGCTGGGAGGTGTCTGGTGGCCCAGTGTCCTGAACTCGGCTCTCCCACTTAAGAGGCTCAGACCTGACCACTGGCCAGAGGAAAAAGACCCTGTCAGCCACACAGCTCAGAAGAAAAGGGAGGGGAAAAAAAGAAAGGAAGAAAAAATAAAATAAAATAAAGTAAATAAAGTTATTAAAATAAAAAATTAAAAAAATTATTAAAAATAAAAAAGTAATAAAATTTAAAAAAAGAAAGAAAGAAGAGAGCAAGCAAACCAAAAAACAAATCCACCAATGATAACAAGTGTGAAAAACTATACAAAAAAAAAAAAAAAACGGACAGACAGAACCCTAGGACAAATGGTGAAAGCAAAGCTATACAGACAAAATCACACACAGAAGCATAGACATACACACTCACAAAAAGAGAAAAAGAGGAAAAAATAATATATCGTTGCTCCCAAAGTCCACCTCCTCAAACTGGGATGATTCGTTGTCTAATCAGGTATCCCAAAGATGCAGGTACATCAGTTGTTTGTGGAGCTTTAATCCGCTGCTTCTGAGGCTGCTGGGAGAGATTTCCCCTTCTCTTCTTTGTTCGCACAGCTCCCGGGGTTCAGCTTTGGATTTGGACCCGCCTCTGCGTGTAGGTCGCCTGAGGGCGTCTGTTCCCCGCCCAGACAGAACGGGGTTAAAGGAGCAGCTGCTTCGGGGGCTCTGGCTCGCTCAGGCCGGGGGGAGGGAGGGGTACGGAGGAGGCGGGGCGAGCCTGCGGCGGCAGAGGCGTCGTGACGTTGCAGCAGCCCGAGGCGCGCCGTGCGTTCTCCCGGGGAAGTTGTCCCTGGATCACGGGAGCCTGGCGGTGGCGGGCTGCACAGGCTCCCGGGAGGGGCGGTGTGGAGAGTGACCTGTGCTCGCACACAGGCTTCTTGGTGGCGGCAGCAGCAGCCTTAGCGTCTCACGTCCATCTCTGGGGTCCGCGCTGATCACCGCGGCTCGCGCCCGTCTCTGGAGCTCGTTTAGACGGTGCTCTGAATCCCCCCTCCTTGCGCACCTCTGTAGCTTTATTTATTCTTTTAATTAATTTTTATTGGAGTATAGTTGATTTACAATGTTGTGTTAGTTTCTGCTGTACAGCAAAGTGAATCAGTTATACATATGCATATATCCACTCTTTTTTAGATTCTATTCCCATATACATCATTACAGAGTATTGAGTGGAGTTCCCTGTGCTATGCAGTAGGTCCTTCTTAGTTACCTATTTTATATATAGTCGTGTGTGTATGTCAATCCCAATCTCCCAATTTATCCCTCCTCCCTTTTTCCCCTGGTAACCATAAGTTTGTTTTCTACATCTGTGACTCTATTTCTGTTTTGTAAATAGGTTCATTTGTACCTTATTTTAGATTCCACATATAAACAATATCATATGATATTTGTCTTTCTCTGTCTGGCTTACTTCACTCAGTGTGACAATCTCTAAGTCCATCCATGTTGCTGCAAATGGCATTATTTCATTCCTTTTTATGGCTGAGTAATATCCCATTGTATATATGTACCACATCTTCTTTATCCATTCCTCTGTCAATGGACATTTAGATTGCACTGTAGCTTTACAGTAAGTCTCGAAGTCAGGTAGCATCAGTCCTCCAACTTTGTTCTTTTCCTTCAATACTGTTTGCTTCTCCATATAAACGTTAGAATCAGTTTATCTATATCCACAAGAGGACTTGCTGGGATTTGGATTGGGATTGCATTGAATCTATAGATCAAGTTGGGAAGAACTGACATCTTGACAACCAAAAGTTGGCGTTTTTAATTCTCAGACGTGTCCACACTGAGCACCTAGCAATTTGTCAGTTATGGTTCAGGTTTTCCTACCCCGGCACTGGTTCTCACAGTGGTTTTCAGTCATGAATCTCTGCTCCAGTAAGCCATGACTCCCTGTTATTTGCCTGTCTGTCTCACCAATATTGGAGGTTTGCCCGATGTCTCCCACTCTTACAGATCCAGTCTGTTCAGTCTTCTACTTGTTGGGACAGAGTGGTGGCTTCCAAGCTCTTTACACGAGGAACCAGAAACCAGAAGTCAGTGATTAAAAAAAAAAAAAACCACCAAAAAAACCCACTATTACATCTTATAATTTTGTATGTCAGGAATTTGAGCATGGCTGAGATTGGCAATCATTCTGCTCCATATGGCATCAAGTGGTGTCAGATGGCAGCCGGGCTGCTCTGGAGCATTTTGTTGCTGTAAATTGTACATAAAATTCACCATTTTTTTTTTTTTTTTGGCCACGCCACGTGGCTCGTGGGATCTTAGTTTCCCGACCAAGGATCGAACCCAGGCCCCTGGCAGTGGGAGCACGGAATCCTAACCACTGGACCGCCAGGGAATTCCGTAAAATTTACCATTTTAAAATGTACAACTCAATGGCATAAAGTACCTTCACACAACGTTGTGCAACCATCACAGAACTATCTGGTTCTAAAACTGTTCTACTATCCTAAAAGGAAACGCCATCAGCAGTCATTCCCATTTCCCCCTTCCCCAGCCCCTCACAACCAGTTATCTACTTTCAATCTCTATGGATTTGCCAGTTCTTGATACTTCATATAAATGGAATCATACAATATGTGCTCTGTTTCCTCTGGCTTCTTTCACTTAGCATACTGCTTTCAATGTTCACCCATGCTGTACCATGTATCAGTACTCCATTCCAGTTTCTCTGCATCCTCTGCACTTGTTCTTTCTTTTGATTATTACCATCCTAGTAGGTGTGAAATGTTAACTCATTGTGCTTTTGATTTGCGTTTCCCTAATGACTAATGATGCTGAGCATCTTTTCATGTGCTTGTTGGCCATCTGTATACGCTCTTTGGAGATATGTCTTTTCAAGTTCTTTGCCTATTTCTTTCTTAAATTATATTTATGTTGTTGAGTTGAAAGAATTCTATTTATATAATGGACACTAGACCCTTATCAGATATGTGCTTTGCAAATATTTCCCCCTATCCTATGGGCTGTCCTGTCACACTCTCTTGATTGAGATCTTTGACACACAAGAGCTTTGAATTTTAATGAAGTCAAATTATCTATATTTTTCTTTCGTTGCTTGTGTTTGGTGTCTTATTTAAGAAACCATTGCCAAATCCAAGGTCATAAACTATTACTCCGAAGTTTCCTTCTTAGAATTTTGTGGTTTTAACTCTTATAGGTAGGTACTGATTCATTTTAATTAATTTTGGTATATGGTATGGGGTGAGGGTGCGACTTCAGTTACTGATTTCTGGTTTGACTCCGTTATGGCAAAGAAGATTTGTTGTATGACTTCAATGTTATAGAATTTATTGAGACTTGCTTTGTGGCTTAATATATGGTCAACCCTGGAGAATACTCCATGAGTACTTGAGAAGAATATGTACTTTGCTGTTGTGGTGTGGGGTGTTGTACATGTGTCTATTAGACCTAATTGGTTTATAGTGCTGTTCAAGTCCTCTATTTCCTTACTTATCTCCTTTTTTAAAAAATATAAATTTATTTATTTATTTTTGGCTGTGTTGGGTCTTCGTTGCTGCACCCAGGCTTTCTTTAGTTGCGTCGAGCGGGGACTACTCTTCGTTGCAGTGCGCAGGCGTCTCCTAGTGGTGGTTTCTCTTGTTGCAGAGCACGGGCTCTAGGCGCACAGGCTTCAGTAGTTGTGGCACGTGGGCTCAGTAGTTGTGGCTCGCAGGCTTAGTTGCTCCGCAGCATGTGGGATCTTCCCAGACCAGGGCTTGAACCCGTGACCCCTGCATTGGCAGGCGCATACTTAACCACTGTGCCACCAGGGAAGTCCCTCCTTACTGATCTTCTAACTAGTTGTTCTTGTCATTTATTTTGCTGACCCTAAAGATTAGCCAGAGGTAAAATCTTATGGTCTTCTCTGGTCTTTTCTGGCTGAGTCCTGCCCTGGGCATGCACATGGCTTTCTACATAACCAGATATACATGGGAACATTTCAAAGCCCTTCTTCTCCAAAGCATCTCACTCCTCCCTTTTTCTTTCCGGGATTCTGGCATGACTGTTGTTTGCCATAAGCATCGGCAGCTTATTCACTTGCCTTTGAAAGTTTCTGAGGAACATCCTTCACATAGCTGCTTCTCCACTCTAAAAGAGTTTAGAGTTAAAACAAAAGAAAAGCAAAAAACTCCCCTTGCGTCAGTCCTTCAGGGAGCCTTCTAGACAGCTTGAAACAAACACAATTCCTTGGGAGTAAGGTATACTCCCTCCCTCCTGAGCCAAGAACCCTCACTTGGAATGCAGGCTGACATCCTCAAGACCGCTGCTCTACTAGGGAAGGGCTGGGGCAAGAATAAGTTTAAATGCCAGCAAATTCTCCTATCACATTTCAATGGCTCTTCTACTGACTAAACGTTTGCTTGGTTGCTGTAAACCTCTAACGATCTTCCAGAGTTCCAATAAACTTGATTCTGTTCATTTTTTCTTAGTGTTTCCCGGGTTTCTGGAGTACCCTACCCAGAGTGCCCTACTCCACCGTGTTCACCAATTTCACTCAGTTCCGTGAGTGACGTTTTGAAGTTTACATCCTTCTGCTAACATCTTAATTTAACGGTGTGGTGGCTTCCCTGGTGGCGCAGCGGTTGGGCATCCACCTGCCAGTGCAGGGGACACGGGTTCGGGCCCTGGCCCGGGAAGATCCCACATGCCGCGGAGCAGCTAGGCCCGTGAGCCACAACTACTGAAGCCTGTGTGCCACGACTACTGAGCCCGCGCGTCTGGAGCCCGTGCTCCGCAACAAGAGAAGCCACCGCAGTGAGAAGCCCTCACGCTGCAAAGAACAGTAGCCCCTGTTCGCAGCAACTAGAGAAAGCCCGTGCACAGCCACGGAGGACCCAACGCAGCCAAAAAATAAAGAAATAAAATAAATCTATTAAAAAAAAAAATAGTGTGCACTTTTTTTTCTGAAAGGAATAACGAATCAGAAGAAAGAGAAAAGTAGAAATTTCTCTAGCATCAGTGACCTTGTGAAAAATCAATAAAATGATTTATTTTATATATGCAAGTCAAAATCTCTTTGTACACTTAAGTTTTTGCAAATTAATACAAACATAACAATACTGCTCCATATAAACCTTTGTATAAACATTAAAGGAAACATACACATTAGGTTTTCGTTTAGTGCTTCTGAAGCACAGAATGCAAAGTCCACCTGAAGACTTTCTGTCGTCACACGCGAGAACAAATGTCAGGGGTTGAGGCAGCCTCAGGTGCACTTTGTAATGTCTCTAGACAAAATAGAACAGAGTTGGAGGTAGATTGTTTGGTGACTTCCCCTGCCCCTCCCATGGAGAAATAAGTTACCCAAATAGCAGCTTTCTTACTCTTTGATCCAAACGGTCCTGAATGTTGCATGGTTTTAAAGGCACAACTCGGAATGGTTGAAAACTTTGTTCAGCACACACAAGATTACCAGTTGGCCTCTGAACACCTGTTCTTTCTAAAGGACATAGTAAGAGCACCAAGGAGTGCTCCACCTGCACGTGGCCCCTCGTCACTCTGGAAATGCCCAGGACGGCCAAGTTCAAGAGTGAACCCGTATCACATGTGGCAGGGGCGACAGGGTTTACTGATTTTAACCTGCTGGATTCATAACATCACCCTCCTCAACTGGGAAAAGTAACAACAAAACAACCAATTAATACTTTCAAAGAAAACTCATAGGGCAAAAGCCAGCTTTTCCCGCCAGAGGATCTGAAAACAAAAAGCTCCACTGCTTTTTCTTAGCCTCTGGAAGGCAGTTCCCTTGACTAAGACATCGTAGGATACTCAACAATATCTCATTCTATCCTACAGCACAGAAAACTTATTCTTTTTTCCTCCTTGGTCTTTGCATTAACATCATGATCTGCTGTTGATGTGATTAACGTTGTTGAGAAGGTGATGGGATTCTATTTTTTCTAGTACCTTCTCAAGGTACTGAATTAAGACTCGTCTTTTGAACCTAAAAAAGAAAAAGAAATTTTATTAACCAAAAGGTCCTTAAAGCATTTATGATGCGTGAGGTACCGTGCGGGGTACAAAGTGGAACTGGCCATTCACATGGGAAATAGAAAATGTATGTTCATGTAAACATAGGGCTTAGCTAATACCGAGAGTACCAACTGAGAGCCCAGGCCCACCTCAGAGTGTGAGGAGTCCAGAAGGCTCCACAGACCTGGATGAATGAGTTGGCCTCAGGTAGTATTAATCTAAACGCCTCTGGAGACAGCTGTAACGATGACTGAGGGCCAGGGCTTAGGAAGGCAAGGCAGGACTTCCCTGGTGGCACAGTGGTTAAGAACCCGCCTGCCAATGCAGGGGACACGGGTTCGAGCCCTGGTCCTGAAGATCCCACATGCCGCGGAGCAACTGGGCCCGTGAGCCACAACTACTGAGCCCGCGTGCCACAACTACTGAAGCCTGCGCACCTAGAGCCCGTGCTCCACAACACGAGAAGCCACCGCAATGAGAAGCCCGCGCACCGCAACGAAGAGTAGCCCCCGCTCGCCGCAACCAGAGAAAGCCCGCGTGCAGCGACGAAGACCCAGCAGCGCCAAAAATAAATAAATAAATAAATAAATTTAAAAAAAAGAAAAGCAAGGCAGCACCAATGCCTCCGCCTGTCTTGCCTTGGGCCCGCCTTCTTAAAAGAAAATACTATGAAGACTTCCTCTTTACACCCACCTTGCAGCTTCCTTGATTGTAAATTCAACGAATTGTTTCCTCACTGCAAGAGGTCCTTGCACTCCTTCAAGCAAAATGAAAATTCTTTCATACTCTGCAGATATTTAAAAAAAATAAGTATTTTGAAAAACATGGATGAAAAATAAAATTCAGTCTTTACACATCATCAGTAATCATTCCTTGTGTGTGGAAAGTTAGGTATAATTTGTATTTGAAACTGTCAAATCAAGACATCTGCACATATCTGCTAGGGAAACTCTAAACACTAATTAAATGTGGTCCGCTGAATAATGGCCCCCCAAGTTGTCCATGTCCTAATTCTGAGAACCTGTGAACATATTACCTTATATGGCAAAAGAGACTTTACTTTGCAGATGTGATTAAGCTATGGCTCTTGAGATGGGGAGATTATCCATGCTTATACACGTTGCCCAATGTAACCACAACTATCCTTACGAAAGGGAGGCAGTAGAGCTGGTCAGAAAGAAAAGATGGAAGGGTGGGAGCAGAGGTTAGAGAGGAGAGAAGGGGCTAAGTTGCTGGCTTGAAGATGGAGGAAGGGCCCACGAGCGAAGGAACACAGGCAGCCTGTAGAAGCTGGAAGAGGCAAGGAAACAGGTTCTCCCTAGAGCCTGCAGAAGGAACCCTGGCCTGCCAACACCTTCATGCTAGCCCAGTGAAAATGATTTCAGATCTGACTTCCACAACTCTAAGATACTACAGTTTTCAGCCACAAAGTTTGTGATAACTTGTTACAGCAGCAAAAGGAAACTATTACAGCAAGTAAGGGGGAAAAGAGAGAGAAAGGTGTATCGGGTCTTTTTTAGGTAAAGCAAGAGGAATCAGTTTTAAATTATGTGAAAACCCAATACTTCCCGAAAATGCACCTCAAGAGATACCTTGAATCTATTCTGAATCCTAAAAGGAAGGGGACCTCCCATTACATTACTGATAGATGTTCTGTCACTACTTACTTCGTCCAAATTTTCGAACTTCCTTCATTAACTGGTGTTTTATATCAGCATTGATTCCTTGTGCCATAGCAGGAGTTATTTGCAGCGTATTTGGCCCAGTTTCCAAAGCAGATGTTACTGACACTTTTCGATCCTCTACAGAGACATTGCAGTTCTTGGTTCCTCCTATGAGTGCATTACTACCAGGATTGTGCATCAGGCCATCTTTCCTGAGACTAGTGAAATCATCAGACAGGGAATCCACTTGGTCGGGTGGGATGCTATCTCCTGCCATATTCATAAGCTCTGGGGCAGCAGATTTTGACAAGAAGCCATCGGGTGAGATTTGACCGTTTTCCATCTTCTCCTCATGAGCGTCGTGAGTGACAGTAACATCTGGAAACCAAATTAACAAGTGGAGCTGTGACGTAGGTGCATTATGGCAACTCCACAGGGACAGCCCGGCGCTCCTCAGTTTTGAGGAAATTGTTTCATAAAGCAAGCGGATGTACCAGATGGAGCCTGAGACCCCTCAAATTGAGCGCACGAAGGTAATGCGACAAACGCGCTTTCTTCTCTTCGCGGCACCATGAATACATATGGAAACCAAGTAAGACAGTACAACTGCTAAACAGTCTCAGGTCCCTGGTGCTGAGGGTTTAGCTGCAGCTTGTGCTTTACAAGCTGAAAAGCAGCAAGTCTCACTTGGTGTCATGATTTCTGTCATTTACCTATGAAATGCCATGCTCTACCGAGCTTGACATCAGACTACGTGGCCCCCCCCCCCACCGCCGCCAAACTCCCGCCTCTCTCCCTCAAAAGTTCTGAGGAAACAGAGGTGGTGGCCATTGGATCTGAAGGCTCTGTATGTCCCCCTTCACCCCACCCCCAATCCCTGTCAGTATACGATCCTCCTCATCCATCTTTTCTGTCTCAGAAAAGTGAGTTTCTTTTTACTCCAGGTCTGACACCTCTCCTCCGTTGACTCGTCCTGCTCTGTGCCGGGCACCGTGCCAGGAGCTGGGGAGAGGCAGCCAACAGGACAGGCGGAAACAATCCCCGCCCTTATGGAACTTCCATGCTCATGGGGAGGCCAGGCAGTGAGTGTACAATGATCCAACAAAACAATTACAGTTTGAATTCGTGTCAGGGGAGAAGCAAGCAGGGATGGGACAGACAGCAGGAGGGGGAGCCCCAGTGGACCACGGGGTCGGGAAGGCCCTCCTGAGGAGGTAGGTGTCCTTTGGGCAGAGCCTGGAGGAGGAGAGAGAGCCGGCCTGTGCTCATGCAGAGGAAGAGTTCCAGGCTGCGGCAAGGGCACGTGCACAGACCCGGGGAGGGGACTGGCCAGGGAGCACAGAGCAAAGGACAGAGGCACAGAGAGCAAGGAGGAGACGACAGGCCACGTGTTAGGAGAGGGTGGCGGGGCCAGGTCGTGCACAGCTGGTAGACCAGCGTCGGCAGTTCGGGTTGTGTTCTGAGTGCCTAGGAAAGGTGATGATGGGTTTTCAGCATGGATGTGGCGTGCTCTCATTTCTGTGTTGGCGTGATCACTTTGTTTGCAGGGCAGAAAGTGACAGATGTGGAGAAGATGGGAAATAGGGAAATCAGATAAGAAGCTATTGGAGTAGCCTGGTGACATGAGGGTAGCACAGATCAGAGGAATGGAGAGCAATGGTGGGATGCGGGATTTATATTGGGCATCATCCAGTGGAATGGAGGAGGCCGCGTCAGACTGCACTGGGTTGGAGCACAGAGAGGAATTGAGGACACGGAGCACACATGCAGACCCATCCCTTATTGAGCCCATTTGCTCCTACTGACTCAGCAACTCCAAATGGCTGCACATCCTTCCGCCCTGCCCTGGAAAAGCAGACAGGCGTATCTCTTGCCATTTCTCCAACTTGTGTTAATTACTATGTAAGTAGAGATCTTCCTCCCCTCATATTTATTGAGATCCTTGAAACACGGTCTCCACTCCCCATGGGGCCCTTTGTACGTACCACATAGATGGTTTAATAACGGTTTACTTAATGAACAAAAACTGAATACAAAAGAAATGAATACAAAGGAAAAGAAAATTGTTTAGTGTCTTAGTCCTCTAGGGGCCATAAGGAAATCACAACCACTACTCTATACCTGTATGTACAAGGGTGGGTTTTATGAGGTTTGGATAAGATGGGAACCACGAGGCTGAGGGTGGTCCCTTTCCGCCCACGTGGTTAGTTACAGTAGGTGGTGTTTGTGGTTTCCTCAACAGCAGGGACATACTCCGCCTTCTCTTAGATGACAGAGGACTGCTGGGTTCTCCAGGACGTTTCACTTTGTTTTGTGGCCCTGTTACAAACTCATCTGCTTCATCAATCATCATTCCCTAGAAAACATCAATGAACATATTCCATTAAAGACAACACTGCAAGAACTCTTCACATGCATATACAATCATACGCTACATCAGCAATATAGATCTTAATCATGGGCCAGAGATTTGCCATTCCCCACAGAGACTGTTCTCAGAAAACGCTTCTCAATTTCAATCTAGTCTAAGTGGAACGAGGAGGAAACTTGTTGTAAGGTCAAACGTAACACAATCATGCTTAACCAGAAAGCTTGGGGAATGAGCAACTCGATGAGAGTTCCAAAGTGGGAATAAACCCACAGTGACCTTTCTGAAGAAGTTACAAACCATATTGCATCAACCCTTGGTAAGGGAAATCATTCCCTTTCGTGTGCTTTAAACGCATCCTTAAGAAATATTGATAGTCACTGTACAGAATGCTGCATGAAAATGGTGATGGGCAGGTAGATGGAAAATGTCATTCCCCCAACAGCAATCTCACAGAGATTCAAATATGTCCACCTTGGTGCTGGACAGAAATGAGGGAGGGGGCTTTTCACCCTTGGGAATAGATAAAAGATGAGAGCCAGCAGTATAGAAGGTTAACTAAAAGCTGTTCTCATCCAAGGATAACCCAAGAATGCGCGCTCCCATTATTTGAATAAAATCATGATAAATGACTTTTCCAAAGCATTTCCCAAAGCAAAACAGTACATAAAGGGGAAAACATAGTCACTGAGCATGTACCACGTGTCAGGTAATGTTCTAAATGGTGTACAGGTACTAACAATACTCCACAGAGCTCTATTAGTTAGGTGTCATAGTTATCTCCAGTGCTACAAATGAGGAAACCAAGACACAGAAAGATTAAGAAAAACTCCAGTTAATTGAAGATTCAGGTGAAGCAGAATACCTTTCAGTCTATTTTTGTTACAGAAGACATTATTGCATGGTCTGCACCTTTATAACAATGGCCTCCTCCATGAATGCAGATATAATCTCCATTTGTCTTCATGCTTATATGTTCAAGTCAGTATATCTCTCACTTATACACACAGAGATACACACACACACACACGCATGCGCACGCACACATCTCACATGTATATCTCACGCACACATCTCACATATAGAACAAGCCATTAAGGCAACACCGCTTAGTACTTCATATTTCAAGAGGAATACTTTATAACTGTCTAGATACAGCTCTAGAGATCTGAATAATGTAAACAGAGGAAATAAATGGTGATCTCAATATTAAAGGAATTAGTGTGTGGAGATGGGAACAAATACAGACTCTGGAGCTGGAAAGACGGGGGTTCAAATCCTGGCTCTTGCCAGTTGTGTCACTCAGGGTGAACCATTTGACCACTGTGAGCTGTGATTTTATATTATAGGGCAGATAGTAGTACTCATCTGCAGTTGTGAGCATTCAATGTTATCATTTAAAACATCAGCTCCTACTACGTACGCAATAAATGCCAGCTATCACTTTTTTTAACCAACACACTCTTGCATAAGGAGGCTCCCACTTTCCATTCACAAAGAGCCCTGGAGGCGTATTTTATCTCTTAAACAAACAGAAGGAGAACCTCTGATTTATGCACATGTTGCCAAGAAGAAAGGAATTATTGCAAGAATATCACAATTTAGGCAGACATAGAAATAGATATCCCACCTTCTTATCTTGTTTAAATGGATTGCCAAAAGTATGTAGTCTTTTTGGTTGATCTGGATCAATCTCTCGAAGTGGAGAAGCCAATGTCTTTAGATATTCCTGATAGTTACCCATTTGTGCGACTGGAACACTATGAAGGGAATCTGCAAAATCACCGGAAAAGAAACAGATACTATACAGCAGAAGTGTGTGGTCCTTTTGAGAGGACATGATCATAGTCTGATTTAGCATTGTGTATCTCGGCAACCGATAGTCTAAAATCTCGAATCTAGCAGCCTAGTATCTAAAATCATCTCTCTTCATCCCACTCAGCACTCAGTCTACCATCACTACGGCCTACAAGCTCAAATCCCTAGGGCAAGAACAACTCCCTCACTCTTCATACCAGGTTTGAGAATGGGCTGACATTCCCTATACCACCATCCCAACTCAAAGCCCCATATTTTGTGTTTTAAAGAGCCTAGGCTCGGGGCTTCTCTGGTGGCGCGGTGGTTAAGAATCCACCTGCCAATGCAGGGGACGTGGGTTCGAGCCCTGGTCCGGGAAGATCCCACATGCCACGGAGCAGCCTAAGCCCGTGAGCCACAACTACTGAGCCCGTGCTCCGCAACACAAGAAGCCACCGCAATGAGAAGCCCGCGCACCGCAACCAAGAGTAGCCCCTGCTCGCCGCAACTAGAAAAAGCCCGCGCACCGCAACTAAGAGTAGCCCCTGCTCGCCGCAACTAGAAAAAGCCCGCGTGCAGCAACGAAGACCCAACGCAGCCAAAAATAAAATAAATTTTAAAAATAAATTTATTTAAAAAAAAAAAGGAGCCTAGGTTCCATGGTTTTCTCTTATCATCCAGAGAATCTTGGTTAGCGGGCCTCACCCTCTTGGAAAATTTGATTAGATCTACAGGCTCTCTTCCTAGAAAAGTCCCCCCTGCCAAAAAAAAACAAAAACAAAAACAAAAACAAAATGGCGTATAATTTCAGGAGGTTGGCCAGGCTAAGATTTGCACATTTTAATGGACAAATGACCCTGCTTAAAACGAGCAAAATGGAGTAAAGGGGAATTACACACCGTCACCAATTATCCTAGACAATATCAGGTTCATTCTTTTCCTGTAAATGAGGAATTTGGATTGAATTCATCACAGTAGGCTGGGCGGTATAGCGTCGGGGCATGCAATTTCCGGAATCTGATAGACCTAGGTTCTGCCACTTTCCAACTCACTAAACCTGGGCAAACTACTAAAATGCTCACTCTCAGTTCCAATGTCCATAAAAATGGGCATAAAAACAGCATCTATCTCATGGGGCTGTTTTGAGACTTACAAGAGCTAAAACGTGTAGTGTAATATATGCACCGATTAATGCACACTTCCCCTTAAACCCGAGAACAATAAACTTGTGCCTGGGTAGCTGAAGGGATTCAGGGAAAAGAGGCATTATAAATAATAAAGTATTACAAAATAACTTACTCGTTATGCAATAAACATCTTCGTGAGACTCAGACTTGACATTTCCCTAATCAACAAAAAGTACTTCTTTGTTCACTTACCTTCATCTTGTCCAACAATAAACTTGTGTGTTTTCAGCAGATTGGATCGCATTCTGGTTAACTGGTCTAAAAGACCTCTACGTGGAATATCATAAGCATTTCTATATGTCTGAGGTTTCAAATCCTATTTGAAATGAAACAATTTCAGTTACTCCTGAGGCTTTTAATATAGAAATATAATTCCTAATCCTCTTAAAATCTTAGTGAAGAGAGGGATATTCATTACAACTAACTACAGTAGAATTTTGCCAGTGGAAAATTTGCCTTCGCTGGCTCTGTTCTGAATTCTAATACACCCACGCAGCTTTAAGGCCACTGGGAATATCCTTTTACAAGTATGTCATTTAAAACATCAAATCCTGAGATTTGTGCCGGGGGCAGCCTTGCAGGCCCACTGTTTGTCATCTAGAGGTAGTCCGCCGGCAGCCACGGAGGTGAGCTGCTGGGATGTCCATCCGGGAAGCAGTGGCTGATCCTACAAGGGCTGCGGTGATCTGAGCACCTCCAGCCGCGGTACCTTCGGGATCTGGGGCAGCATTGGAGCCCAGGCTGTGCTCTTCCCCCGGCTGCCCCCAGCCAGTGATGGAGAACGATGGGGGATGTTAGGGCCTGGCCAGTTCTGCCCAACGTGGACCTCCTCTATGGGAAATCGTGGCGCCAGGCTTCCCTTCTGGGCTGGCCAAGACTTTCAAGAAGCCACACCTATGTCTGAGGCTCTTCATACCCAATTCTCCTTCCTTCCCCCGTCCTCTCACAAGTGTTAGTTCAGCAGCGTAATCTGATGGTTAGCAGACATTTGGTCCTGTCCAAAATGTCTGTACAACATTTGGTCCACGCCAGAGGCCCTTGATAATTGGTCACACTTGGTCCTGTCCAAAATGTCCATGGAGACATGTGGTCCACACCAAAGGGCCCTTGATATTTGGTTCTGTCCAAAACCATTTGGCATGAACCAAATATGCTCATGGATATGTTTTGGATCGAACCAGATTTCAAGGACCTTTTGGTGTGGACCAAATGTCTTATGGACATTTTGGATAGGACCAAATGTTCTGCAAGGGATCTGAAAGCTCTCTCTGCTTACTCTTGTTCCTTCTCCCCTTTATCTTTCACAGACCTTACCACCTCCCACCCCAAACAAGCTATTTATGTCACAGTTTACCTTGTTTAAGAGCCCTACTTGGAAGCCGGCAAATTCTTTGGTATTCAATTCTGCCAGTCTCGGTGCTGTTTCTCCTATGATTTCTTTCAACAGTTTTCTAAAATTTTTATTGTGAGTCAGGGACACTCCACCTCCAGAATGATTTTTCACTTTGATTCCAATTTCCTGGGGAGGTTTCTTCCCCACTGATGCTAGTATTCGTTCTGACTCTAGTTTGGTCTAAAATGAAAGTACATAGTATGTTATGAAAAGATCTATATTATCACTATTGTTTTTACTACTTAAGAAAGATAATACTTTAAGAACCCCATTGAACAAATTTCAATCGCAAATCACAGAAAAACGGATAATTAAACATTTTCCTGTGCTTCTCTGTACTACCACAGCAAACAGAGAGAGGGGGCTAGAAAGACAAATAATACACTTTTTTTTCTCTTGTCTAGTGTCAAAATTATGATTGAATCATGGAGAGAATGAAAACCATGGGTAAGAATTATATTCGTAGACATTTAAAATCACATTTTGTTACTGTAAAATCTAGTCTAAGTCAACATATTCATTTCAGACCCAGACATAAAGGGTAAAACTCTGTATTTATAAAGGTACACTAGTGCTAAAATTCAGATTACATAGATTGCATTATGTCTGAAAAAAACTTATAGTGTTTATTTCTAATATCAGACCACCCCCCAACAAGTAATACGCACTCAGTAAGTTTCTTACTAACTCACAACAAAAAAATCCTCTTAATAGACACTATTATACCATATTGATAAATATTGCTTGAGAATGTATTGTAGCAATATATTTGGGCATATTTCATGATTTACATACATCTGAGATGGTTCAAAGAACACTGGTGACATAGAGTTATTAAATTAGTAATTAAATTAGTAATTAGAGCTAGTATAAATTAGTAACAATCTTTTCTTTTTCTCTAAAAGGTGGAATTCCACCAATGTCCAGTAAGCCCAAATTAATTTTGAATTTCTTGTGGTCTGGTCAGAGATACTCATAAATTTTCCCTAATTATTGGAATTAAGTATGTTTATTATCTTTTTAAAAATTTAGTCATGAAATAAGGGATAAGAGCAAATGAAGGGTCTGTTTCCACAAATTGGTCCTGAAAGGTCATTGATAAAACTATACAAGCAACGTGTCCCAGAAAGCCCCAGAACTTGCATGAGTTTCAACTCTGTTCACTATTCTTCCTTCTGGCCATACCCTGCTGACACAGCCTTAAAGGCCTAAGGTAAACATCAAATAAAAAAATATAAATCAATAGGTCAATAAATAAATAAATAACCAAAACAAAACATTTAACAACAACAAAAATCTATTAGCAGAGAGGGAAAGGGGTTAAGGGGACACTTGATAGATCAGAGATCTGGGTTTGCCTTTACTTTCTTTTGCATTTATGAGCACACTGGTCTGGTAGGAGCTGGTAAGCTCCAGACTGTACTTAAGTTTTTGCCAGTTCCTAGCAAGGTGTGTCAGCATCCCAAATTGTGGAGTCATTTTGGTTCTTTGGTGTCAGAAATCTGACACTTATTTGCTCTGTTTTCTAAAGGCCCAACTTTGAAACATATCCAACTTGAAGCATTATTGTCACTGCAAATGCTACTACTATTCCCTACCTGGGAATACATTTGCGCACAAGAAGAAAGTAAAGCTGCTGCATTAATTTGTCATATAACATAACACATCTGTATGGCAGTGAAGCTCTAACTCAGTAGTTCTCAAACATTTCCACCCTGCAAGAATGGGCTAGGTAGAGGTGAGAAGTATGATAAGTAGGGGTGAGTGGAGGATGAGGTACTAATAGAGAGGGGCAGGCAAGGGACAAGGTGAATAATGGCAAATGAGGTGGGGGAACAGATGGAGGGCCTGTCACCCTCCAGTGCGAGGAGCACTGGTCTCACCTCCCCCTCTCCAAGAAAAAGCATACTGATATTTATCGCCTAAAAACGCATTTCAGGCAAGTCATTAATCACACCATGCCTCAGTGTGCTGACCTAAAAAGGGGGATGCTCTAGCCCAACGTGATTTGAGGAGAAACTAGGTTGAGGATAGACAAAATGTGACCCATGGATAATTCTATTAAGCCTCTGCCCCTCCTAGGCCACAAAATATCAACCAGCTTGTGGGTAGAACAAACTGGCAAGCGAAAGGAGAAATGGCACAGCATCAAATGATACTGACAGACCCTTAACTGCAGTTTAATGGTGAAGCTAGAAGCCATAGAGAATCACATTATTACTAATCCATAAAGTGTAGAAATATATACACATTTAATTTGAAAATTACAGTTACACTAAAGAATAAGGAAATGCACTTCTGAGGGCAAAGGATTTTTGTTTGTTTGTTTTTACCAATACTACCTGTTGGCTGAGTTTTTTAAGGTAAGAGATAACACTGTAACTAAGTCCACAATCTAAATTATCTGATATCAGATTTGGAGCTCCCATCATCCTTAGTGCTTTCTTTAATGGCTATAAGGAAACAAAATACACAACAGTAAGAATAGAATAAATCTTAAAATACTCAAACTTCAGTTATAAGGGGCAAAGGGACATGATTCATTTCTTAGAAGTCAAGGTGCTGCACATAAAACCAAACATGGAACATTAAAAAGTGGCAATGAAAATAGCAGAGAAGTAAGGAGCAGAAAGTAAAAAAATCAGAAGAGAGTGGGATAAGAAGAGCAAGTAACAGCAAATTCAAACAGGTAAATTGCTTTCAGTCTTAATTCCCAAGTCATAAAATCATTTCACATTGCATTTGATTGTGCACCCCATTCCTGCCATGGTAAATAAACTAACACACCCCAATTTCTCCTCCCAGTGACACCAACGGTACCACTTAAGATTCTGCCTTTTCACCTCTAGAAACTTGGCTTAAAGTTTACCACATCCACCTCTGAAATGATTTTGATAATCTTGATTTAGATTATATGACCAGTTCAAAATAATTATGAATATTTTTCTCAAATTGTAAAAATCCAAATGACGCCAAGTGATTTTTTACTCTTTTTGGATTCCCTCTAACCAGTGCCCCTACTTCATGCTGTGTCAAGGACACATTCAACAAGCCATAAGTAAATATAATGTCTTCAGGTTGTTTGTTTTTTTTTCAGAGGAAAACCCAAATAGTGTGAATTTCTAGAGTTAAAAAGGGAAGTTGATATAATACATAAATCCAGTCCTATTTTTCTTAAATTCCAAAATTATAATTTCACAAGGTTAGCTTTTATAAGAGAAACATAGATGTGTTTTATAACAATAACCATGGCAGTTAAAGGAAATAAAATAAGCAGTTCTCTTTTGTGCCGCCATGACATCCCCAAGCTCTTACACATAATTTGAGAAGACAATGGCGACCCAAATTTACAAATTAAAAAAAAAACTATCTTATTTCAGGGGTGAAGTTTTTGATTGATTGGATAGAGTTAATACATACTAATAAGTAGTATGGAGGCAGAGTTTTTAAGTAGCTGTCAAAAGCCTGTCGCCACTTCACATTTGGCTTAAGCTTGTGAACTTTAAACAAGTCATCTGCAAGAGAAAATCCAAGAAAATATTACACTATTCCAGTCCTAAATTCCAAGATCTAAATCAAGCAACCCACATCTATTATATCATTTCCTAGAAATTTCCAGTTTCAATTACATTAGATGAACATTTCATCGGAGTTTATCTGATTATCTTTTTTTGGTACTATGTACCAAAATTATATATAGCAGTTTTCTAGAAAATGAAATAATTTCTCAGGTTACATATTCATCTTCCATCTGTGAAGCTACATAAAATATAATATTAAAACACTGATTCTGATCTATGTGAAATATTATCTTACATATTGGTAACTCTAGTGTAGTAATTTTCACCTGAGAAGGAATCCATGGTCACTGGTGGATGGACTATTTCTTTTATTTAAATAGAGAATGTTAAAACAACAAGAACAACAACAACAAAATGAACTCATAGATACAGAGAACAGATTGGCGGTTGCCAGGTGTGTGTGGGGGGGTGAAATGGGTGAAGGGGGTCAAATGGTACAGACTTCCAGTTATAAGATAAATAAGTCATGGGGATGTAATGTACAGCGTGATGATTATAGTTAACTACACTGTAGTGCATATTTGAAAGCTGCTAAGAGAGTAAATCTTAATACTTCTCATCACAAGGAAAGAATTGGAACTATGTGTGGTGATGGATGTTAACTAGATTTATTGTGGTGATCATTTTGCAATATATACAAATATTGAATCATTATGTTGCACATCTGAAACTAATAGAATATGTCAATTATACCTCAATAATTTCTGGGCAATGATGGCATGCTCTAAATTACATTTTGGATTCTCCTTAATCAGCATATATTTTGTTTATCCATATTTCCCCCCTCTTCATTTCCTTGATTTCAGTGGTCAGGCATTTTGAGCCAAACTTTGGGTCTCTCAAACATTAGTTAACAATTGGCTGATGGCACTAGTAAAAGCAAGTAGAGATGTATGTTGAAGTTGAAAATTCTGTACAACTAAATATGGTTCTTGAATATGGTGCATTATTAATACAACTAAAGATATTTTCCTTAAAAAAGGAGATATCCCCTATATTTTTACACTCAAATTTAATTATTTAAATAATCCAAATGCATTATATACACTACATGGAAAATTCCCAAAATATCTCATTATTTCCTTCCAAGGATAAGAAATTTTTTAATATAATAATTCAAAATTGATATCCCCAGACATCAACCAACATGAACCTGCCACACTTACTATAAATATCAAAGATATTATAAATTCACTCTCTATATTGTTTCTTCATGTTTTACTGGCTTTTATCCAAAAAAAACAAATGCTTTCCTTCTAGGAACAAAACCATCCCTATGCCATATGCACAATTTCTCTACAAATAGGGCTATTCTTTGAAATTCTGAATTTATTTGGTTAAGAAAAGCAACTACATATTTTCTTCCTTTTACTACTATAATAAATTATTCACTCCTGCTGAAACTAATTTAAATGAATTTACAAAGTCATAAAATGTAGGTCTTTTGTTCTTTTGGTACAGGGTAGAAAGAACAAAGGAAAAAAGATCTGAAGAGATTTCTGGCTCATTGTAGCATGCAGGTCCTTTAAAGACCATTCATACCTTGACAGCAAGGAACGGGAGACCGTGGAAATATCCTGTTATACCATGTCTTTGTGTGAAGTCTGTGGGGAATTAGGCAGATTTTGGAAACTAACTGACAAATGTAAATACTACAAGACTGAAGAGACATTTAGATATAAATAGATTAGACAATGAGAGTCAATAATAGTCTTAATATTTCTAACAATGCCAATTGCAATGATTCCACCCAGGAGCCAATTTAGTCTAATTACTTCTTGTCGGATTTATTTTTTAATGGGGGCGAGAGGAAAAAAGAAAATCTTCCACAGACTAGATCAAGGGTAGAGAGCAGTTAGGGCGACACGGCTTTAGTCACTATCTTTGCAGCTCAGAAAATGATTTCCATGGTATTAGATTTCCATTCACATGCAGTCTCCAGGATGGTACAGTAAAAATGTCATCAACAATCAGCTCATCCACATTTGAAAGATGAGATGAGAGTGTGGAACGAGAGTAAAATGACACTGCCAACGCCTCAAAAACTACAGATATTTTCTCTTCCGGTTCCTTTCTCCCCATTTCCTGCTTCAAAAAGGCAGGGGTTTGAGTTCAAGCTCAGACACACACTATGTACTTAGCTCAGTGAGCTTTGAGAAATCACTTCACCTTTTTGTGCCTCCATTTCATCCATAAAATGAGTTTAATGATAACTGCCTTTTCCCACAGGACTGTTCTGAGGAACTAGATTATGTACGTGAAAACACTACATAAAATTTATAAATAGCGTAAACTGTGAAGCAGTGGATATATTGTGATAAATAAACATCAGATTATCCTCTTTCGGTTATTCTCTTTCCCTCCTCCTGATAATAACTGGCCTTAATATGGAGATGAACTTTATTTTTTACACAAGTCCCCAGTTCTTAATTTTTTTTAAAAAAAGGTGACTGAATGTGGCATACTTAAGAAAAGAAAAAAAAAGACAAGTTGCTACAAATGCCTTAATTTCTGTAGTTACTGATCCTCAATAGAAAAAAAAAATTTCCTAATTTCCTGATTGAGAGATAATCTTGCCAACTGTGATAATCTGGTTACCTACCACCCTACTAACATGATTCTTATGTTAACCTTCTTAACTTGCAACATTCAAAAGAATTGCTTTTTCAGGACATTTAATACATATAATATTGATAGCAATAAAAATCTTATGCTTTCAATGACTATATTAAAACTTAGTAAAGGTTTGATCCTTTTTGCAAAAATTAAGAAACCTCAGCAACTAAAAATGTTCACAACTTTACAAAGAGAAGGATACCGTGTGGTACTGTATTACTCTAAACAGATGTGGCTCTTTAAATGAGAAAAAGAAATCACACACATTTTCAGTGATGTCTGAGTAACAGCTTCTGGAGTTGTTCCTTTTAGAATCTTGCCATGGAAGCCACAGCTTCTACAACTGCAGTTATTGCAGAATTCACTCTTGTATCTATTTCCTTAACTTGCTACTCTGCCTAAAACACATGCCTCAAGAGCATTCAATATTCTTTTGTGGAGGAACTTAGTGCAGGCCAACAGCCCCACGGAAGCCCTATTTTCTGAAGAAAACCATCAGATACTTGAAGTGTTAACCCCAATCAACTTTGGGGGGCCCAAACTAGTTTACCAAAAGCCAAGTGCACTTAAAACTGGAGAGAAGAGGGGTGACAGCATTGGAGCTTGCAACCCAGAGAGCAGCATAAGAATCACGCCCCCCGAGGTGAAGAGTCTCTTCTGTTTGATGTAAAAACAACGAAAGGAAAATGAACAGAACAGAAAACAGGATGCAAATTCTATCCTTCCAAATCAGTTTTTAGACTTTTATATATCCTGATATCCATTACTCTTTGACTACGTTTAAAATGCTTAGTTCATCGTCGATTTTTCTTTTTTGTTGTATTTCAAAGATGACTAAGTGGCACATACTTGACTTACCTAAAAGAGGGAGTAAAACTGGGTAGTTGTACGGCATCACAAAGAGGTTTACACAAGTTAAAGTCGTACTGGCTTTTAAATAACCAAACGGATATCCAAGTTCATTGTATTTTCCACTGCTAGTAACAAATACCTGAGAAGATGGTGAAGTAATGTACCGTTACGACAATAAGGATTTTATGTAAAACTAAACACAGCAACATTCCATACTGACATCTCTGGCACAATTTAATTGTAATTTAAAAATGGGAATAGTGCTTTCACTATATTTATGTCAAAACATATCGTACTAAAGAAGAATGTTCAGATTGCAATTCTTCTGCAAATTGCGTTAAGAAATGAAACCGTACTATGCAATAACGATTCAGAGACCACAGGCTGCATCAAAAATACCCAAATATTTACTTGGTTAGCACGATGGAAAATAAGGCTGAAATACCACTAAGTGATACCAGCCATGAAAACAAATTGACTTCTCAAAAGAACAAGTGGTGACCAGAGTGGAGACTCTTAGGAAAATGGAACAAGCCCCTATGCCTAAAGCATGCACTTACAAAAACAAAGCCCATTTAAAGGATTATGCTAACACTCCTCATGTGTACTACTATTAAGTTTTGCTCTACTTCCCTTTTATGCCCCACTCCCCTACCCATTTATTCATTTTTCATCCAATAAATATTTATTGAGCAGTCTGTTACAAGCCAGGCACTGGTGATAATTATTTTGATGCAATTATATTGAGCAAGGAGATGCTTTGGTTCAATCTGGAAGGCACTTTCTCTTGTAAATGATCCTGGTGGAGCAAACATTCAATAAAAGTGAAAACATTAATCTTTATTCCATATGACTAGCATCTTATTCCTTATTGATATTCCTGATGTGATATACATTATATTGTCAGGTCCCATACACCTGATATGCTACTCTGGAGTCCGCTGGCTATCGTGTTTTCTCTGTGTTCCATGGTCACTCTTTGGCCCAAATCAGGGCATCAGTATGTACTTTTAGGGACCTAGACCTTTACCTTTTCTAAAGCCCTTCAGCAGGATTATTTAAGACAAAAGTCAAACCCTGATGGTGAACAGAACCCACTTACTTTGCTAATTCTTGGTACCAGCCATATCACCTACCAGCTCACTAAATTCTTGCTATACTTAGCTGTAGCTAAGAATAAACCCTTCCTATGTAATGGATGCCTCCACAAAAAAATGGGTTGTGCTGAAACATGACTCACCTACTAGATTTCATGTCTTAATCTGAACCTTAATAGAAACAGCTAATTGTAATAAAACATGTTGGATTTCCTCCAGTTTCCTAAGTGTGTATAATAGAAAAGGGGGAAAATCATCATAAAGGATAAAAAAGTTACGGCCAGCAAGGATCAGACCTGTAATTCCCCTGAAAGGAAAAGCACTGTTTTTTGTTCCTTTCTCACTCCCTTTCTGTCTTTACTCCCTCCCTTCCCACCTTCATACCTTCCTTCCTTCCCATAAGCCCACTGAGTTTTTCCAAATTTCTTATCACCTGCAGATTCATAGAATTTGGGGGTTCAAAGGGATCATTAGAGACCATCTAGTCTAGAGAAAGTGTCTGATCCAAGACCACATAGCTGGTGGCAGAGCTAGGGTTAGAATCCAGTCTCCATTATGATTTTGCCAAATTTCCCAGCTCCTGGCTCATCTTATTCTTTTTCACTCCCACTAATTCATCGCATTAAACTACTCTAAACCAAAGTAACGTAAGATGCGAGAGAAAGACATATGGCATATTCGAGGGGTGCTGCAGGGATCTTAAGGATTTCTTAAGTTCCTTTGGAGAAGATTTACAAGGAAGGTGCCATATAGAAAAGAGGGTTTCATTTAGGGAAGAAGTATAATTTATAATTTTATTTGCTTTTATTCCAAAATGTTTTTCAATTCATAAATTCAAGCCTCTGTCTTGATTTTAACTTAGCATTCTATCATCCCTATCTCTACATTTCTAGCACATTTTTGGTGTATTTTATTGAAATATAAACATACGTTCAAAAAAGTGCATGAATTATAAGTATACAGTTCAATGAATGTTCAAAAGCGAATGCACGTGTGTCATCAGCACCCAGATCAAGAAATAGAACCTAACCGGAAACCCCCTCGTGTCTTTTTCTGGTCACTACTCTGTACCCCCAAGAGAAATCACTGTCCCGACTTTTAACAGAGTCAGGCAGTCTTACCTCTTTTTGAACTATATAAAGTCGAATCATATGATATGTGATCTTTTACGTCTGGCTTCTTTCGCTCAGTATTATATTTATGAGATCATTCTGTTTCTTGCACTTTTACATCCTTGTTTTATGCCTGTTCCTTTTTTTTCTACCCAGTTTTAGCATCTTTGGAGAATTCAAGTAGCTTAAAGGCAACTAGTAGCAATGATTTCACATTTTAGGATGAAACAGATGGCAGTCTGAAAGTGTTCCTTGCGTAAGTAGAACCTAACAATTACTGATTGCTATACGGTGCTGTAGTTTAGAAATAGAACAAACATCCTTACAGTGTAGGGCTTCCTTATTATATTCAAATAAAAAGGCTGTGACTGCCACGTCCGGATTTTCACAAATTAAAATCCAAAGGTGAGTCTATTAACAAATCAGCAAGCCCTTCTGGCTGAAGTATAACCCTCGGAAGAGCCAGTGTATGTGCATTTGCCTGTACATTTGCCTCATCCAAGGAAAACCCACACTACACTCACCAATGTGGTTTGTACTACAGGAAGAAGGGTTTGATTACATTACACAAATAAAGTAGTTTCAGGCTTATTTATTTATTTATTTTTTGGTCAGAAATATCTTGTGGGCTTCCCTGGTGGCGCAGTGGTTGAGAATCTGCCTGCCGATGCAGGGGACACGGGTTCGAGCCCTGGTCTGGGAGGATCCCACATGCCGCGGAGCAACTGGGCCCGTGAGCCACAACTACTGAGCCTGCGCGTCTGGAGCCCGTGCTCCGCAACAAGAGAGGCCGCGATAGTGAGAGGCCCGCGCACCGGGATGAAGAGTGGCCCCCGCTTGCCGCAACTAGAGGAAACCCTCGCGCAGAAACGAAGACCCAACACAGCCAAAAATAAATAAATAAATACATAATAATTAAAAATGAATATCTGCTAAAAAAAAAAAAGAATAAATAAAGGAACTCCAGTTTAAAAAAAAAAATATCTTGTACTGGGAATTCCCTGGCGGTCCAGTGGCTAGGGCTCCGCACTTCCACTGCAGGGGGCACGGGTTCGATCCCTGGTCAGGAAACAAAGATCCTGCATCCCAATTTTAAAAATTAAATTTTAAAATATTTTTTTAATTAAAAAAATATTGTAGTTCCAATCTGTCAAGTTCACAATAAGGACTGAGAACATTGCTTCAGCTGAAGAATCCATAGGTGAATAGAATTACATCCTTTAGGTTAGGGATTCTTTTTTTTTAAATTTATTTACTTTCCTTATGTTTTTTGGCTGTGTCGGGTCTTAGTTGCGGCACACGAGATCTTTGTTGAGGCATGCGGGATCTTTTTGTTACGGTGCACGGGTCTCTCTCTAGTTGTGGCATACAGGCTCCAGGGCACATGGGTTCTGTAGTTTGCGGCACGCGGGCTCTCTCATTGAGGCACACGAGCTCAGTAGTTGTGGCTCACGGGCTTAGCTGCCCCACGGCATGTGGGATCTTAGTTCCCCAGTCAGGGATTGAACCCGCGTCCCCTGCATTGGAAGGCGGATTCTTTACCACTGGACCACCAGGGAAGTCCCTAGGTTAGGGATTCTTAACCTGGGGTCCCTGGATAGGCTTTAGGGGAGTCCTCTAAATCCTCAAATACATAGGCTGCATCAGATCATACTTCCTTAAATGGCAGTGTACGGTAGGCTAGTGATTCATATCAGTCTGAAATTATTTGCTTGGACTTGTTGCTTATTTGATAGCATTTGTGAGAAACATTATCAACAGACTCAGCTCGACTATTCCCAGATTAACCTTTGAAACTTCTTAAAACAATTCCCAGATCTCAGAGTGGTTCCAGACATTTGGCTGACAACAAAGGATAAGTACCTGCCAGCAGGTATGGGGAGACTTTCGTTCCAGGATGTACTGAGTTAAGGGTGAAGGTTCAAGTTCGTATTTGTCAAAGGGAAGTTTGTCTATTACCATTGGCTCACAATCTACACAGGAGAACCTCACAACAGGATGAGATGTTCGTGGAGGCTAAAAAACAAGAGGGGAAAATATAATCCGTTATCAAGAGGGCTTACATTTCTGACAATTCTGCAACCCTTTGATGTTTTGTTAAACCATCGCTGAGATCCAGACTACTGTTTTGAGAAAGATGAATTGAGAAAGGTAAATTATAACACTCATAACTACGGTTTCAGGGAAGTAAAAAATAAAACTGCTTTGAATATTAAGAACTCTGAAATTCAGATCCACTTTGCAACCTCCAAGGACTACCTGCCCTTCACTCCTCTGTACCATGAGGTTTCAGACAGGCCAGACACTGCTAGGGAAGAAGAAATCCATGAAGCTTTCTAATGAGGTAATGACAGAGCTGGAGCTACTAACAAGCAAGGTGAATGACTGTAAAGGCATGTAAACGGCAAGATAGAGACTGAAAAGGAGCCCATCACAACTCCAGAGCCTGGTTGAAATTTTCTTCGCAGCTGAGTTTTTACAGCATTTCTCACACCCACACACTTCCTTGAACAGCTAGAGCTGGGGATGCTTTTGGCCGGGCTGAAAGGCCCGTGTACCTGGGGTACCAGAGCAGATTGATGGAGCAGCCGTTTTATTAATGGCTTTAGCTTGTGGGGATGGAGAGCACCAGAGAGAGAAATGGTGGCAGCAAGGGCAAATGGAGAGAAAAAGAGATTGGACAAGTTCCAGGGTCAAGAGTGAGACGTGGCTCTACCTACTCTGGCTGAGAGATCTGTAAGGCTGATGTGAATACGACAAAACACCTGTTTCCTTCATAAAAGGGAAAAACATGCCCATTTGGCTTTATGATTTACAAGCCTACAAGATGTTTTGGAAGCTGAGAAAAATAGCCTTCCAATGTGCTTTTAAATCTGAAGCTACGAGCTATGTGTGAGTTTCCTGAAATTCCTTCTATTCCGGTTTTTAAAAAATTTTTTATTTTAATCAAAGTTGCAAAATATTTCTGGCTTATTAGATTGAAATCTATAAAAAGACATGAGTGGGGACTTCCCTGGTGGCGCAGTGGTTAAGAATCCGCCTGCCAGTGGATGCGACACAGGTTCGAGCCCTGGTCCGGGAAGATCCCACATGCCGCGGAGTAACTAAGCCCGTGAGCCACAGCTACTGAGCCTGCGTTCTAGAGCCGGTGAGCCACAACTACTGAGCCCGTGTGCCACAACTACTGAAGCCCTCGTGCCTAGAGCCTGTGCTCCACAACAAGAGAAGCCACCGCAGTGAGAAGGCCACGCACCGCAATGAAGAGTAGCCCCCGCTCGCTGCAACTAGAGAAAGCCCACACGCAGCAACAAAGACCCAACGCAGCCAAAAATAAAATTAATTAATTTAAAAAAATAGAACTTCATTAAAAAAAAAAAAAAGACATGAGTGAAACCCTGTCACCAGCAATAATGAAGCAAATTTGTAACGAAAACATTCAGTCTGGGGTTTGAAGGGGCTGAGAGTAACTGGGCCCTGAGGTTTGACAAGCGCGCCACCTTGGTGCCCCAAGGGATGGGATTAGGAGACAGAGCCTCACCCATGGCAGGGGCTGAAGATGGCTCTTCAGTCGTACATTCGGGCCTTTCGTGGCCACCTCTGAAAAAAATGCAGGAGCCTCAAAATAGCAATCCAGGAGAAAATGCAGTTCATGTCAGAAATGTCTAAAACCTAGATAGACTATAGATTAGCTGAACCAAGAAGGTGCTGGAAGAGCAGTGACCTTTTTGTGCCCCCTCCCTCCCTCAAGGATTACTCTGGCCTTTTTATATTGGCTGCGGGGAGGGAGGAAGATGAAAGGGAGAGTGGGTTTCATATGGTTTCCCTTATTACTAGACACCGCGCCTTCCCCCCTCCCAAGCCAATTCATCTGGTGCTAGGAGCAACTACAATATCAAACCTTCTTCCACCAAATACAGTGAACAAAAAGATAAACCCTTGCTTAGAGATTATTTTAAAAATATTGCTTAATTGCCCATTGTTGAAAGGTGCATTGCCAAGGAACTCAAGTCCACTGATTACAAAAACCTGAAAAGTAGGCCCACAAAGTCCCACTACACGTCTAATGGCTCCCTCGGAGGAAGCAGAATGACCTCTGCTTTGAATATGTTTCTAGAACCTATACAAGGTGCAAACTAAGTTCTAATTTCCAGGGGATGTACATGAAAATCAATGCCTGCCCTTTTTAGAGATTGTTTTTACCATGTAAATCAAGTCAGCGGCTCTGGCTCTGAAATAACAACCAAGTCACAGATTGCAACAGCATCAAAAATAACAATATTTTAACATCTGAAGAGGGCGGGTCAAGTGGCAAAGGCAACTGAAAGAAAGAATGCCAGAACAGAAAGGGGGTCCTCTCTTGCTCTTAGGTACAAGCTAGACTTTTCAGTAAGAAATAGAAGGCACAACTTAAAAGCTTCCAAGCTATTTTAAAAGGTTCTCTGCAATCAACTAATGGAAAATCCAGAATGATGTTTACCTTATTGTTTTATGACACTTACTAGTGAAGGTAAATTCTGATCTGGCCAAAAAGATTCTGGAATTGGCCAATGTCCAACAGGAACACCAGTCTTAGAGTTAGGTCGCACATAAATGAGCTTATGACAGCTATGCCATGGTTGAGCAGCAAATGAATTGCTTGGCCTGGATGAATCCATAAGTCCATCTAAAAGTTAAACAAAAGACAGACTAAGGCATGAATTTCCTTTCACAGCCTCTGATCTTCTTGTACAGATTTTTCAGTTAAAAGCAAAGTACAAAACAAAACCAAATCAGTGATTCATGAAAGATGGAAGTAAAAAGTGACTCTACTAGGATTTCTGAATGTTGTCTCTAGCAACTCTTTTCATCATCTAATCCACCCCCTCTAATCCAACATCCTGCCCCCCCCAATTCCTTAATTACAACCAAAATATGTAGTTATATGGAAGACTGTTACAAAGTTAGTTTTAAATTTTCTGAGATTTGGACACATAAATTAAACACACTAAATAAACCACAACAGTTATTTTTCCAAATTAGGCAAATGAAATTGTCCATTTCCTGGTATAGTTTTACATTTTTGAATCTGACAAATAGGTCATAAATTCTATTTAGATTTTCTATTTCCAACTAGATGAAAAAAAGTATTCTTTACTAAACAGTTAGACCCAATGACCACAAAGGCAAATTCACCAAAAGGTAGAAGGAATGCTGACAACACAATCTATGTATATAGTTGGGGAGGGAACACAAAGCAAATGCATCAAGTTTATGTGGACTAATTCATTATAGTTTGCCCATCCCACCATTAAAATCCCATGGAAACTGGGCATCGTATAATGCTGAATAATATATCCTGAATGCATTTTAATTATTTGAACTAGCATATTTCATTTGCCCCCGGAAAACAGGACAAGGCAGAGTTACATAACCTTTAAGGGGATGATTCATTAGTCTAAATTATATTTGTAAAAGATATGCGTTAGTGATTTGAGTCTCATTTTTTTCTTCAATATCATTTGATTTACTTAAGCACTACTTTAAACAAGTAATTACTTTAGAGCAGGGGATTTACTGCGGCCCATGGAGCTCTAGAGAATACATGTAATGCTTCAGGGGACCAAGACACCCCCCCTAACGTTGAGCTCACAACTCTGGGGATGTGCATTTTTCTGAGGAGAAAGCTCTTAGCTTTCACCAGAATCTCAAAGGTTAAGAACTCTGGACAAAGGGGAAATGGAGCTAGAAAGAATGTCTGAGCTATTTACGTGGCACCATCAAACTGGTTTTCAGTAGGAAAGTTCCCTGTTCACATGAAGGTAAGGAACACAAAATTATAGACCTGAGTGGTCAATCGTTACCAATATAACATGTCCTTCCTTTACAACTAATTTAATTAGTTTAAAATGGGCTGTGAAGCCTCAGTCTTCTACAGCAGGTGGTTTTTGTTGTTGTTGTTGTTTTTGGTTTTGGTTTTTTGTGTGTTTTTTTTTTTTTTTTTTTTTGGCCACACGGCATGTGGGATCTTAGTTCCCTGACCAGGGATAGAACCTGAGCCCTCGGCAGTGAAAGCCCGGAGTCTTAACCACTGGACTGCCAGGGGAGTCCCTACAGCAGGTGTTTTTAAATTGGAGTCCAAGAACCCCTGAAATGAAATGCAAAATTATGTGTGTATGTGTTGACCATGTCCATTTTCCTGGGGAGAGGGCTCTCTATTTTTTCTAACAGCTTCTCAAAGGGTTCTGGGGACTAAATAGCAAAAAGGCCAGGAACCACAGGATCCACTGCTTCAGCAAGAAATGTGTGTCTTTCTGCCCCTTTGCACTTACTCCCTTTGCTTCTCCAGGCAGCTACCACTAATTGTGGGCACAGCGATTAAAATGTATGGATCAGATCAGACAAGCACTGTGGTGATGATGGAGTCTAGGTACACATATGTAGGTATGTGTGTGTAGGAATGAGGAGAAGCGATGCCCTAGAACAGAGCTCTGAGGAAGCCGTGCAATGGGGTATGACTCCCTTTCCCAATACAAAAGTAGCTCTGCTTTCATATTTTGAGATGTTGAAGTTTCTATAAAATCTCATTTGAAGAGAAAAGGTTCTGCAGTTAAAAAGTGGCCAGGAAAATACTGGTGTAGGATCTTATAGAATATTAGCAGTTCCTGGCTAAACACACAGATTTCATCAAGATAGCTTGGCACGTTTGGCACTCACAAGACCAAAAGCAGATGGCTGGTTAAATGGCACTCTGTAGTCAATCTCCAGATATTTCATGAATAGAGAAGTGAAGAATTCAGTGCCATCCCAAGACTGGGACCAGGAATATGAAATGGGTAGGGAAAAGGGAGAATTTTCTGAGGAAGATTTGACGTTGAATTAAAGCTAGAATTTGGCTACCTGAAATGTATCCACAGGCAATGAATGAATGGTAGTTGTTTGGATGGATGATTGTAACCACTTGATTGTGTGTGGCTAGTGAAGACTGCGTCTATTGCGATTAGTTCAATGTTTTCTCAACTTCAGATCACTCTCCTCTATAACACTTTAAGGTTAAAAAAAAAAAAGGGTTATCTACTGTACCTTCTCCAATAGGAAGTGGATCTGGTCCCGTTTTTTCAAAGTTAATAACTACACCACTCTGAACTTTTTGAACTAAAGATTCTAAACATTGATTCAACATTCTCTGTGTTCTAACACAGTAGGAGCGACCTATACCAGAAGGAAAAACAAATAGTACAAGTTTTATCAAATAAAACACTACTTAACAATACAAGCATCTGAAATCCTAAAATACAACTTGAAATCATCAAAACTACACTGGCAGCAAACATCACACTGATGATGAGCTTAAGCAGCAGAGTTGAAAGATTCGGAAGGAAAAGAAGTAAAGACTGGATGTGGCATTTAAGAAAAACGGTGCTCTGCTGCCCTGAATTTTTCCTTTAGAAATAGTAAGTATTGCCAATACCTCCTGTGACCTCACACATCTGTGTGATGGCAGATTCATCAGTTGGTACACTCCCTAGCTGCTCTGGTTCAGTAGAAGCCAATCCAGGCAAACGCAACACCAGGGCAAATAACCTTTGATCCCAACGAAAAGGTTCTTTGGTTAGTTCACTTCCAGGCAGAGGAGAATTCAAAGGCAGATGAAGCTGATAAGGCAAAATTGGAAAAGTTTCATCATAACAACCCATACAAAAATGAAGACAGTTCAAGAGCTATAGAGTTCACCTTTCTTTGATGTCGTCAATAAAATGAGGCAATCTTTCAAGGATTACCAAGATGGAACGTTTGATCAAACTTATTCTTAACTGAAAGAGCTGCATGTTCTCTGCCATTTAAACAAAATTTGAAAAAATGAAATCTCACCTCTTCTTGAACACCAGCAGTACTTGTTAACTTGTTTCCATCTGTGATGGTAATTAAAATAGATGGTTCTAAAAAAAATGGATTTCTCCCCTAAAATACATTTAAGAAGTATTAGAGCTGTGTAAAGTAATAACATTGTATTTCAACTTCTACATTTGCCTCGCCTGTGATCTTTCAAGTGTGTGATCAAATTTGCCTGGATCAATAAGAAGGAAAAGATTAGGGACTGAAGTGGGTGGGAATCAAAATAACAATCCCTGCAGAGGTAACATTCAGAATAAACTGAGAAATTCTTATGATTCAGGAACCACGCCAAACTATAACATCCAAATCCCCCTCTCCCTCTGCTTTCCAAGTAATCATAAAAGAAAGATATTAAAGGGATTATAATGGCAGCATCCCCCACACCCGTGTATCACTCAGAATCCTGGCACAGTGAGGGGGACGTCAGTGACTTATGCTCTGCAACCTGGCCAGGGACTGGTTATTGTGACCAGAGTTTTTACAGTAGGAAAGTGTAATGATAGCATCAGCAAACGCTATTCTGCCTTCCTCTTATACTAGAGCTTTTTCGTTGAATTGAGAGGGACGAGGGACTTAAGGACTCTGAAAGTTTCTCTTCAATTGTCTTGTTCCAATATTTCTCAGCAATTTATTCATCCCATGATAGCTGATGATCTGATGCGTAGGCAATTTTAACTATTTTATGGTCAAGCCACATACAAGACTCCCCCAAAAGGATTTTCGTTAAAGTATGTATTTAAAAGATACATGGACCTCCTTTTGGACGTTATAAAAAGGAGCAGAAAACTTGGTAGCCATGCCCAATTTTAAATTCTTACCCCAAGTCACCAAAATAAATTAGCTATACTCACTCAAAAATTTTTTTACCTGTCCATAATTGTCTATTCCAGATATTAATCTATTGAGATTTAACAAATCAAATGAGGATCTTAGAGCCTGACCAAGAGTAGTCAGTCCAGAAGCCTGAAGATTTTTTAGTTCACTCATGAATGTTGCGTGATTTTCCTTCCAACCAGCCTGAAAACCAAACATTTACAAAGAAATTCTCAGTTATACAATGAACGATATATAAAGTGCAAACAACCACCAAATAGCCAGTATCAAACCTCTAACAAATTAATAATTCCTTAATCTAATTCTATTCTATATCTCGACTGATGAAGTGGAACAAAAGCAGGCCATTAGGTTCAGAAAGATCTGCCAGCCTTAATGATCAAGAGCAAAGATGCATTCAGTCCATTATGGCTGGAGGGCTTTGGCTCAAGAAGTCTAGTTTGCTATTCAGGCTCAATCAAACCTACCAAAACACCTCAGTATTTACCTTAGTTTGGCACTGAGGATGAGCACAGAGTACGGGGCAGAGGAAGGAGTAATTTTTTAAATGCATCGTCCTTGATAGAGACAATTAGCTATTGAGTGTCTGATTTACGTGAACTTTTCTAACCAAGATTTTTTTCTCCCAAACAATATTTTCACTTTAAACAAGAGTATAGGTGGAATTATAGGAATGGAGCCACAACTACGTGGAGACAATCCTTCTGGCATCTTTAAGCATTCAGAAAGGCGCAAATCTGGAATAGGGGAGAAAGAAAAGAAACAAAAAGTTTTGACAAAGAAGCAGCATCGCCTAGGCACCCCCAGCAGCAAAGAACCAAAGACCCAAGGTCAACAGCCAACATGCTCTGATTGAATCATTTGTAGAACGGAAGGAAAGGACCACGTTGACTGGTCAGCAATGTGGTTATAAAGACAAAGCAGCACAAAACGCCAAGAAGAGAAGCCAAAAGAAGATGGCAGCTAACAGTAGGTCACAGAGGAATAGGCCAGCAAAGGAGACAGTAGACAGCACAGCCTGGCAACTTTGTGGGACGAACGGCCACCTGAGTCTCGGTAGCCCTGCGGGCAGTAGTGTAATATGTTGAAGGTTCAAGTCATGCCAACCAGACCAGTAGAGCTAGAGGTGGAAAGCTAGCGCAAATAATGCAGAGCTAAACGAAATGACTGAAGTTTCATGTTCAGCTAAAGACCATTATCCACACAACTAGAGCAAACGCTATCTTTTCTAGTTTCATAGCCTCCTAAAGCAATCTGGGTCAGAGTGACTGAAAGGCAGAAAAGGGGCCCATTGCCTGTACCCTACTATGAAGTATATGCATGACCTTGAGCAAACCTGTCATCTCTTAGGACCTAAGTTTCATTATCTGAAAATGAAGAGGATTAGATAAACAGGGATACTGTGTAAGGCTGTGCATGTTACAACCCTGGAGAGCCATTCACATTGTGACCCATGAGAATGGCGCCCCCTAGGCTTGAACAGTATGCAACGTCCATAACCATACAAGGTGAAGGTGATCCTGGTTAAGATCCTTTCCAGTCCAATAGTCTGGATTCTGCGAAATTAAAAATGTGCTTTTAGGGACTTCCCTGGTGGCGCAGTGGTTAAGAATCCGCCTGCCAAAGCAGGGGACACGGGTTCGAGCCCTGGTCTGGGAAGATCCCACGTGCTGTGGAGCAACTAAGCCCGCGAACCACAACTACTGAGCCTGCGCGCCTATAGCCCGTGCTCCACAACAAGAGAAGCCACCGCAATGAGAAGCCCGCGCACCGCAACGAAGAGTAGCCCCGGCTCACCGCAACTAGAGAAAGCCCGCGTGCAGCAACGAAGACCCAACGCAGCCAAAAATAAAATTAATTAATTTTTTAAAAATGTGAGTTTCCTCTTTGTGTGTGTGTGTGTTTCCTAACATATCCTGTAAGTCAAAGGATCTAAAGGTAGAAACTTTCCATGTATTATTCCTTTGGCCACATTGTATATATGACTTATAGTAGCTGGGAAAAGTAGAGGATGGGAATAATTCCTTGTGGCCCAAGGAAAATCTTACTGAACTAGACAAACTAAACTTTTGTTAAAAGGAAGGATTATGATTTGAATTGTCCTCATCAAATACCTAGAAATATCAGCAGGTGATTATAAATCACACTGAATTCAAAACTTAGCTTTCTTATTTGGGGTAGAAGAGAAGGTCTACAGCTGCAGGTGAGGGAGAGGGATAGCATCAATTCTTTCCTTTATTTATCCAACAAATTTTTATGGACCAACTATGCTATGCTGGGCAGAATGCTACATGCTGGAGATATCAAGAGGAATTAGCCCTTGAGGAGTTCCTGCCGCAAAGGAATAAGGAATGCAGTTATGGAGGCGGAAAGAACAAATGACCAGGGAGTTAGGGAAGGCTTGTCACAGAAGACGGGGCATTTGAAGAAGTCTAATGGCATGAGGAGAAGATCATGGGATCCCCACACTGATGTGAGGAGTGGAGGGGGCAGGGCAAAGGAAGAGAACAGAGTTTATAAAAGGACGGGGCTTCCTGGGGAACCGCAAGTAATTTGATTATCATCACTCTGAGTACGCAGCAGGAGGCAGAGCTGATAAGCTGGGCTCTGACTATAACGTGCTGTGTACGTTGTGCTCAGTAGTCTGGATTTTATCTGTTGGCCCTGGGAATGACTTGAGGTTTTTAATTAGGGGCGTGGCATGATCAGATCTGTATTTTAGCAAGATCGTTCTGCTGGGAGTTGGAGAATAAATTGTGGGGTGCAGGGGAAGCTGAAGCTTGAGGCAGGGAAACTGGTTTGGAGAATGTTGCAATAGCTTATGAGAAAAGTCAGAAGGATTTAGTAGCTAATTAGGGGCATGGGTGAGGGAGAAAAAGGGTCATACATTAGGTTGAGTTCTCTTGCTTGGGCAAGCCTGTGAATGGTGGGGTCTTTCACCCAGAAGCCACTTTACAAAGTTGACTTTTTTTTTTTTTTTCAGAACGGCTTCATTTAGCAATCTAACTTCTACACTGTACACTCAGAGTTATATCTGCAGCAAGTGTTGAACTCCTGAGAGCCACAAGATAGTTCAAGGCATGACTAAAGAAAAATCAGTGAACTACTTGATCTGGTAAAGGGTTGGGATAAGGTTTGAGTACCACCTAAGCAAGCACCCTATAACTCATCTGTGTTGAAAATAATGTGTCCTCATTGTCACTAATCAATCTGTCAGAATGTTTGCTCTTTAAAATTTCCTTTCTAATATGAATTGAAAACATTTTACAAATTGTTTCTGCGCCTGAATCACTGGCATTCAATTTTTAGGTCAATTCCAATCCTTTGCAATGAATTAGACAATACTTGAAATTTGAATGCTATTCCTATCTCAGCACTACACAGTGTATGGGCTACATTTACAACCCAAAGCAATAAACTTCTTGGTAGCAGTTTAGCTCCTTCAAGAGAAGAATTAATGCCCCTAAATCCAGTCCTCATAATGCTGAAGGGGAAAAAAGGCCTACAGAGTAATTTAAATATCTAGAGAACCTTATTAATGTGAAAAATTCTTCCAAAAAGATAATTATTAGTTCTAGTGGGAGAAAGTATATGTTTATATTCTTCATTCATTGCTTGCAGTTGATTTTTTCATAAATGAATTCAGGACAGCCCGTTGACCTTCTTAATACAGTCTTTTCTTTCAAGTAACTCCAAAGATATCCTACTCTCATGTCAGTAAAACCTTTACTCCTGATAATAACTTCCATACATTTTTATGGAGCTTTACAGCTTACAAAGCATTTTCATACTTCACATTTGCCCAAGACAATCCTATAAAATAGGCATGGTATTACCATCCTTATTTTGTTTTAACAGACCAGGAGGAAGTAAGACTTGAGTATGTCTTGTTTGTTGGGGGGATAGTGGATAGTCAGAGAGGCACAGTCTGGAGTTGCACTATCTGATCCAGTAGCCCCCCAGCCACTGAGAACTTGAAAAATGGCTAGTCTGACTTGAGATGCGATATAAATGTAAAATACACATGGGATGTTGAGGACTTAGAACAACAACAAAGAAGAATGAAGATATCTCATTATTTATTTTTCGATTGATTGCATGTTGAAGTGATAATGTTTTGAATGCTTTTAGGTAAATAAAGTATATTACTAAAAGTGTCACCTGTGGCTACTAGAAAATTTGAAATGCTGTGTATGGCTGGCATTATATGTCTATTGGACAGAGATCATCTAGAGGGAACTGAAGGTCAGGCAGAACTTGGCCTTGCTTCAGCAGAAAATAGACTCATTACAGATTCCAAGGCTGGGAGAAACAGGATCAAACAGTGTCTCAGGAAGGTCAGTCTGGCAGTGAATTATAGGATAGACTGGAGAAGGAGAAGCTGTAGTCAGGAAAAATAAGCTAGGAGGTTAGAATAGGCATCTAGGCCTGAGGAAGGGGTTAACTGAGAAACATTTTGAACCACCAAGATAGGACTTGGTGACAGACAGACCATAGGCCTAAATGAGACAGAGTAACAGATGATTACAAAACTCCTAACCTGAGACGACTAAAGAATAGAGGTTTAGGACAAAGGAAAAACCCGGGGTGAATGAAATCCTAAACTAAGAGTTTACTGTCTTCACAGGTCAAGTTTTTAAAGCCTCCCAGAAGTAAAGTGAGAATAATGATGATGATGATAAATAATAATCATAGGTAATATTAATCAGTGCCTATGTGTCAGGAACTCACTTATGCTAAGCAGAGCATTTTATATCTATCCTTCTCATCTGAGCCTCATAACCACCCCATGAAGTAGGTGCTATTATTATGTCCATTTTATAGATTAGCACACTGAGGCTCAGAGAGGATAAGCAACTTGTCCAGGTCAAAACAACTAATAAATGGCACAGCCAGGATTTGAACCCAGGTAGCCTAACTTTAGAACCCACCAATGTAAAGCACTATACTAGAGATTGTTCTACCTATTCTACATATTCACCTCATAGACATGTCTCGTTACACTAGCTTAAAGGTTCATAAGTTTAATGGAATTTCCAAATTTC
Source organism: Eschrichtius robustus (assembly GCF_028021215.1). Classification (NCBI taxonomy): domain Eukaryota; kingdom Metazoa; phylum Chordata; class Mammalia; order Artiodactyla; family Eschrichtiidae; genus Eschrichtius; species Eschrichtius robustus. The sequence continues at coordinate 118,587,193 of NC_090845.1, read as the reverse complement.
ATTAATTTAAGCCTACTTTCCCTGATGTCAGAACGCAGACCAGTTCGGTGTGGGGAGCAGTGAATTAGGACTTGGAAGACCCTGGTCTAATCCTGGCTGTAACTAACTAGCAAAACAAGTGGTCCAGAGTAAGTCGTTTCCCCTTACTGGGGCTGTTTCCTCACCTAAGCAATGAAAAGCCTGAAAACCAACTCTAAGGTCCCTTCCAGTTTTCATATCCTATCATTCCATACCTTGTATTCCATCCTTTATATAAATCTGACTTACAGAAAGAAAATGCCTCATATCTTAATAAATATGCTAATTCAGGTCTGGTTTAAATTTGTATAGCCAACTAAAGACATCTTTGAATATCAGCAGGAAGAGTATGGGCCTTTCAGTCTGTCAATGACTTGGGTTCTCCCCGCAGCTCTACGGACTAGCCTACTAGCCTTTTATTCCCTACTCATATCACCACAAAAAGGAGAGAGTCTGTACTCCTTTCCTCAGAAGGGCAAAGCCTAAAAGAAATATTTTCTACTACCCTCTGCACCCCTATTTCCATGTCCTTATCTGGTATGTTCTCTGCCATATGGTGCTTAAAGGGTAGGTTTTGCCCCTGTGACAGAACTATAGTGGAGGTCTGTCAACATGCAAACTATTTGGAAGCTTTTTATGAACACACATCTAAGTTATACCCTCCAGTCTAGCTTTTCTCAGGAATAACGCTGTTACTTAGAATTCTGGCTGGCTCCTGTGTCTTATTTCTCCATTGGTGTCAATGGAGGAGGGAAAGGTAGGGGTGTTATTTAATGGCTCCCCCAAACCTCAGCATCCGAACACTTGTCCTTCCTGAACTTCATCCCATTTCGGCAGGACCATTTCTCTGATTCATTGATTTTTATTTTATTTTTATTTTTTAAAATGAAGAACCCTTTCCTCCAAGGAAATCTTGCCAGGAAGTATAAACAAGTAAAAGAGATAAAAACAGATCAACTGTCCTTGAAGAGGATGTGGCAGGAGCACTCGGGAGCCAGAGGGCCATGTGGCAGTGGTGTTAGGGCCCTTTCTGTAAACGCCTGTTCTATCTCTGAAGGTCACTTGCAATCCTTTTCCAAAATATAAATGATCGTGTTAGACTCAGTATATAGTGCAGATTTAATGAACACGGTATTAACTTCTCCATCCAAGGTAACTGAAAAACATTTTTTAGGGCAGCTGCATCTAGCTTTCCACAGAAGAAGCGCCCCTTAAAAGACCATATAAATGGAATATGTATAAATAAAAAAACAGTTGAATAGTTAAAATCCTCTAGGGTGACAGCTCCAGAAAGAGAATGGCAGTGAATCTTTTCAAACAGCAAAAATAATCCTTCTCTATTACAGATTGTCACAAGCCAGGCTCTCACATGCAGCGAGAGAACCTCTCACTGGAAGGGCATCACTTGCTCTGTCCCTCTGACTGGGTGCTGAGCCACTGCACTAACCCATTTTGGGCAAATGCACCCGAAAGCCTCTTTGGACCCTACCCTGAAGAGCAGTTCAATTCAATCCAAGGCTCCCTAGCTTGTTAGCAAGCCCTTCACAATGAATAAAAAGCCTCGCTGGATTGCAGAGAGAAAATACATGTTGTTTCCCTCTCCTTGACAAGACTTTTTAACTTCTATTAAAGGAAATGAAATCAGCCTGGTAATATTTGCCCTTCATAAACTCATATAGAGGGCTATCCCGAACCTTGGGCTCTTCTTCTAGGTGCTTACAAACAAGATGATTAACGGATTTAAGTATTTTCCCAGATGTTGCAAGTTAAAGCCAAAGAGTCTAAATTTAGCAGGGCCATCATTTCTCTTGTTGAAAGATAAACTATTTTCCTTTTTCCATCTGCTCTCCACAAGTTGGGGGAAACTTGCTCTGCAACAACCCAGACAATTTGAATAAATCAACTTCAACAGCATTTTTCAACTAACTTAACTTTCTTCTCCAATTTAACATTCTATCATCTTTGTCATCACAAACTGTTCTTGTGTTGGTAAAGTGACCAGTGGGACAGGATGACATGAAAAATAAGAAGCCCTGCTTTTCCAATCAACTCTCTCTCCTGAGAAGACAAATGACTTTTCCCTTGGTCTTTGCCCTTAGCTTTATATGGAATATTTGTGCGAGTTAAAAGTTTTCAACTTCGAGAATTTTCTTCTCACAACTAAAATGGACTCCAATTCTGATACATATAAGATGAGGTTTACTTGCCCTTTTAGGTAAACAGAACACTGTAACAGCTGAAATCACTTTAATATGTTCAAATGTCTTTTTTTTTTCAGTATTTTATTTTATTTTTTGTGTGTGTCTCCATATAAAACGTCTTTTTAAATTGTGTTTACAGCTAGAGCACTTTAAAGGAGGTTGTTAAAACCATGAAATACACATTAGGCAGACGCTATATCATTGAAAGAATAGGATTGTCTCGCTTCTTGTATCAACTTTGAAAACTCTTCTTGCACTATATTTTCTGACCCTATCTGACGCAATATTTTTCCCTTAATACTCTAGCAATTTGGTCTGATTTCACTTTTTTTTGTGGTTTTCTCACTTGACTCAAGGTACTGATACAGTTCTAGGTTCAAAGGAGACATTCTATTATTCTGTGTTTTATGTGTACTAATAAAGCTTTCTCTTGTAAAATTACTTGTTTTAAGACTATCCAGTTCTCAGGACAGGAATAAAGATGCAGACGTAGAGAATGGACTTGAGGACACGGGGAAGGGGAAAGGTAAGCTGGGACGAAGTGAGAGAATGGCATTGACATATATACACTACCAAATGTCAAATAGATGGCTAATGGGAAGCAGCCGCATAGCACAGGGAGATCAGCTCGCATAGCACAGGGAGATCAGCTCGGTGCTTTGTGACCACCTAGAGGGGTGGGATAGGGAGGGTGGGAGGGAGTGGCAAGAGGGAGGAGATATGGGGATATATGTATATGTATAGCTGATTCACTTTGTTATACAGCAGAAACTAACACACCATTGTAAAACAATTATACTCCAATAAAGATGTTAAAAACAAAACAAAACAGAATATCCAGTTCTCTTGGATTCCTTTTTGTCAAATTTACTTCCCCAGGGGCACTTCTTAGTGTCCTGAACTTGCTAAGATACTCGAAGCCCATTTTATTTGATTACATCAGTTCTCTTCCAGAGAACTCTGAATGTTATCATTCTGTGGTTCAGTCCACCAATTTTCATCCACAAGCTTCAGGAAATACTACCAGCCAAGACCACAAAAAAGAAATCTAGCTTACTTAAGTCTTCTACTTTTTAAAAAAATTCTTAGAAATTGACCCCCTAATATATTGCAGAAACTTATTTGACAGACTGTGGCCCGCTGAATTGTTTTTTCAGCAGATGGTTAAAGACTCTCATAACCACATATTTTTAAGTAAACCAGGCAAAGACATGATTCAGTTTGATTCCACCCTCACAAAGTTCACCATTTTGTGTTACTGGTCTCTTTAAGATACCTAGGATGAGGGGTTTTTTTTTTAGTGGATTAACAATCATAAGGATTAGTCTAAAATATCTGCAAAATTCATTTATGACTTTTCAATTCTTACCCAAGGGAATTAACATAAAATTATGAAGTAGCACACCTCTCAGAGTTCATGTGAAAGCATAAGATCAAAAGAAATTTGATCTTCACCAGAGGACGCTAACATGTAGAAACCAAATTTTCTCCTCTGTCCAAGAGGCAACTGAACTGTTACTGAAAGAAAAATACCATAGAGTTGCAAAGAATTTACCAAACAACTCGGTCAGATATAAATGCTAAGTTTCCTCTTTCACTCCGAGTTCATTTCAACTGTAGCTACTGACCAATACTCATTATTAGAAAAACAAAAACAAAAACAAAAATCAACCAACCAACCAAACAAACAAAATAACGCTATCATGCAGAGCACATGTTCAATTGCTTAGGTTTGGGGTTCTGATAGGAGATATTTTTATGAACACATACACAAGATAAAAATCAACAAAAGTGGCCTTGGAAAATACACAAGGACAGGAGTGAGACTAAGCCACCCAAACATTACAGAAAGAGTTGAAGAGAGGAGAGCGCAGAACGGCCATTCCTTACTTTCTAAAGATCTTATGGCATCTCTTTCCTCCAGACTAATTCTTTTTAAAAAATTCTCTCAAAAATTTTTTATGAGCTGTTTTTTACATTATAAAAGTAACGCACATTCATTGTTAAAAATCCCAACAGAAATACAAAGTTAGTCTATCTCTTCACCAAATTGTCAGTTCCACTATTCAGAGGTAACCATTGCTAGGAATCTGTCCTGAACGTTAAACTGTTGGCAGCAAGCAGAAATGACTCCAATAAGATGAAGTGACATTTACCAATAAGATGGAGTGACCGATTTAACCAGTAGGTACGTGATACAGCACTTTAACCACTTACAGAAACTGTTTTCTAAAATTTAAAGCAGTTTTGGGACTTCCCTGCAGGTCCAGTGGTTAAGACTCCACGCTTCCACTTCAGGGGGCGCAGGTTCAATCCCTGGCCGGGGAACTAAGATTCCTCATGGCATGTGGCGCAGCCCCCCCGCCCCAAAAAATATTAAAGCAATTCTGAAATCCCCCTAACGTCCCAGCCAGAATTATTCCACTTCCTGCCTTTCAGTTATACAATTCTCTCCTGACTTTTTTCAGAAGGAATAGTGGAAATAACCTAGTCTAATCCCTTCGTTTTACAGATAAGAAAACTGACACGTAAAAGGTTATGTGACTTGCCCAGGGTCATGTGTCTAATCAGTAGCTACCAGACAGGCTATCCTATGACCACTTTTTCAAATCTAATTTTTATGAAAGTACCTAGGAAGACTTTAAATAGACTTCTAACATATAGCTCAAAAACTTCACTATGAAATGGAATTTACAATGTCTATACACACGTAAGCTTTTAAGAGAAAGGAGCGCTTTGCTCCAAACATCTTGCACGTTCTCCTACGAGACATACAACAGGAGGGACCCCCAACTTTCCAATGTCACGGCTGTATTAAAGACTAGATATTCTCCCTGGAATCCCATTATCCACTGTCTAGCTGCGTGGGCTCCCTTCCACAGAGACAAAGGCAGAGAGGGACTGGTTAGATAAACGGCAGGGCTTCCCGGCATCTTGAGGCCAATTTAAATCAAAACATCTTGGTCTGGTTCAGGCTAATCAACCACTAAAGGTCAGAGTCCAGCTCTCTCCCCCTTCCTCCTGCAACTTCTCATCATTATAACAGCATTTAAAGCACCTTCTGTCACATCCTCCCCCTCAAGTCACACCCTTGCTGGCATGCTTTCGGTTCATTTTCTCTCCTCCCCCAGGCCTCCGGCTCCTCTGGCTCTCTCTTTCGTCTCCCTTTGGTTAACTGATGGTCTAAGAGTTGGCATCAGGAGTGGGGAGACAAACTCAGGGGGTGGAAGAGAGAGGTCTGGCTGAAGGGCAGGGCTCCTGTGGGGAAATGATGGGAAATACGTTTATACAGACACATGGAGCAGGTCCTAGAGAGCTCAGAATGGCAGACTGAGCAATTTTGACTTGATTCCATAGGCACTGGGGAGTCTCTGAAGGCTTATGAGTGGGGGAGTGATATGATGAAACCACCTTTTTTAGAAAGTTAGCAGTTGGTATGGGTAGAGAGTAGGAATTTGGGAAGCACTTGGAAGACTACATAAGAAGGTTGTTATAGTGGCCAAAGCACAGAAGTCAGGACCTGGACTGAAGTGTTGGCAGCAGACGTTGAGTTGAAGGAACATATGTAAGGGACATTGCAAAGGGATAGGCCTCAGAAAAAGATGGAAGGACAGGATCAAAGCTGAATAATGTCCACCTTGCAATCCTGAGTGACTAAAAGATGGGGAATATAGAAGAGGGGATAGTTTTAGAGCCATAAGGAGGTCTGTTTGACATGCTAACTATGAGCTGATGGCAGGATAGACAGGCAAGTGGAGAGATGTCCCGTCGTCAGCTAGCGATGCCCGGGTGAGAAGCTGAAGTTGGGGAGTAGAAGGAATATTTGAAATCATGAATGAGGTAGGATGCATTCAGCAAGGGAAAGAAATTGGCAGATAGGGAAAGAATTATCAGAGAGAGGGGTGGAGAAACAGAATGGAGGAGGTGATAAGTTTCTGGAAGGAAGAAGCATTAACAGTTTCAAATATAGGCAAGGACAAAAAGAATAAACATTAGTAAATTAGCCCAAGTAGCTATATAGTAAATCCTAAGACCTTAATAAACTATATTTACTTTCCTCAGTAATACTACTCCCTACTCACACAAACAAATGTTTTGAGCCTTTCGTTCAATAGCATTCAAGTCCAGAGTTTGGTTCTTAGTACTAAGTTTAGTGAACTATTCGACTTAACAGGGCAGGATATAACTAATGAAAGAGCAGGTGCATATGGCTGAAGATACAGGCACATATATATTAAGATAATCACGCACATATGGTTTAAGATACAGAATTCTATTTTTTCTACGAACATCTGGCACATCTGGCACAAAAGCCTTCGTGTAACTTTTCTCTGGTTAAGACCCCAGTGGCTAAGTTGGCAGCACCTCCAATCCTCTGAAATTCATCCCTTACCAACGTAACTAAGCAGGAAGCGGGGGAAAAAGCTATCTGCCTATGGCAGGGGTGTGGCTTGAGGAGAGTGGGAGATCTGGCTGAAATGAGGAGCGGACCATTAGATCAGGCACAGGCTGACAGATAAAACTCGGCGAAGGCAGTATGGCATACTCAGGCCTTTTACAAAATGGCTTCTGCCTCTCCCACAGGTTGTGGATTAAAGGAAACTAAATGGCCACTGTGGAGTACACTGACTGTCTTTCTTTTCCCTACAAGAGAAACATTTATCAGGAGAGTGACAGGGTGAAGATGATGTATCAATTTCTGGAGGCCATTAGATCGCCAAAAACCACGCTGTTGCTTTCTCAAGCCTACCGTTCTTCCCACGGGGCCTACTCGGCCTAGGCCCCAGTGCTCAACCTCTACTCCCCAACTATCTCAAGTTCCATCAACTGAGAGTCCCAACAACTCCATCTCTTTCCCTGAGTAGGGGCATAACTGTGATATCAAAGACCAAAGTGTTTCACAAACAAATGCACCATGCCATTCACCTACAAAGAATCAGAGAAATAATAAAAATGGTAACACTAGCAGTAGTCATTTTCATTCATTGAGTGCTTGCTTTAGTATCAAACACTGTTATATCAAAAGCAACTATAAATAACAGCATGACAATTCTGTCTAAAAAACATGATTCCAGGACATATACCATAATGAGAAAATACCACTGAGAAATTATTAAAAGGAATAGTCTACCATAGTTGATAGGGAAAGTGAAGTGGCTCGTTACTTAAGACTTCGGAATAGAGACAGACCTGGGTTACTATTCAGTTGTGTTACTTAACCTCTCTGGCCCCCAGTTTCCTTATCTGTTAAGTGGGGATAATAATAGTACCTGTGATGTAGGCTGGTTGGGAAGATAAATGAAATAAGCACTGTACATTCATTGGCACATTGCCCTGTACATAAGCATTATTCAATAAATGTCAGCTGCTATTATTAGAAAGCTATTATATTATTGTTCATTATTATAAGGAAGTAGATATAAGTCGAATCATATCTGTAAAAGCCAGATAACACCTTTGACTATAAGATAGGTTTTAGGAGGATCTAAAACTAGGGCTATAAAATGGTTCCACATCATATACATGCTATTCATCAACATATCTGTACTCTCACCCAGGCTCAGAATTAGACATTGGTATTTATTCCTTAAATGGGAGCCATTACAGTAACAAAAAATAACATTGTCACTCCTGTAATCCCCCTTAGGAGGATTGAGCTTAGAGAAAGCAACAATCATGGGAGCCCGCCCATGGCTCCACTTGGACCTCCCCCCTCCTTTTAATGCTACTGATGACTTCCCATGATATAAGACAAGGGCCTTACTAGGGAACCTCAAGAAACCCTTCAACAAGAGCAGTGATACAAACCCCTCTTTGTTTCTTAGGTTTTACACTATGCCAAGCTAAAGAATTTATCCTTTATCCTCCTTCTGTTGATGAATACTGTTCCTGGGAATTCTTGGGCCAAGTAGCTATGTAAATCTAATAAGGGATATGTTACATATTTCTAATAGCACTAGAAGCATGGAACATCTTGTGCCACTGGTGACCACATATTACAAACAGAATTCTGAATTACTGTAGTTACATTAGGAGTTCACATACATATTTTTTTCTACTTAGCCCAGGAAAAAAACTTCTAACCCAACCAGTTGGATCACCAACTGTATCCAAAAGTCCAAGCAACCAAACTGGCTTTCAATACAAACAAGAATGGGATGCTTTCATATTTTTACCCCAGGGCCAAGGGTTATCAACCCAATCAACTCTGAACTGTATGATAACCTTTCATGCACAAATGACTCCATTATGGAGGTGCTCACTTAAAACAGAACTTTGAGAGGGAGGATCCCCCTTCAGAAACAATTTCTAGGACATGAACATCATAAATATGTTAAGAAAAAATAGAGACCAACACTGCTGTCCAATAGAAACACGGTGAAAGCCACATATGTAATTTTATATGTTCATGTACCCACATTAAAAAAATAGAAACAGGTGAGATTAATAATATATTTAATTTACTCTAATATATCAAAAATATTGTCTAAACTTGTAGTCAATATAAAAATTGTTAATGAGATATTTTATATACTTTTGGTACTAAATCTTCAAAATCCCGTGTTTAGTTTACATTTACAGCACATCTTGATTCAAACTAGCCGCCTCTTCAGGGGCTCAATAACCATACGTGGCTAGCAGATGCTGTACTGAACGGCGCAAATACAGCCAATCTGACATGAATGACTCACGGACACCTCAGCCCCTCACCCTCTTTGCTGGAGCTCTTATAGTGTCCCCACCCCTCTCTGGGACCACTAATCCACCTGGAGTTGTGAGGAAGAAGGGGGGGAAAGGATGTGTTTTTAACAAAGCACCTTGGAAACCCAACTCCATTTCCCAGTAGAAACAATAGCAAACACAATAGTTCTATGGCTAAGTGGCATTAAGGGTTAAATAGGCTTTCCTGGGGAGGAAGGTCTGGGAACCTAATCACCATTTAGAACACTATCCAGGAGATAGCGTGTTCCAACCTTCCAATAGGCACACAAAGAGACTGCCTGGATCTCTCATCTACACTCTTCGTAAAAGGGAACTGACAGCCATGTTTACAAAGAGCTTTCATTTAAGTACTTAAATTAAGCCAGTTGGTTCCCTTCTTCATCCCTGTCCCCTCCTCCCCGCATTCAGAGGGTCCTTCAATCCTGCCCTTCTCTGGAAAGCACATTTCTCCCTGAGATGTGGAACAGCTGCCATTTTGGAACACTCCGTGAAACTGAGAACCCTGTCTTCTGAACAGTTCTAGTCATCTTCCTGAAGCAAAGGCAAACTGAAAAGGACAATAGTTGCCCTTTCCTTATGTGTGCCCTGCCCTTCTGCCACCCCTCCTACCCCCATCCTAACCTCAAAGTCAAAAGCTCTCAAGTGGCCAGCACTAATGCAAAACTAGGCAATTTCAACTACATATTTTAGATCTCCCCCACCTCTCATTCTCTCATCTCCCCAGCCCACCTCAACGTACGCTTCTGCATGATAACCATGCAAGCACACAGACAACAAGCCTTACCCTATTTGTCTTCAAATCCACCTCATAGCTCTTCATTCCAGGAGAACTGTACAAACTCTAGCTTGTAGGTTTCGAAGCCCTTTTGCGATCCAGTCTTAACTAGTTGCAATCTTGACTGGATAAACTGAATCATCACTGGGTCCTGTCAATTCTCCCTCCCTCACCTGCAATCTGTTGGTTAAGAGTCCACTGTTGTTGACATCTCCCGTATCTTAATCCACATTCTCCAGTCACCTTTTCCAATGACTATTCTCAAGACCCTTGAGGACTAGGACCATATCTTTTACTATTCCAATCTCCCCTTGGGCCAAGTCTTTCTTGGTGTCTCCTTTGGCCCCAAGTATAGTATAGTACAGTCCACAGAGGGTGTCGAATGAACATATGGTATACGAAAGCCTAGATTGCTATAGTAGCAATCCAATGTCAGACTTATCTTCCAGAAACACCATTTTGGTCATATCACCACAATAGTGGTAAAAGTCAGAACAACGGCTACCTTCAGGGGAGGAAGGGATTGCAGGAAGAAGCAAGAAGCATTTTCTGGGTTAAGTTCTAGACAGAGGGTTAAGGGATCATAGTGGAAGTTGTTACACTATTTGGAGTAGGGGTGGGCAGAGGGGCAGGATGACTTTTGAGAATGTAGAATGAAGAGGTGAGGCATGTCAGGCCAACCAGTGTGTCCCAGGCAGAGGGAACAACATATGCAATGGCACAGAAGCAAGAGGCAGAGTGAGTCTGGAGAAGTGACTCTGAAAAGTGTGGAGAGACACTGTTGGCAAAACCAGGTTAAGGAGTTTGGATTTTATTCTGAAATATAATGGGGAGTCCCTGCAGAATTTTTAGTAGGGGAATGACTTTTTAATTTACTTTATTTTAAGAATCAGCAATCTAGTGGCGATGAGGGTGAAGAATCAGTGGCAAGCAAGACCAGGAGGGAGACCAACTGAGTGCCTGCTGAAACAATGGTCCAGATGAAAGTTGAAACAAGGGAGGAGCAAATAAGAAAGAATGGATACAAGACAGGTTTAGGATACAGAACAGACAGGACTCCATAATTGTCTCAGCACTCCCTAGTCATCTCCCAGCTGGTACCTAATGTGAAAGTAGCACTTACTCCCTTGACCAGGGATCTAGTCTTCTACCCCTAAATCTCCCCTTTTCTTTCTTTCTTTTTTTTTTTAACAAGAAATATTTTATTCGCTGCAAAACAAAACAATAAACAAACAAAAGTGCAGATAAACATAGTAGTATACACATGACCGATGCAGGGTTCTCTGTATAAGCTTTCACTAAAGTTCTAATTCCTCCTTCTACTCTTACACAAAGAAAAAGAGCTATCAGGCAGAGTACCTCATTCTTAAAATTCTTTCTAGTAAACTATATTTAATTCACAGGTTGGATAGAAGTCTGGGAGCATTTACTTTTTATCTATGTATGTATGTATGTTTAATTGATATATAACATTGTATTCGTTTCAGGTGTTCAACATAATGATTTGATATTTGTATATACTGCAAAATGATCACCACAGAAAAGCTAGTTAATATCCATTGTCACACAAAGTTACAACATTTTTTCTTTTTTCTTATGAGAACTTTTAAGATCTACTCTCTTAGCAGCTTTCAAATATACCACACAGCAGTGTTAACTGTGGTCACCATGCTGTACATTACATCCCACGACTCATTTATTTTATACCTGGAAGTTTGTACCTTTTGACACCCTTCACCCACTTTACCCACCCTCCACCCCCTGCCTCTGGCAACCACCAATCTGTTCTCTGTATCTATGAGCTTGTTTTGTTTTTGTTTTCATTTTGTTTTGTTTTAGATTCCACATTTAAGTGAGATCACATGGTATTTGTCTTTCTCTGTCTGACTTATTTCCCTTGACATAATGCCCTCAAGGTCCATCTGTGTTGGCACAAATAGCAAGATTTCCTTCTTTTTTTATGGCTGAATAATATTCCATTGTATGTATATATCACATTTTCTCTATTCATACATCGATGGACATTTAGGTTGTTTTCATATATTGGTTATTATAAATAAGCTGCAATGAACACGGGGGTACACATATCTTTTCAAGTTAATGCTTTCATTTTCTTCAGATAAGTACCCAGAAGTGGAGTTGCTGGATCATACGTTAGTTGTATCTTTAATTTTTTGAGTAATCTCCATACTGTTTTCCATAGTGGCTGCACCAATTTACATTCCCACCAACAGTGGAGGAGGGTTCCCTTTTCTCCACGTCCTTTCCAACACTTGTTACTTGTGTTTTTGTTAATAGCTATTCTAACAGGCCTGTGGTGATATTACTGTGGTTTTATTTACATTTCCCTGATGATTAGTGATGTTAAGCATCTTTTCATGTACCTGCTGTCCATCTGTATATCTTCCTTGAAAAAATGTCTATTCAGATCCTCTGCCCATTTTTTAATCAGATTGTTTAGTTTTTTTGCTATTGAGTTATATGAGTTCTTTACATATTTTGGATGTTAACGCCTTATCAGGTATATAATTTGACAAGATTTTCTCCCATTCAGCAGGTTGCCTTTTCATTTTGTTGATGATTTCTTTCCCCCTTTTTCGTCTCAAAATAACTATCATCACACGCTTCAAATGGCCAATGAGGAAGGTGAAAAGGAAGCAAGATCAGGGGAGGAACAACTAATTATAAAAGTCAATGCCCCACTTTTGTGGCACTTTGAGTTTTCAATGCACCTTCCATTGCCTCTGGTTGTTCTCACAGGCCACGTTGCCACTGTTTCACCCAAAACCACTTCCTTAGCTTCCAACCACAATGAAAGGCTCCCCTAAAAGTCACTCCTTTTCCAAATAAGCCCCATAAAATATACTCATGGGCATATGAAAAAGTTAAGCCTTAGTTAAAAATACCACTAAATGCTTGGAACACAGATCCTTTAAAAAGCATAGGTTTACTTCTTAAATCTGTAAGCCAAAATACTGCCTTTTGCTGATACATGTTGACGAAGGCACACAGATACCAGTAAGCAAGGCTGGCTACAGGATGTGAAAAAGCAACACTCAAGGGAAAATTGCACTTTTTCAAATGCTCTCTGTTTCAAATTACAGACTTGGGATATTTCTCTGAAACAACCCTCCCTATTTATTAAAAAAAAAGTCTGTACATGATTTATACATGTGTTTCAGCTATTTCTAGAAAAATGACTCAGTTTTATGTTTAGAAAAAAAAGCATTTCCTTCAATAAAAAAGAAATCGCTTTAAGAAAGTAGCTTCAAACATCAAACCATTTTGAATACTTATTATCTACTTCAGTCTCACGGCTCACTTTCTTCTTGGTGCCCTCAATTTGCTCAGAGTTAGTAGTAGCGACAAGCTTACCTCTGCTATTCACTGAATAAAAGGAAATTATGACTCATAGCAAAACAAAACATACAAGACAGCAGAACCTCAGCCAAAACTATTAAGAACTATTATACCAAAAAAAGAAAAAGGAAAAAAAAACCCACCCCACTTCTTAAAACCATGTATTAGTCTTATAAGGATACACTGGAAATTTAAAAATATTAAAAGGCTTCATCCCAGCTGTGTACACTAAAGATACCATTGTATAAATGTAGCGTTAACATTTGTGACACTATGTATAAAACCTGTCTACAAAGCAACACTTGAAACAGATGTAGCACAAAATACTTGCATTTCATATGCTTTTTATATGGTTCCCCAAGTCAAACTTAATTCCATCCATGCCCAGCTGACTGCAAGTAACAGGTATGACTAATTTTAAAAGAGCACATAGCCATGTCCTAAGGGGTATGCAGTAAGAAGCTACTAAGTCCTGGGTGAAATACTATATTCACATGCTCAACAGTATACTTTAGTGAAGAATTCCAGTCACAGTAACTTTTCACAACAAGATTTATTGTCAGAGCTTGTAAGTGGATATACTGGGAATAGTTCCACGCCTATTAGGAAAAAAACCTTCCAACCAAATGCACAACTCACGCCTGTTACACCACCAGCAGAACTGAATCTTCTACTAGGAAAAAAAATCGGTTTTGCAGTGTTTAGAGTTGGATATAACCAAGACCTGAGAAATAAGTAGGCAGTTACTTTGACAAGAGATAAACAATGGCCCTCCAACTGTACAGAAATCCAAAAATACACTTCACGTTATTCTGCAGAAAAACAAGTTAACAAATAAAACCCTATCTAACATCACTTTGCTGAAAGGACCTCAGGCTCCCAGCGAAGAGTGCAGTTTTAAGTAGCAACTAAGACGCCTGCTGACAGTCAAATAAAGACCTATTTGATAATCAGTGTGACAGAAAACAGAACATTTATGGCTCCCAGCTATTAGCAAGTGAAAGAGTAGACTAAATTTTAAGAAAAATTCACCAAATGTTCTAAAATTTCAGACCTTCCAAAATGGCTAGATCCTAAAAGCAAAAGAACAAATAGTTACCACATGCTGAGGGGAGGGATGGGGGCGGGCAGCAGGGAGTGACTGAAAGGGACTCACAGAAAGAAAATGCTACCAAAATATGGCATATCATTAGAAATTCAGGTATAGACAGCAAAATGACAAGAACATCATTAAGATCATTAACCATTCCCTAGCACATGTAGTTATCATGTAAGATTAAAATGAAAAAACCTGAATGACTTTAGAGAAGCCTAAAGACTAAAGAAGATAACTCATGATCAGCAATTGAAAGTATTATACAAAGTATCTTCCCATACCTGCCCTGCATAAGAAAAGAAAGATCAATGTCAACTTGGAAGAAGGTTTTTTACTTTAGGAAAAAATGTAGTGTAGAAGATGGCAAGATAAAACGACCTAACAGATGAAATTGCCACTAAAAACAGAATTCAACTTTTCCCCTCTGTTCACAGAACTATCTGGAGCCTCTAAAATACCATGGATAAGTTACATAGCCACTAAAAATTTTAAGTATGAAGACTATGTGGCAACCGGGAATAATTCATAGGACAAAATAGGTGGAAAAGGCAGAACTCAAAGTAATATGTACACTATGATTACAATGCTAGGTAAAAAGCTGTAATGATGGTTGTTAAGAAGGGGGCCAGACTTTCTTTTTCCTTTCCAAAGATTCTGTAAATATTGCCATAAAAGTTTTATAGATCAAAAATCATGTTTAAACTATGAGTCTTGGCATTCAGGAAAATGTTAAATAAGTTATTCCTTTCAAGAAAAAAAAAAAGGCACACTGCTTTGTAGTTTATCCTTTTTACTACTTCAAATTAAGGAGGATTTCAAATGGCCCCACTACAAACGGTGGGTTCTTATCTGTATGAGTACTCAAAGGGTGTAGACTTTCATACTTAGGATGGACAAACATCTGCTTTTCTATGTGGAAAAAATGGTCACACCCTTGTAGGAAACTGACATGTTTAAAAAGCTTATGGCATTCTTAAAGATGTCTACTTGCTCCATTTTTCTAAATAGATAAATCAAAAACGGAAAACAAAGCATCAAAACCAGACCGGTCTTCAGGGGACCCTACTAATCAAACTGTTAACCGAAGCTACGAGTTACAAAAGTAAAGCCTCTCTGGTTTTATTTCTGAAGGAACGCTCTCTATAGCCAACTATTCAGTTTGGTAGGTTCCATTCTTTCAAACACCTCACTCGGCTAAAACGGATTACAACACATCCAGTGCCTCCCCGACCCTGTTAAGAGAATTCTGAGAAAAAGAGGGTATCTAGCGAAAGACGTCAAGGATTATGGTGATGTATTTTTAAATTTTCAATATGCAAGCAGGACTCTTATGCAGGTTGCTTTAATAGTCTGAGTTCTATTTTATCGGGCTACTGCAGGCAAAGCAGTTCTTTATCTCCTCACCATTAGGACAAGGGTAGGGAGGTGAAATGCTCCCTACTTCTCTCCTGTAGGTCAGAACCCTGTGGATCGAGTCATCGCATTTGACTATTGTAACCGCGCTCAGCGAGTCCTCCCCTTCCTTCCTTTCTTTTCCCTGGACAAATCCCTACGTGACTAACACAAACCTAATTTATGATGTCAATAGGTAGGCCAGGTCCCTAAAAAGCTCTGTCCCCGCGGGTTCAGACTCTGCATCTCTCCGCCCCACCCTGTCGCGGCTTGGGTGGAATCGCCAATGAAACACTAACAGTAGCTAAGGTAACAGAGCCGGGCTTAACCGGACCGATGCCGGAGAAGAAGTGAAAAGAGTTTCTCCGGGCCTGGGGGTTGGGAGGCTGGCTCCGCGGACTGATTTTCCATTGGGTGGGGGTGGGTTAGAGACCACAGAAGCGCAAAAGCAGTAGTCTAATCTTTGAAGGCCGGCGGCCGGCTCTGCCACGCTCTCAGCAGGAAGGGGAGGGGAGCGGGAGGAAGAGGGGGAGGAGAAGCGGCGAAGGAAGGGAGGAGGGGGGGAAGGAGGGGCCGGGGGCGGAGCCAGGGCTCCAGGAAAACCCGCGCGCGAGCCCGCAGCACCTCGGGGCGGAGTCGCCGGCTCCGTCCGGCCCCTCGGCCTCCACCGCGCGCGGTGCGCCCCGAAGGGGCGGGCCCGCCCGCAGCCTCCCTCCGGGTCTCGGGCCCTCCTTCCCCTCTCCTCCCTCCCCTCCCTCCTTTCCATCTCAGCAGCGCCCTCGGTCTCCCTCTCCGGCTCATACAAAAGCAAAATGTCCGCCATCTTCCGAGGCGGCTGCGCTCGTCGCCGCCACCGGCCCGGCTCTCCTGCGCTTTCTCCCCGGGGCCGCCCTTCCCCCGGCCCCCTCCCCGACCCCCGGCGCCGCGGCTCCTCGGAAGCCGCGGAGGCGCCACTCACTCCCGCCCTCGCCCCCACCTCGCCCCGCCCGCCCCGCCGGGCGACGCAGGACCGCCTCGGGCGGGGGCAGGGGGGCTCGGCTGCCCAGGCCGACCGGCTCCCGCTTCCCGCCCGGCCCACCCCCTGGATGGCCCCTTTACCTTGATGCAGTACGGCGGTTCGTCGTAGGTGACCAGCATGTACCTGTCTCCGCGGCTGGCCGGGTCCCGGGCGCGCAGCTGAGGGACGAGGGATGACGGAGGGGGCCGCGAAGGGAAAGGGGGAGGAGGGGGCGATACCAACGTTACAGAAGCACCTAAATCCACCACCACCCCCATCCCTAGCGAACTCTCCCCATCTCTCCCCTCCCCTCCCTTTACCTTCAAGAATAACTCCACAGCGCCTTTGGCAATGTCCAAATAGGTGGTGCCCAGGTCAGTGCGCTGGTTCATAGAGGCGGACGTGTCTATGAGGAACAGCAGGATGGGCATCTTCCCCCGCACCCCTGGCTCCGGTGCCCACTCTCCTGGCCCTCTTGCCCTCACTGCCGCGTACTGCCACCCGAACCCTCAACTCTCGCAGAGCCAGGGTGCAGGGAGCAAGAGTAAGAGGGGGAGACGGGACGGGACGGATGGAACTGCTCCTGGCCTCCTCTTTCTGCAGCCGCACCTCTTCTCCCTCCAAGGGAACTTGAAAGTGTGAGCGTGTGTAGCCCTCGGGACCCTCCCCCTTCCTCTCTTCTGCCACCACTACTGCCGCCGCCGCCGCTGCCGCCGCAGGGACTATTGCCCGAGCATCGGTGCAAGCTCACTGAAGCGCTCGCCCCAGACTGAGAGCTGTCTGTTAACCAACACACAACTTCGGTCCGCTCACCTACCATGGGCACCATGTGACCAGAACCCACGCCATTGGCTGCCAATTATATGTTATTTGCATATTCATTAGATGACAGGGCAAGGGGAGGGACTTGGGCGAACCCTGGGAGTTGAAGTTTGAACCCAGGCAGGGGGTAAGGGGAAATGTTAAGGACCCTCATTTAAAGGACTTGGAAGCTGTTAGGATACTTAGGGTGGTCTGGATGGACTTTTCTCTTGCTCTTCAAAGATGATAATTCGAAAGGAAGAGTGAATTTGAGCAACAGTTGTGCAGAGGCACAGAAACAGATGCTTGGACAGGCTGTATAGAAGACGCTTTGCTAACTGCAATCGATCAATCCTGCCAGTGGCTAAGACCAAAACATTTCAGAAGCAGCAAACTTCTTTCCTGGCAAGACCTACTCGCATTCCTTCAGATCCCTCCCCACGCTTGATCAGTGTTTGTGAGTCGGTCGCTGGCCTTGCATTCCGCGTATATCTACTTAGAAAGGAAACTAAAGCTTAAACACAGTTACCTAAACTGGCCTTTTGTGTGCACAAGCTTCTTCAGTTTCATTGAGCACTTTGAAGTATTGCCCTGCCTGTGATAATTCCACCCACTGTCGTGTCTGTGCAGCCTTTACACATGGAAGGTTTGCCATCCTGGATTCTGATTCATCTCACATTTATTGAGCACCTATGAAGTGTCAGCCACCCACGTTAGTCTCATTTAGTCTTTGAAATAATTGTGGTAGGTGGCATTATGTTCAATTTTCAGTAAAGGAAAGTGCAGCTCAGGGAGATGAGGACAACACTGAGGGATGTTCTCAGGTCTGGCTCTACGGAGAGTCTCAATGAGTGGCCAACCACGCTTGGCTGACTGCTTCATGTAACTCGAATTTTAAATATGGAGGTGTGTATTCCCAGCAGTATGCTGTGCACAACGTGGAATCCTGAACTTCAGTGAGTTTACAACTTCATTTGATATGTTCCTTGTAATATATATAAAATCCATATTCAATAACATTTTCATAAAAATAAGATTTCAGAAGAGGCCATATAGCAATGTATGAATCAGGGACAAACAAGTGATGCAAATAAAAAGTGCAGTGGGGGAATTTCCTGGTGGTCCGGTGGTTAGGATGCCATGCTCTCACTGCCGAGGGCCCGGGTTCGATCCCTGGTCAGGGAACTAAAATCCCACAAGCCGCGTGGTGTGGCAAAAAAAAAAAAAAAAAAAAAAAAAAAAGCGGTGGAAGCAATGGTCCAGTGGTCTCGAAGTTCAGAAGGTTTCCTAGATGAGGCACTTAGCAGGAAGGGAGGGATTCTGGATTGAAAGGAATGGTGGGAACAAAAATTCAGCCAGAGATACTAACATGCATAGCACAATTCAGGCCCATCTGGGATACAGCTGGTGGGAATTAATGGGGAAATAAGGATGAAAAAGACACATTTGTTATCTCACAGTTGCCATGAGTCAGGGGTCTGGGCACGGTGTAGCTGGATTCTCTGCTCAGTCTCACAAGACCGCAATCAAGGTGTCAGCCAGGCTGTGTTTTCATCTGGAGGCGTGACTGGGAGAGAATCAGATTCCAAGGTGAATCTGAATCCTGAATGGATGTTGGCAGAATTCATTTCCTTGTGGCTGTCTGCTGGGTGGAGGCCACCCTCGGGTCCACCTGCACTTACCTCCCTCCCATAGGTTGTTCACAGTATGATTGTTTGCTTCTTCAGGGCCAGCAGGAAAATCACTCACTGCAGTCTTCTAAGATGGAGCCTTATATAATGTAACTTAATCATGAGAGTGCCATCCGTCACCTTCGCCATATTCTATTGACTAAAAGCAAGTCACAGGTCTTGCCCACACTCACTCAAGGAGAGAAGATTACACAGGACATAATATCACGCAGGGGAGATCATGGGGACCATCTAAGAATTCTGCCTCGCATTAGGTGGGGATGAGATTATTACCTGGAAACAAACTTTGCCTCATTCACAGTTTTCGTTGAAGTCAACTCCAAGTCATAATATAGCACTTTCAGCCCACTGGATCACATGCATGGGATTGATTGCTTGTTTAGACTATCCTTTGGTGAAGAAATACAAGATTTCCTATTAGGAGCTATATATATACACACACATATATATGTGAACTGGGGCATATCACAGTCCTTATTTATATACTTAAATATATATAAACAAACATATATTTATATAATAAATATAATCAAGATATTTAATTATAAACATATAAATAAATATTTATGTATTATGTATATGATATATTATAAGTGTATATGGACTGTGATATGCCCCAGTTCACAGTGTTTATTTATCTCTTTGTTTGTTTGTTTATTTCTTTGAAGTATAGTTGATTTACAATGTTGTGTTAATTTCTGCTGTACAGCAAAGTGACTCAATTATACATATAAATGTTCATTTTCCTATTCTTTTCCATTATGGTTTATCCTAGGATACTGAATATAGTTCCCTGTGCTCTACAGTAGGACCTTGTTGTTTATCCATTCTATATGTAATAGTTTCCATCTACTAACCCCAACCTCCCACTCCATCCCTCTCCCATCCCCCCTCTCCCCCTTGGCAACCACAAGTCTGTTCTCTATGTCTTCACAGACAGTATTTTAAGATGACATTTAAAAATCTTTACAATTTTCCCCTAACTTTTTACGATGAGCGTGTTTTGCTTTTATACTCAGGAAAGAGGCTATGTTAAAAATTACAAAGTATCCCAAATACAAATTACAAATTTACCAAAAAAAGAAGAAAAAAACCCTCCAAGGCGAATACTATTGAAACAGTTTTCCAAAAAATGCTAAGGAAGCACAAATAGTCTTAGTCACCAGGCGCTCCAGTGGGACAACATCCATGTCTTCATTATAAACTACAAAAGTGACAATATACAAAAAATAACCAGGGGGGAGGGGTAAATTGGGAGATTGGGATTGACATATACACACTACTATATATAAAATAGATAACTAACAAGAACCTACTGTATAGCACAGGGAACTCAATACTCTATAATGGCCTATATGGGAAAAGAATCTAAAAGAGTAGATACATGTATATGTATGACTGATTCACTTTGTTGTACACCTGAAACGAACACAGCATGGTAAATCAACTATACCCCAATAAAAAAAATAACCTTCTGGTGGATTTACGAGTTTATTCAGATTAAACCAAATTCCAAGCCCTTAGCCTGAAGCCTCTCTTCTTCACTTCTTAGGGGAAAGTAAACCCTGCATTATGCTGGGGCGGGTATTTTTATTGCGTTTCTTTGACACACACCAACACTAAGACCCCCAGAGCCCTTTCTACGTCTTTCTCTGCTACAGAATATCAGCACCGCCCCCCTTGTTATAGGTTGACTTGTGCTTTGGCTTTGCTGCTGTTGGAATGTAAACTCCTGGAGGGCAGGCTGAGCCTATAACCAATGCCTGGTGCCAAGTACCAGCTCAATCAATGGTTGTTGAAAGAAACAGTTGCATGTGCTGTGGCTGCCCTTCTTTCATTGTCTTCCCAGGTGCCCCTTTCCTCGGGGTGCCCAGCCCTGCCTGTCACCCCACCCCAGCAGGTCGGGAGGCCTAGCTCCCTGTCCCTGTGGATGCAGGGTCTTTGGGATTTGGGGCCCAGTAGGCCCCTTCAGACCAAGCCCTGGAGCTGACTGCCCCCCCCCACCCCCGGGCAGAACCCCTGCAGCTTCCAACTTTCAGGCCCACTTTCGCTGCCACCTCTGGCCAGTTAACAGAATTCTTTTTTCGCGGCAGCTCTATGACCTACACCAATGCCCCTGTCTTCTTTCTGGGTTGCTCTTGCTTTTTTGAACTCCTGAGCTTTTGAAAATAGTTTTCTCTTTTCTCTTCGTGTCTCTACTCTTTTTTTGCTTTTCTTCCACTCATAGCCTCTAAATCAATTCACTTTAATACTTCCCCATGGCCCCTCATTGCAGGCCTTTCTATTGTACCTCATGTCTGAGGTTACCAGACATCTCTCAGGAAGGAATTCCTACCAAGCACTGCTCTCCTGGCCTTCATTCTCTTCACAACAAATGTTAGCATACTTTGTGCATGTTTCCATTTCATGTGGCTGGCCTTGGGGTGGTCCACCACCATACAATAGACTCTTTGTTTTGATGAGGGCTGGTTTGATTTCTCACTCGCCAAAGATTTGTTACTTCTTGCCTTTAAGCAGGCCCTAATCACCGCATCTTGACAAAAAGACCTTACTTAACCTGATTACTACCCCCTCCCAAATTCCAGATTCCACCATCTACTCCCTCCTCAAGGCCATGCAATCTGGTTTTTCTCCCTAGCACTCTTTGGAAACTACTCTGAGGTCCCAGGGGCCAGCTCCTGGCCAAATCCAATGGTCTGTTCTATATTTTCCTTTGTCGACTGTAGAGCCATTTGTCACTTGCCTTTCTGAGCTTCCCCTGCCCCCGCCACCTTGCCTTTCATCACCTGCCACTTGTCCTGGAATCTTCCTTACCCCTTGGACTATTTGCTTTCAACTTCTCTGACTCCTAAACTTAATCTCTGTCTCAGTCTGTGGCTACCGCTTTTCCTCCCACTGGTCCCACAAAGGACTGTGTTATTTCCACAGTCTTTATTCATTTAGCCATTCTTTCTTTTAATCAAATATTCCTTGGGTGGACCTTCTATATGACAGGCAACGAGAATATATTGGTGAACAAGGGACACAGCATGTTATAACGGTTAAGAACTTGGATTTGGGGGTTCAAATCCCAGCTCTGCCGTTTACTAGCTATGTGACCTTGGGCAAGTTACTTAACTCTGCCTCAGCTTCATCATCTGTATAATGGCGATAACAATAGTACCTCATAGGATTGTTATGAGGATGAAATGAATTAATATTTACAGAGTTTACAGAAGTGCTTAGCACAGAGTTATCTCTGTGTAAGCATTAAATAAAAGAATAGATATAGTCCATGGCCTCATACATTACATTCTAGTGGGGAAAATAATCAAAAGTGTAGATGCAATGTTTTATTAAGTGTTATGAGAGAGGAAATGCATAGTGCTCTGGGAGCAGTGGAAAGAACGTATATTCTAGAAGGGCTGGAGAGGTCAGGAGGACATACAGAGAAGGTTTCCTGAAGGATATGACTTGCAGGAAATGTAGGAAGTAGCCTGGTGAAGGAGGGCTCGTGGAGGTAAGGAATGGGGCAGGCGAGGAGAGAGAATGTTCTAGGCAGGCAATGGTGAGGTGGTCAGATGGTGAGAGACATTGAAAGAAAACCAATGGGAAAAAGAAAGTTCTGTATTGCTAGAGTGTAGGGGAGCTGGGGTGGGGGGGAGTAGGATGGGGAGAGAGGTGGCTAGAGATGAGCTTGCAGGGGTGAGAGGGATCAGGTCATGTAAGGCCTACTAGGCCCTGCTGAGAACTTGGGATTTTATCCGGCAATGTGGAAACTGTGGGTCCACTCGCTGACACAGGCGACAAAGGAAGAGACGCATATTTGGAGCGAGGGGGAGGGGCTCACTCAACAAATGTTTATTAAGCATCTGCTGTGTGCCGGGAGATTTTCCCAAGAGCCAGATATACATCAGTGAACAAGGTAGACCCAATGGGACTTCCCTGGTGATCCAGCGGTTAAGAGTCAGCGCTTCCAGTGCTGGGGACGCAGCTTCCATCCCTGGTTGGGGAACAAGGATCCCACATGCCCTGCGGTGGCAAAAAAAAAAAAAAAAAAAAGCCCAGTGCCCTGCATGCAAGGGCACAAGCTGGCTGAGTGAAGTATAAAAGTAAAAGTAAGTCTCCGAGTGGGGAGAAGCTGCCCCCCTCTGACAGATTTTGGGGGGATACACTAGAGTCGTGAGTGCTTCATTTCTTAAGCACTATGTGCCAGGGCAGCCTTCCTGCGAGTTAAGGGCTATTATTTTTCGTCCCATTTTGCCAGGGGAGGAAACTGAGTTTGCTCAGGTGGTCAGCCTCCCGATGCCGGAGCCCAAGCTTCCCTCCCCGTCTCTGCAGGAGCAGTACCAGAATGAGAGGGGTGTGCGGGGTGCCTGAGAGCCTGAACGCATTTGAAGGAGCCCAGCATGGGAGCAGCTCACCAGCAGGGTGCAGAGGGGCCAGAAGAGAGAGAGGAGGGTGGGAGGGAGCCCACCAGCTCCAGGCAAGCACCACAGGCCTGGGAGAGTGCCCTCTTATTCCCCGACAGATTGGCCTTGGATAACCCATCCTGTGGGATTGTGTGGGACCTGGCTTTGCTGTGATCTGCCTCCTGACACCTATTGATTTTGCCTGTGCTCGGGGAGCCTTATTTCTGAAGCCTGATTGGAGGAGAGCTGGTGAGGGGTGATGGCTCTGGTGGGCTGCCCAGAGAACTGAGGGCAGTGGTCCAGGAGGTAACCCGGGGCACCGGAGATCCAGGCATCTGCCAACCGAGGGCAGCGAATTTTCCAGCACAAGGCCTAGCACAAGGCTTTTTAGCGACTCCCTTCTGCCCTGGGCCCAGGCACAGCAAGTGGTATGGACATTTATAGACCTGGTTACTCTGAGAGGTGGCGTAGGCTAAAAATAAAAAGAGCTGATGATGAAACTTGGCCCAGGGCAGCCCCCAGACAAGCTCCCCAGCGGGTTTTGCCACTTGGCTAACCTCTTGTCACCAGTCAGGGGGTAGGAGCCTCTGGGTGGCCATCTTGGAATCTCCCTCTTTTCCTTTCATATCTTCTGTGCTGCTCCCCTCGTTCTCTCTCACCGCCCTGAGGCCACCGCCCTACGTCCCCTGTGGTGTGGGGCTTCAGTCAGGAACTCACAAGGCATCCTCACCCCTTCTGTGGAGCTCCAGGGGGCACAGCACACACAGGGAGTAACCACAGCCATCTGGAGCCCTCCGCCCCTCCCCCCATCCACCAGGCCATCAGGTCCTGGGGAGCTTTCACCTTGTAGGTATAACTCAAATTCATCTCACTCCTTTTCCCTTGGTTGAGGCCCTTTGCATATTAGTTAGCCCACGGCAATGACATACCTCTAGTTTCTTTTTTAACTTCTGGGTTTTCTATTCCTGCTAAGGCATAGATTTCGTAATTCTTCCCTCTCCTTTTTTTTATTTATTAATTAAAAAAAATTTTTTTTTGTTTGTTTTGTTTTGTTTATGGCTGCGTTGGGTCTTCGTTTCTGTGCGAGGGCTTTCTCTAGTTGCGGCGAGCAGGGGCCACTCTTCATCGCAGTGCGCGGGCCTCTCACTATCGCGGCCTCTCTTGTTGCGGAGCACAGGCTCCAGACGCGCAGGCTCAGCAGTTGTGGCTCACGGGCCTAGTTGCTCCGCGGCATGTGGGATCTTCCCAGACCAGGGCTCGAACCCGCGTCCCCTGCATTGGCAGCAGATTCTCAACCACTGCGCCACCAGGGAAGCCCCCCTCTCCTTCTTAAGGCTATTTTTTTTTTAATTGACAGCATTTAAACCATGTTAGCACATACCTTTTAAAATGTAACAATGGTAGAACTGTATTTGTACTTAGGTGTAGCAAGAACCTCTACAGCTAGTTTATTTGTCGTAAATCACTTAATTTGTCCCAAATATGTTGACAGGTTTTCCATTCCCCCCCCCCCACTATGCGGGGATGGAAGAGCTCTTGATAGCAGAGCTGGAGGGCCTTGCACCGTCACCTAGGAAGTCACTTACCTGGTGTTCAGTTACCCGGATATGTACCTCGGCCCGCTCTGCTTGGCACTCCGCTAAGTGCCTGGGGCTAAACGATGAGCAGGACGTACTTCCTGTGCATCTGAGCTTCTCCTGCACCGAGGGAGGCTGGTTATGTACGCAGATACTTTCAATACAACGTGGTAAGTGCTGAGCTAGAGAGATAGCTGTAACAGGGTTTTATTCAAGCCCAGAAGGGTAGACTGTAGCCGGCTAGTTATCAGGGAAGGCGTCCTGGAGGAGGTGATATCAGTGAAGAAAAGGAGAGGCAGTTGTATCCCAGGATAAAGGATTAGTATGAGCCAGGCTCTGAGGCCTTGAAACAGGTGACTGTGCGTGGTGGCCCCTGCTGGTGCCCAGCCCACGTCCACTTTTGTGAACACGAGCTGCTGGAGGCTCACCGCTGCTCCCCCTGCTCTGGAAAATTCCCCTCAGGAGGGAGAGCTGCCTGGGCCCAGAGGTTAGGCTCCATGCCATGTGGGCAGCCTGCCCGCCTCCCCTCCCCCAGCCTGCAGCCAGCGACACAGCCCCCTTGCCTCAGAATGGGATCACCTTGTGGTGTCATTCGTGCTTTACAGCTTTAGGGATCTGGCCAAAGCTAGACTCCAAATGAGGCCACATTCTTGCTTAGCTCCATTCCCTGCACTACCCTGCTTCTCTCTCTCTCGTCCTTCTTCCTGAGAGCTCTCCTTCAGTAAGTTACAAGGACCCGGATCCTTGTCCCAGGCTCTGCTTCTGGAGAACCTGACCTAAGATAGTGTGTTTGATGAGCTTCTCGAAATTTGGCATACCTGGTATTTTGACATACTTTGTATTTAAGGTGTGAGTTAAGGAATAATTGGAAGATTAAATCTAAGAATTAGGCAAGAACCGGATCATAGACAACCTTGTGTGCCATATTAAAGACTTTGAGACTTTTTAATTTTATATTAAGTCTTTCTATATTGAGCCTTTTATATTAAAGGCTAAAATACTCTTCCTCGGGGATTCCCCTGGTGGTCCAGTGGTTAAGACTCTGCGCTCCCAATGCAGGAGGCCCAGCTTCAATCCCTGGTCAAGGAACTAGATCCCACATGCCACAACTAAGAGCCTGCATGCCGGAACTAAAGATCTCGTGGGCCGCAACTAAGACCTGGTGCAGCCAAATAAATAAATATTAAAAAACAAAAAACAAAAAAAGAATAAGTCTTTCAAAAAAAATAAGATAAAATACTCTTCCTCGAATCACGCTTCCCACTTTTAATGATGTAGCCTCCTCACCTTCAATGACTTATTCACTTAGGTTGAGCCATGGGGGACTACTGGGGTCCTTAGTTAAATACAAATAGCTCTGAAAGTGATAATCCATTACTTAGAGCCATTAATAGTCTAATTCACCTTAAGATATGATAGAGTGTGAGAGACTGTATTGTCCAAAGATGGCCACATCTATGTATTTATCTCACCTGCATGCTTTTATAATGTTACTAATATTCTTCCCACTGTGAGATGGGGTCTATGCTTCCTGCCTTTGAATCTGGGGATGGGGGCTGTGAATGCACTGGCCAATGGCATGCAGTGGAAGCAATGCTAGGAGATGGCCAGGGACCTCCCTCGTGGTTCAGTGGCTAAGACTCCACACTCCCAGTGCAGGAGGCCTGGGTTCAATCTCTGGTCAGGGAACTGGATCCCACATGCCCCAACTAAGAATTCGCATGCCACAACTAAAGATCCTGCATGCTGCAACTAAAGATTCCCTATGCCACAATGAAGATCCCGCATGTGGCAGTGAAGAACCCATGTGCCGCAGTTAAGACCTGTCACATCCAAATAAATAAATAAATATATATATATATATTAAGAAATACTGGGAGATGTCCAAGACAAGGTCATAAAAGGCAATGGCTTTCACCTGGATCGATTCTCTCTCTCTCTCTCTCTCTCTGTCAGGATGATTATTCTTGGAACTCAGCCACCATGTTGTGAGGAAGCCAGGCCACATGAAGAGGCCACATGTTGGTATTCTGGCAGACAGTCCCAACTACGCCCCCAGCTGACACCAGCATCAATCGTCAGACATGTGAGTGAAAGAGCCATCAGATGATTCCAGCTCCCAGCAGACATCATGGGGCAGAAACAAGTTTTCCCTACTGTGTCTAGCCTGAGATCCCAACCCACAGCAACCATAGAGATAATGCACGATTATTGTTATTTTAAGCCGCTAAGTTTTGGAGAAATAGGTAACTAATACATCTGTCTAGACTCTGAAGTTACAATTTTCCCTTCAAAATCAGCTCCTCTAGCTTCCCTACCCAGGTTAATGGTATCTCCAAGTTCTTTCAGTGACAGAGCTATTTTTAACTCACCCTCGTCTGTCCACTTACATATAATTAGTTGTCAGGTCCTATAGATTTCCTTTCTACAGTGTCTCTGCCATCTATCCTTTTCCTCGGTACTGTCTCTCTCCAGATTAAACTAAAGCCCAGCTCTCATCATTTGCATACCCCTGCTCTAAAACTGTCCACTTTCACAAAAACATACCTTCTAGATGAATTCTATAATTTCATCTGGAATATATGTATGCATATACATATTCTAAATATATATATATTCTCTCTATACATATGTTTACAGAAATAATGCTTTGCTTGTTCATTGTAACAAATTCAGGTTTATTACCATACAGACGTGTGCAAAAAAGTGAATGTTTCACTCACCAGAGGTAATTACTGTTAACATTTGCTATGTTACATTCCAGACATTTTTCTAGGTAAATGTGAGTGTTTGTGTGTATTCTACGCATGTGTGTGTGTGTGTGTGTGTGTGTGCGCGCGCATGTGAGAGAGAGAGAGAAAGAGCATGCTACGTGTTATATACACATACATGATAGATACATTTAAAAAACATTGTTTATAAAAATAGGATCACAGCACACATCTTGTTCTACAATTTTGTTTTTTACCCAACATTGCTTCCTGGTTATCTTTTCATGACAGCACAACGCAGCTCTACTTCATTTTAAAAGTTGCACAGTATTGCACCATAATTTATTTAACCATTTCCCTATTGAAAAACATTTGGTTGTTTCTACATTTTGCTATCAAACAGTGCTGCAATGAGTATTGTGCAAATATCTTTATGGACTTGTGCCATTTCCGTAGATTAGAGTCCTAGAAAATGCAGCCGCTGGATCATAAGGTGTGGACAATTACGGATTGACAGGGAGCACTAAACTGTCCTTCTCATGTGGTTGTGTCGATTTTCACCCTCATAACACTGTGTCGGTGCCCATTTTCCCACACTCCAGCCAAAACAGGCTACTATTAATCGTTTTTAATTTTTGCAAAGCTAATAATAAAACGTACTTCTGCATTGTTGTTTTAATTTGTATTTATTTAATTGGCGCAGTTGAATAGTTTTTTCAGAATTTTATGAGCCACTTATATTTCCCCTTCTATGAATTGACTCATATCCTTTATCCATTTTCCTATTGAATTTTCAATATTTCTTAATACTTTCTATGTGCTTTTCATACAGTATGACTCTTAATTCTGTCGTAACTATTTAATCCGACCTGTTGATATGTGTTTTAACTTTGTTCATGGTGTCTGTTAAAAGTTTTAACTTTTCTGCTGTCAAGTTTGATTGACATATTCTTTATGGCTTCTGGGTTTGTTGTGTTTTCTTTTTAATTTTTATTTATTTATTTATTTATGGCTGTGTTGGGTCTTCGTTTCTGTGCGAGGGCTTTCTCTAGTTGCGGCAAGCGGGGGCCACTCTTCATCGCGGTGCGCGGGCCTCTCACTATCGGCGGCCTCTCCCGTTGCGCAGCACAGGCTCCAGATGCGCAGGCTCAGTAATTGTGGCTCACGGGCCTAGTTGCTCCGCGGCATGCGGGATCTTCCCAGACCAGGGCTGGAACCCGTGTCCCCTGCATTGGCAGGCAGATTCTCAACCACTGCGCCACCAGGGAAGCCCCTGTTGTTGTGTTTTAAGAAGCTCTCCCTAATCCATGATTATAAAAAATGTTCTATATTTTCTCCTAGTCCATTCATGGTTTTATTTTTCAAATGTTTAGATCTTCATTCCAAAGGCTAAAAAATAATCACATTAGCAACAAAATGGATTATAACTTCAGTCTCTCAAAATGGTACTGATTAAGCAAATCACGGTGTATACATACATACTGGGCAGCTATTAAGATTGATAAGGTAGATAGATCCTTAAAAAGTTGTTTACCAGGACTTCCCTGGTGGCACAGTGGTTAAGAATCCGCCTGCCAACGCAGGGGACATAGGTTCGAGCCCTGGTCTGGGAAGATCCCACGTGTGGCAGAGCAACTAAGCCCGTGCGCCACAACTACTGAGCCCACGTGCCACAACTACTGAAGCCCACGCGCCTAGAGCCCGTGCTCCGCAACAAGAGAAGCCACCACCATGAGAAGCCCGCACACTGCAACAAAGAGTAGCCGCTGCTTGCTGCAACTAGAGAAAAGCCCGCCAGCAGGAACAAAGACCCAACGCAGCCAAAAATAAATTAATTAATTTTTAAAAAGTTGTTTACCAAATTAAGTGAAAAAGACAGAAGGCATAGTATGATTCCACCTTTATATATATGCATAAAATGTCTGGAAGTACATATACCACAGCTTTAATAGAAGTTCTTTCTGTGAAGTAGGCAAGTCTATGGAGAACTTTAATTTTTTTCTTTATAGTTAAAAATTTTGTTCTATTATTGTCAGAAAAGAGAGATATTTTTTCATTTAGAAAAACACTGCATGAATGATGTGAGTGTTAGAAACGTGCTACACATGGATAAAAGAAAAAAGGAACACGATGGAGGAAACAATGAGAAAGCAGTTAGAAAACTACGGTTGACATCAATTCACATCTGTTAACTGTGGGAACTGACTACAGAGACATAATTAGACTTAACATCAAATGGACTTTACAAATACACAGACCATTTCCCATTGTTTAATGTAGCTCAAATATAAGAACACTTCCTTGCTCTTTGGCAAACATCTGTGCTAAATCAAAATTCTGATTAAATTAACACTCTTCAAATAAGCTGCTGAAACAAGGAGACATTTCAGAAAATAACATAATTTTCAATTAAAAGAGAAAAAACCTTTAATGGCTCCCCATCACTTAAGACTGTAATTCCCAATCTTGTTTGAACATCAAAATCATTCCAGGTATTGTTGATAGATTTTCAGGCACCACCCCAGACGTGAATCTAATTACGACCCAGAATCTAAATCTTCATTGAAGGGGTCTGGGATTCTGTAGTTTTAACAAGCTCTCAGATAATTCTTCTAATCAGACATATTCAGAAAACTAAATTTGTGATCTACAGAAATAAATACAAACCCTTTACCTGGACACTTAAAATCTCTGTAACTCCTGTCAGCATTTGCAACTTCATGTGACGTATAATGCTGCCAATTGTTGGAATGTGTTAGGTGTTACCCAGGAAGAATGTTTTTTAATTGAGATATAATTCACATACCATAAAATTAATCCTTTTAAAAAGTACAATTCAGTGGCAGTTAGCATATTCACAAGATTGTGCAACCATCACCACTCACTAATTCCAAAACATTTCATCATCTGCAAAAGGAAACCCCATGGCCATTAGCAGTCACTCCCCGTTTTCTCCCAATCCCACCAGCCCTGACATCCACTAAGTTCTGGCTCTATGGATTTGCCCATTCTGGATCTTTCCTATAAATGGAATCATATAATATGTGGCCCTTTGTATCTGACTTTTTTCACTTTACATAATATTTTCAAGATTCATCCATGTTGTAGCATCTATCAGTACTTCATTCCTTTTCATGGCTGAATATTATTCCACTGTATGGATAGAACACATTTTAATTACCTGTTGATGCATATGTGGGTTATTTCCACTTTGGGGCTATTATGAATAATGCTGCTGTGAACATTCACGTCTGGGAAGCTTTAAAAACTACCAGATTCCCCGTTCTCACCTCAGACCAATGGAATAAAAGTATCTGAGGGGTGGGGGGTAGGTGATGACTGGACATTCTTTTTTTGAAAATTAAGTTTACCAGGTGATTCTAATGGGCATCCAGAATGGAGAATAATCAGGCTAGATATCCCTAAGGGAGTGGTCTTAAAATGTGGTCCCTGAACCAGCAGTATTGGCTAGGACTTGTTAGAAATGCAAATTTCCAAGCCCCACCCCACACCTCCCTTATCAGAATACTCTGAGAGATGCAGGCAGAAAACTGTGCTTTAATAAGCCCTCCAGGCAATTCTGATGCACACTCAAGTGTGAGAACCACTGTGCATCCAATTACCATCTTAAAATCCCCCAAATTCTGAATTTCAAAACACATTTCCAGAAAGATGGAGTAGATGTGCTTTCCCCTCTTCCTCCCATGAAGTACAGTTTAAAACTCTGGACATTTTTTATAAAAACAAACCCAAGAAGACACTGAAAGGTGGAGAGGAAAAGGCAGAAGGAGTAGGAACCTGGAGGATGCAAGGCTCTAAACAATGGTGAATTGTCTTGGTTTTCTTTTTGCCTCCTAGATCCCAGACTGGGTACACAGGCAGAAAAGGCAAAGACAGAAAATCCCCAAGGAAAGCCTGCTCTCTCCAGCCAAAGGACAAGGAGAGGGGCAGCCTAGCAAGACAGAAACCTTTTAGACAATGAACGCTCTACTCCAGCCAAACCCCACAGAAAAGACTGTGGCCCAAACCCACTCATGCTAGTGAAGACCTAGTGTGGAACCTAGACTTCCACCCTCCCCAGCCTGTAACAAGGCTCCCGACCCCCCTTTAGGGTGAAGTCAGAGGAAGCCTAGTGAAGAGTCCGAGAGGCAGAGCTAGCATCCCTGTGTAACAGTAATGAGGAGCCACTCTAGGTGTCAATGCAGGCCAAGTGGAGAACCTGGACTTCTACCTTCACCTGTCGGTAAAGAGGCCGTGTCTGCCCTTCCCCTGCCAGAGCGGTGTCAGAAGAAACTAGCCAAAATGGAAGGCGTAATAAGAACCAGAGTCTCACAGCATAATAAAAAAAATGTCCATAAAAGAAAATCACTTGTCATACAAAGAATCAGGAAGCTCTCCCATAATGGAAAAAGGCAATCAGTGGATGCCAACACCAAGATGACAGAGATGTTAGAATTAGCCAACAAAGCTTTTAAAGGAGTCATCATAAAAATGCTTCAAGGAGCAATTATGGACACATTTGAAACAAAAATAAGAAAATCCCAGAAAAGAAATGAAAGAAGTTAAAAAAAAAACGAATTGAAATTTTAGAATTGAAAAATACAAAAATAAAAAATGCAATTGATGGCCAATCAGCAGAATGGACAGGATAGAGGAAAGAAGCATTGAAGTTGAAAATAGAGCAATAAAAATATCCTTTTATAAAAACTCTTATAATGGAGACATGTGGACTATAACAAAAGATCTAACATTTATGTCAACAGAGTCCCAACAGAGAAGAGGGAGGAGCTGAAAAAATATTTTAAAAAATAATGCCAAAAAATTTTGGCAAAAGAAGCAAACCTACAACTCCGAGAAGCTGCACAAACCCCAAACAGGATAAATCCAAAGAAATTCAGGCCAAGATAAATCACAATAAAAACTAAATACAAAAGGAAAATTTGAGGGGCTTCCCTGGTGGCGCAGTGGTTGAGAATCTGCCTGCCAATGCAGGGGACACGGGTTCGAGCCCTGGTCTGGGAAGATCCCACATGCCACGGAGCAACTGGGCCCGTAAGCCACAATTACTGAGCCTGCGCGTCTGGAGCCTGTGCTCCGCAACAAGAGAGGCCGCGACAGTGAGAGGCCCGCGCAACGCGATGAAGAGTGGTCCCCGCTTGCCACAACTAGAGAAAGCCCTCGCACAGAAACGAAGACGCAACACAGCAATCAATCAGTCAATCAATCAAATAAAGAAAGAAAGAAAGAAAGAAAGAAAGAAAGAAAGAAAGAAAGAAAGAAAAAAGGAAAATTTTGAAATCAAACAGAGAGAAATGACACCTTACCAACAGGGGAAAACTAATTCAAATAACAGAAGATTTCTCATCAGAAACCATGGAGGGCAGAAGGAAGTGACAACATTTTCAAGTGCTGAAAGAAAAGAACTGGAAGTCCAAAATTCTGTTTTCAGCAAAAATATCTTCCAGGAATGAAGGTGAAATCAAGACAGTCTCAGATGAAGATAAACTAAGAGAATATGATGCCAGTGGGAAAGAATGTTTACAGAAACTTTTATAAACAGACAGGAAATAATAAAAGGAGTCTCAGATTATCAGGAAGGGAGAAAAACAGAATGAACAAAAAATATGGTAAATACAATAGACTTTTGTCTCCTTTGGAGTTTTCTAAATTATGTCTGATGTTTGAAGCAAAAACTACAACGCTACCCTGACCTGGTTGTCAATTATTTGAGACAATTACATTATAGTTGGGGGAAATGAAAGGGACATAAAGGGAGATGAAGTTTCTGCACTCACCTGAACTGGTAAAATGATGATACCAGTAGACTGTGATAAACTATGTATGCATAATAAAATACCTAGAGCAGCCACTAGAAGAGCTGTACAAAGAGATACACTAAAAACACTATCGATAACTCAAAATAGAATTCTAATAAATGTTTTTAAAACCACAGGAAGGCAGGAACAATGAAACAGAGAAAAGTAGCAGGAATAGAGGATCATTACATGATAAAAGAGCCAATCCCAAATGTGTATGCACCAAATGGCAGAGCTGAGAAATTTGTGAAGCAGAAAAAGAATAGAACTGAAAGGAAAAAATAGAGAGATTCACAGTTATGGTTGAAATTTCAACACTCCTCTCTCAACAATTGATAGAACCACCAGGCAGAAAATCTGCAAAGATACAGAAGAACTCAACACTATCAACCAAAAGGGTCTAATCAACATTTAGAGCCTGCTCCATCCAACAACAGCAGAATGCATCTACTTTTCAAGCACCCATAGAACATAATAACAAGATAGACCATACTCTGGGCCCTAAGGCAAACGTCAACAACTGCAAAAGAACTGAAGGCAAACAGAGTTTGATTTCTGATCACAGTGGGATCAAACTAGAAATTAATAAGTGAAAGATAACAGGAAAGTTTTTAAACACTGGGAAACTATAGAACACACTTCTAAATAAATTCATGGATCAAAGAAGTTTCAAGGGAAATTAAAAAATACATTGAACCGAATTAAAATGATAATACAACATATAATCTTTGAGACCATGCTAAAGCAGTGATAAAGGGGCACTAAATTTATGGCACTAAATGCTTATGTTAGAAAAAAAGAAAGGTATCAAATTAGTAATCCAAGCTCCCATTTTAAGAACCCAGAAAAAGAAGACCAAAATAAACCCAAAGCAAGAAGGATGGAAATAATAAAGAGCACAAATCAGTGACATTGAAAATAGAAAAAAGCATTACAGAGAATCAATGAAAAGAGAAGCTGGTTCTTTTAAAGAGTATATAAAATTTAAAAACCTCTAGCAAGAATGAAAAAGAAGAGCGATGACACAAATGACTAATATCAGGAATGGAACAGGGAATATCACTACAGACTCTGTAGCCATTAAAAGGATAATAACAGAATACTACAAACAACTCTACGCACGTAAATTTGAGAACTTAGATAAAATGGACCAATTGCTTGAAAAGCACAAACTGCCAAAGCTCACCCAATATGAAACAGAAAATTTGAATAGCACTATAACAATGAAGGAAATTGATTCTGTAATTTTAAGTCTCCCTTAAAAGACATCTCCTGGCCCAGATAGTCTCACTCAAGAATTTTACCAAACATTTAATGAACAATTAACGCCAATAATCCACCACTTCTTCCAGAAAATAGAAGAGGGGAACACTTTGTCAACTCATTTTATGAGGCCAGTTTTACTCTGATATCAAAACCAGACAAAGAGGTTGCAAAAGCAAAAACAAAAATTATAGACCAATAGCCTTCATGAACTTAGATGAAAAAATACTTAAGAAAATATTAGCAAATAGAATCCAGAGATATAACAAGTTTATACCTTAACCAGATGACTTTTTTTCCAGAGATGGGTCAGTAGTTTTAAAAAATGAATCAATGTAATCCACTATAATAATTGGCTAAAGAAGGAAAATCACATGATCATATCAATTGATGCAGAAAAAATTTGACAAAATCCAACAACTATTTATGATTTTTAAAAGACTATCGGAAAATAGAAATAGAGGGTAACTTCCTCAACCTGATAAAGAACATCTGCAAAAGTCTTCAGCTAACATCATGCTTCATGGGGAAAGAATAAATACTTTCTCCCTAAGATGGGGAACAAGGCAAGGATGTCTGCTCTTACTGTGGCTATTCAGCATACTACTGGAAGTTCTCTACAATGTAATAAGGCAAGAAAAGGAAACAAGTCATATAGATCAGAAAGGAAGAGGTAAAACTGTGTCTATTTGCAGATGACATAATTGTCTATGTAGAAAATCCCAAGGAATCTACCACAAAACTCTTAGAACTGATAAGTAAGTTCATCAAGTTCCCAGGATACAAGATAGACATATAAATTAATTGCATTTCTGTATACTAGAAATGAATACGTAGGCACCAAAATTAGAAATACAATACCACTTATAATTGCTCAAAAATGAAATAATTAAGCGTAAATCTAACAAAGCATGTAAAGAACTATGACTTGTATGTTGACAACTACATAAGACTGATCAAGAAATCAAAGACTACCTAAATAAGTATAGAGAATATTGTGTTCATGGATTGGAAGACTCAGCATAGCAAATACTTCAGTTCTCCTCAAATTGATGTACAGCTTTAACACGATTCAAAATCTTAGCAAGATTTTTTTCAAATATAAACAAGATTATTCTAAAATTTGTATGGGGGCTTCCCTGGTGGCACAGTGGTTAAGAATCCGCCTACCAATGCAGGGGACACGGGTTCAAGCTCTGGTCTGGGAAGATCCCACATGCCATGGAGCAACTTAGCCCGGGCGCCACAACTACTGAGCCTGTGCGCCTAGAGCCCGTGCTCCACAACAAGAGAAGCCACTGCAATGAGAAGCCCGTGCACCGCAACGAAGAGTAGCCCTCACTCACGAGTAGAGAAAGCCCACGCGCAGCAACAAAGACCCAACTCAGCCATGAATAAATAAATAAATTTTTTTAAAAAGAAAAAATCAGTAAATTGGACTTCATCAAAAAGCAAAAAAAAGTTTGCTGTGTGAAAGACCTTGGGAAGAAGATGAAAAGACTAGCTACAGACTGAAAGAAAATACTTGTAAGCCACACATCTGACAAAGGACTAGTGTCTAGCATATATAAAGAACTTTCAAAACTCAACAGTAGAAAAGCAAGTAATTCAATTAGAAAATGGGCAAAACACATGAACAGACATTTCACTGAAGAGGATACAAAGATGGAAAATAAGCAAATAAAAAGATACTCAATATCATTAGCCATTAGGGAAATATAAATTATAGCAACAATGAAATCTCGCCTATCAGAATGGCTAAAATTGAAGCAAAAATAAAGTAACAATACCAAAGGATGGCCAGGATGCAGAGAAACTGAATCACTTACATATTGTGGATGAGAATGTGAAGTGGCATAGCCACTCTGAAAAATAGTTGGGAAATTTCTTAAAAACTCATCATAGGGCTTCCCTGGTGGTGCAGTGGTTAAGAATCCACCTGCCAATGCAGAGGACACGGGTTCGAGCCCTGGCCAGGGAAGATCCCACATGCCGTGGAGCAATGAAGCCTGTGCGCCACAACTAGTGAGCCCGTGTGCCACAACTACTGAAGCCTGCACGCCTAGAGCCCATGCTCTGCAACTAGAGAAGCCACCGCAATGAGAAGCCCGCGCACCGCAGCGAAGAGTAGCCCCTGCTCGCTGCAACCAGAGAAAGCCAGCACACAGCAGCAAAGACCCAACGCAGCCAAAAATTAAAAATTAAAAAAAAAACTCATCATATTACCCATGATAAATGCCACTCGGGTATTTATCCCAGAGAAATGAAAACTCCACCCTTAAAACCTGGCACTACTGAGACCCAACGCACCAGACCAGAAAAGGGGGCTGGTGAGGGTGTCTGGACCTCCTTGTTCCAGCCCTATTTTGACCTATTAAAGTTTTCCCCATCTTTAAAATATTTGAATATCAGCAATTTAATATTTTTCTACCTAAATATCTCTGCTATGTCATCTCTGGTACTGTACCTTGACTTTCAGCTATCCACGCCCCGCTTTCCTCTCCTCTACTAGGTTGTGAGGTCCTTAATTGTACTCTTTCTTTCTGTAATCCACAACACCACCTAGAACGGGGCTTTGCACCCACTGTTGGTGGGAGTGGTCAGTCTCTAAGACCCAAGGTTCTCAGACTGTCGTGTGCCTAAGAGCCATGGAGAATGCTTGTTTCAATGCAGGCGCATGGGCTTCATCTCAGACTCTGGGTGTAGAATCTAGAAGTCTGCATTTAACAAGCTCCCCAGCAGATTCAGGCACTCAGAGTACTGCACATGGAGAACTTCTGGTTAGGGTTCAAGTGCTCAGGCAAGGCGGAAGGCTTGTTAAAAATCACAGATACCCAAGCCTTGTTATGTCTTGCAGTATTCTTTCTAATGAAGTATCTCAACCTTGGCTACACATTAGAATCACCTTGGGGATTTAAAAAAGTCTACATGCCCAGACCGCACCCCAGAACAATTAAAACAATGTCTGAGGGAGGAGAGCCCAGGATGTCAGTATTTTCAAGAGCTCTCTAAACAGTTTTGTTGTTCAGTCATGATTGGGAAACACAGTGAAAATAGGAAGGGCAATGACCTGGTCAGGATTTACTCTAAAATAGTGAGAAGGCAGAAAGAAGCAACGTGATCAGGTGAGCGTGGTACTTCTTGGTCCTTGCTTGGCTTCTAATTGCAGGGGTGGAGATGGAGTAGGGAGAGCCACTGTTACAGCTCGAGCGCCTTGTATTAGACAGTCATTTGCTCACTAGAATGTGAACTCCGTGAGGGCAGGGACTGTCTGTCTTGTTCTCTGTTGTATCCCCAGCACCCAGTGCTAATTATGTGTTTGTATCATCAACTAAAGAATAAGTCCCATTTTAGGATCATCTGCCCCAGAATCACCTGAGAATCACCCCAGAATCACTCATTGAAACAACAGATACCCTGCCTTATCGCACTACTGCTTTTCTTTCTATTCTGCCCAGAGTAGTTCTACTAATGTTCCCTTGTCTTTTTCATTAGTCCAGTCTTCATAGCATCCTCCAAAGTACTCCATTATGAAACCCTTTCAAAGTAGTTAGCAGGATGAGAGCTTTCATTCATTCATTCACCAAATATTTCTTGATGAATAAGCCCTCGACCCTGAAGAAACAGCATTCTAGGAGGGAATGAACACACACCAAACAAATGAACACACTAATAAATATATACCTATAAATCATGAGAAGTTCCATGAAAGAAAAGAATGTGATGTGCTGTAAGGATGAGTAACAGGAGACACTAACAGATTGAAGAATCAGGGAAGGCCTCTCTGAGGAAGCAGCATTCCAGCAGATTTGTAAAATGTCTGAGAGTTAGTCAGTTGAAGAGTGACAGAGGAGAGCTTTCTAGGCAGGTGAAATAGCCAACGTGGGTGTCCAGTGTCAAGGAAGAACGTGGTGCTTTTGAACTGAAAGACGGCTGGAACACAGTAACACGTGGCGGAACAGCTAATGAGGAGGGCAGGGACAGTTCATGCAGGGCTTTGTGGGAGAGAGGAAGGAGCTTGGTTTCTTCCTGAATGTGGTGGGAAGCCAGTGTAAGGTTGACGCGGGGGAAGTGCGTGATCTGACTGACACAGCTGCTGTCTAGACCAAAATTGTAGCAGGGCAGGATGGGAAGCAGGGGATTCCCATGGGAGGCTCTTAGTGTACCCTGGTGGAGTAGCGGAGGCGGGGAGAAATAGATGATTTGGGATGTTTTTGCTGGAAAAATGAGTCTTTTCCCCCACTCTAGCCCTCTCTGTACTGTAAGAAGGAGAAATCGTATAAAGCTCCATGTTAGGACACAGGGGCACGTAAGGCTAGAGATGCCAACACACAAAAACAGACCACAAGACGTGACAGCTTTGCTTCAACCATTTCAGTTGGAAAGAAACCAGCATCTTAGGTGAAATCAGTGACAGATTCTTTCAAAGCATTATCGATCCATTGGTTGGTTACCTTATTTTTATTTTTTTATTGAGGTATAATTTAATTCCGTTAAAGGCACAGACCTTGAGTGTACAGTTTTATGATCTTTGAAAAATGTAAGCATCCGTGTTAGTATTACCCAAGTAACCGCAGAAAGTCCCCTTGTGCCTCCTTCCAGGCAATCCCTACTGCCTTGTAGGTACCCACTGTCCTGAATCATGTCCCCATCAGTTATTTCTGCCCGCTCTTTACCTTTATATAAGTGGAATCATACGGTATATATTCTTTTGTGTCTGGCTTTTTTCTCTCATCACAATGTTGTAGAGAGTCATCCTTTCTGTTGCTGAATAGCATTTCCATCGTATGAATACACTACAGTTTGTTCACCCATCGTCCTGTTAATGAAAATTTGAATGGTTTCTCGTTAGTTAACTTTCAGTCTGTCTCCAGTTTCATTAGTAGACCAAGGTCCAGCCTCAATTCATTTTTCACTTTTAAGCCTTATCTCATCATTTTCTACTTCAAATTCCACCTCTTATTACCCTTCTATTTATCAATTCCTTTCCATAAAATCTTTTAACCTTTTCTATGGGAATACCCTTCTGTTTTTATCTCAAACAATTCCAGTTACACATTTTCCAGGAATACTCACATTCTCACTCCAGTTGTATCTATCCCGAGAAAACAGATGATAAAAGTCAGCTAGATTCTTATTTAGAATATATTTCCTTCCGGAAAAATGATTCCTAGATGTGATAGTAATCCAGGTAGGTGATGAAGGCTGTGTCTCATTTGCGATTTTAATTTCATGGAGAGTATATGTATTTCTCAAAACTGGTAAAATGAATTGTTTTAAAACCTTACATTTCCCAAAACTAAAAAAAATGAGGGAGAAAAGTGACATTGTTTTGCATTTTTAAAAATCTCTTTAATGTCTGGTATAATAAAAGACAGCTAGATTCACGTAATCTGCTTCTGTGTTGAGTCGGTTGTCATATGTGGTTTCGGTTACAGTATGTGAAAAGAATCAGGACTTATATAGATACAAAGCTGGAAGAAAAAAAGGAGGGTGTTAATAACTTTCTCAGATAATTATGGATATTCTTTGATACTACATCACGTGCCATGTATTCTGATAGCTCTGGGAACTTTGGAAGATTGGGCTGGTGGGGCTGCCGTAATCCAATTGTGGAGGCGTTGAAGGAGCTCTGTACCTTCCTACAGGTGCTAGTTCAGGCTTCAACCAGAGCAGGGTTTCTCAGCCTCGCCTCTCTTGATATTTTGCACTGGATCATTCTTTGTTGTGTACAATGTGATGTTTAGCAGCCTCCCTGGCCTTTACCCGCTAGACATCACCTTCCCCAACACGTGATAACCAAAGATGTCTCCAGACATGGCCAAATATCGCCTGGTGGGGCGAAGTCACCCCTGATCAAGAACCACTGGACAGACACTCCAGAAAGAACCTTTTTGGCTGGACTGAACAAGTCAGGATGAAAGTTGTATTATAAGGAATATGTATTTGTAGATAACTTAAATTTCTCGGTTGAAAATACAAATGACAACAACTATCATTTACTAAGCCCTATTAGGCGCTTTGTAAACATGAACTATTTCATCCTCACAGCAACACTAGGAGGTAGGTATTAATATTCCCATTTTACAGATGAGGAAATAAAAACTCAGAAAAGTTAAGTCACATGCCTAAGAGAGGAGCAGAGCTGGGATTAGTATCTTCATCTAACTGACTCCTAAGCTATGCTCTATACACCATAGTATTAGTTTTGTTAGAAATGTAGTGTCCTCTGCAATATATTAATACTGGCACACATTGTATAATCCTGTCTGATGACCTTACTGGGATCATAAAATCATGCATGATTTTAAATGGGAAATAGAATAGAGGGTGACTTCTTGACCTAGTACCTGGAATAGCTTTGGGATAAGCGTGATTGAAGCATTACTTTGATGGATTACAGAGTCTTCTGAGGTAAGATCAAAGAGACGCGAATAAGGCCTCGAGGCACCAAATTACCCATCTCATTGGTTCTAGAAGCCATGGCGATAATGAATCAAGCAGTCTTGTGAAGGTGTTGGCAGGACTCTTTCTGATACCTTTGATTATCTCCCTCAAGGGGGAACAATACCACCTCTGATTGACCCCAGGCCTGGCTGTTAAGCCCTTTGCTTTAGTTGAGGAGAAAAATGTTTGGGGGAGTGTAGACCACGCACTCTAACCTCTAATGCAGTGTTCTCCCAAGTGCCCGTCACAACCCTTTCGGGGTCAGGAAATCAATCCAGTGGATCATGAGCAACATTTGAAAACAAATAGAAGAGACCAGAGTAGCGAGTATCAAAAGGCCTCACAAAAAAAAAAAAAAAAAAGGCCTCACACACCATAAGCGGGACCGGTGACAGAATTTGCAGAGCGAAATGGAAATGTGGGACTCCTTGATCAAAAAGCAGATAAAAAGTATTGTTAAAGTTGTTCAAATATAAGCATTTTTCCTTTCTTCCACAACCTCCCGCTTCACTTGTCATAGTATTTTTTCATGTGCTACTGAT
Source organism: Eschrichtius robustus (assembly GCF_028021215.1). NCBI lineage: Eukaryota > Metazoa > Chordata > Mammalia > Artiodactyla > Eschrichtiidae > Eschrichtius > Eschrichtius robustus. Next base: position 118,545,392 of record NC_090845.1, on the reverse strand, counting down.
TGTCATCCTAAGTTAAAAAAGATGTTTTTCATTATTAACGGGAATTTTACCTTACATCTTTTTGTCTTGCAATGCCAGTTTAAAACGCAAATGCCAATACTCTGTAATGATGTATATGGGAAAAGAGTTTTTTAAAGTGTGGATATACATATATGTATAACTGATTCACTTTGCTGTACACCTGAAACTAACACAACATTTTAAATCAACTGTACTCCAATAAAAATTAAAAAATAAAATAAACGCAAATGTAAGAGCATCTAACTTATATGCAAAATCACCAAAATTACATAATTCTACAGCTCATACATGCATATATATTATGTAGGTCGTACTTACCAGGACAATGGGCTGGCTGCACAAAACTAATTCAACTGTTGTGGTTTTTTTTAACATCTTTATTGGAGTATAATTGCTTTACAATGGTGTGTTAGTTTCTGCTTTATAACAAAGTGAATCAGCTATACGTATACATATGTCTCCATATCTCTTCCCTCTTGCATCTCCCTCCCTCCCGCCCTCCCTATCCCACACCTCTAGGTGGTCACAAAACACCCAGCTGATCTCCCTGTGCTATGCGGTTGCTTCCCACTAGCTATCTATTTTACATTTGGTAGTGTATATATGTCCATGCCACTCTCTCACTTCGTCCCAGCTTACCCTTCCCCCTCCCCGTGTCCTCAAGTCCATTTTCTAGTAGGTCTGTGTCTTTATTCCCGTCTTGCCCCTAGGTTCTTCATGACCATTTTTTTTTTTAGATTCCATATATATGTGTTAGCATACGGTATTTGTTTTGCTCTTTCTGACTTACTTCACTCTGCACTGCTTCGCACACAAGACTTCTACCCACACCCTCCCTTCAGCTGACTGATGAGTAAGGGACGATGAGAGGGAAAGCCTTGGCTTATCGTCCCCTTTCCTTCTCTGTCATCATTTCCAGCATAAGAGGTTAGCTAATATAGGAAAGTAACACAATAGGATGTGATACGGTTCCTCGGCCTTCATGTTTCTCAGAACTCAATTGCATGCCTTCTGCGCTGGAAACAAGTTTCCTCTCCAGCGAAAGGAAAGGAGGGCCTCTTTGGTTTGTCACCACCACTACTCCCCCACCCCAGCCCCGCCTTCCTCAGCACACTGACCTTGTCCTTGCTTTCAGCCTTGCTGGACTCCCACGCGGCACAGGCCCAGGGCAGTTCCCTGATTACGGGGCATCAAAAACACTACGTGCCAGCGGGCCAGCAAGCGGTGGCAGCCCCCACACATACTGCCTGAATGGCGTCTGCTCGCAGCCATGCTCTACTCTTCCACTTGACTTCACTTGCAAAGCACAAGTTCAAAAATCAAATTATTCAGAATTTCAAGACAAGGACAGCAGGACATTAAACCAAACGTGGGCCCAAGCACGGACTCCTGTGCTACCTTAGAGGTCACATGCCTAGACAGCCGGCCCTGCTCATAAGGTATTGTCTGTGCATAGAAAACAAACTTATGGTGACCAAAGGGGAAGGAGGATATAAATTAGGAGCTTGGGATTAACATATACACACTACTATATATAAAATAGATAAGGAACAGGACCTACTGTATAGCATAGGGAACTCTACTCAGTATTCCGTAACAACCTATATGGGAAAAGAATCTGAAAAGGAATGGGTATATGTATGTGTATAGCTGAATCACTTTGCTGTACACCTGAAACTAACACGACATTGTAAATCAACTATACTTCAAAACAAAAGTCAAAAGAAAGGAGGTATTGTCTTTGGATATTTTACTCCAGGTGTGTGAATGAGCGTGTGCTATGTGTGTGCTGGGATTGTCATCAAAGTTTGAGAGCCCCTGCTTTTCCCCTTCCCCTCCTCTACTAAGGGCTGGAGATTTTTCAGGGGGCGTGTGGTAACTTCTTTTAGTTGGAAGAGGACTGGGACCTGCTCTTCAGTGTGGAGCAAGTCCTCTCCACGTTATCCCTCAACCCAGGGGTGTCCCCATCCCCCGGGCCACAGACTGGTGCCAGTCTGTGGCCTGTTAGGAACCGGGCTGCACAGCAGGAGGTGAGCGGCAGGCGAGTGAGTGAAGCTCCGTCTGTATTTACAGCCGCTCCCCATCATTCGCATTACCGCCTGAGCTCCACCTCCTGTCAGATCAGCAGCGGCATTAGATTCTCATAGGAACCTACTGTGAACTGCGCATGCGAGGGATCTAGGCTGTGCGCTCCTTATGAGAATCTAATGCCTGATGATCTGAGGTGGAGCTGAGGCGGTGACGCTAGCGCTGGGGAGCGGCTGCAAATACAGATTATCATTAGCAGAGAGGTTTGACTGCACAGAGACCATAATAAATCCATTGCTTGCAGACTCATATCAAAACCCTATCAGTGAGTGGCGAGTGAAAACAAGCTCAGGGCTCCCACTGATTCTGCATTACGGTGAGTTGTAGAATTATTTCATTATGCATTACAATGTAATAATAATAGAAATAAAGTGCACAATAAACGTAATGCGCTTGAATCATCCCGAAACCATCCCCCCACCCCCGGTCCGTGGAAAAACTCTCTTCCACAAAACAGGTCACTGGTGCCAAAAAGGTTGGGGACCACTGCCCTAACCCCTGCATCTTCTGGGCTGTTATGACATGACAGACCAGGGTCACCTCCTGTTACGAGCAGGCACGTTTGACCTTGCCCAAAGAGGAAAGCAGGGTGGACCGAGGAGAAAAAAGTAGGCCTACCTTAGTTCTGCTGAGGCCTGCTTCTGGCCTAAGTTCCTTCAGCTCAAGGGGCAAAAGGGCTCTTTTCACCTCACACATAATGCAGGTCAGTTTAGCAGGATACGTAACTACTTAGTGATTCAGTACTAAGTGGGCCCTTTCCTGGACCATCTTTGTGACTATATCTTACCCTTGGGAATCTGTGGGGCTGGGCAGTAAGATGGGCTTCGAGGATCCACAGAACTTTAACCTTACCTGCCTTTTCCACTCTTAACATAATAGGACTTGACATTCGTTTCGCTTTTCACGTTGTAAAGATTCTACAAGTTCCACAGAGAATTGAGAAGATACAGAAAATTTTACAGAAGAAAACAAAAATTGCTTATCACCTGTCATTGCATCATAATTGCTATGAACATTTTTTATATTTTCTGCCATTCATTTTCTATGTGTATACACTACAATGAAAGACAATGGATCATATTGTCTACAGAGGTTGAAATCTAGTTTTTTTTCACTTAATATTATGAGATTCAGTCTCTCTGTCCCTTAATGCTGCACATGTACCAAAAAAACTCTCTCTCTCTCTTTCTCTCTCCTGCTGTCATCTATAAAGACATTATTTCTTTAGATGCATTAAGATCATTGATTCAGCTAAAGTTTAAGCAGTTTTTCTTTGTAATTAGGAAGCATTTTTTCCCCTACCTGTTAGTTTCCCTCTCAGAGGAGGTCCTTATTCCAAATTTCATCAAGGGTGAAGATTCTCCCTTGGAGCTAGAATCGGACTTCTACACTAAGTTCAACTTTTTTTTTTTTAATTAATTATTTATTTATTTATTTATTTATTTATGGCTGTGTTGGGTCTTTGTTTCTGTGCGAGGGCTTTTCTCTAGTTGTGGCAAGCGGGGGCCACTCTTCATCGCGGTGCGCGGGCCCCTCACTATCGCGGCCTCTCTTGTTGCGGAGCGCAGGCTCCAGACGCGCAGGCTCAGTAGTTGTGGCTCACGGGCCTAGTTGCTCCGCGGCATGTGGGATCTTCCCAGACCAGGGCTCGAACCCGTGTCCCCTGCATTGGCAGGCAGATTCTCAACCACTGCGCCACCAGGGAAGCCCACTAAGTTCAACTTTTTATCAAAAGAATATATCTCTTTATGACAAGCGTATAAGTACCAAAACTTTAAATGCAATGCCCATTAACTCTGGTAACCAAATATAAAACCCTATTTATGTACATTTTTTTTAAAAAGTAACTTGGCAGCCCTTTGTCCTTTCTTGCCTTTAAAACCTGACCTGGACAAGAAGAATTTCTCTTCTCCTTAGTCCTACCTGTACTTCCCTAGGCCTCCTGTCTACTCCCCAACTGGGAAGGCAGGGACAGTGCTTAATTGATGTAGAACTGTGGTTTTTAAAAAATTTAAACAGCTGAATTATAATAGTAATGATAAGAAGTAACTACTCCTTTCCCCCAAAATCTGACTTTTGAAACACATTTATACAGAAGAAAAGCAGTTTCAAAATACATACAACAGAGTTTCTTCCCACTGTTAGAGGCTTTGGCTGACTCCACAGTTCTTGAACTGAGTTTCCTCCCCTCATCCACCTCTTTCCCCCACTTCTAAGGATCATTACCCAGTTTCTTCCTGAGAGTCAACACTAGTCAGAGACTCAGTTTGATCAGGCCCTGGTGTAGCCCATTATATCCAAACAAGGCAAGAGTATTTGGAGAGGACTTCTAAGGAAATGCCTCTGACCATATTGTTATCACAAGAACATTCTAGAATACATGAGAAATAATGGTGGCAACTATCCAAGGATCTCATACCTCTAGTTATCTTGAGTTTGCAGAGTATGAAAATCACAGAATGTCAAGCTATGCAAATGATCCCATCCTACTACTTCATTTTGGAGACACGGAAACAGATCCAGGAAGTGAAGGAACAGATTTGAACGTCACATATGTAGTTAGTGGCAGATCTGGAGCTAAAAGGCCAGGTTAGCTGACCCTGAGTTCAGAACTTTCATCTCTGCCAAACTGTCTTAAACTGGGATTTGCTCGACTTGCAGAATGATTTTAGGCTCTGGTGAACAGCAGTGTGCTGAATGGTACGAGCCAACGGAGAATACCGCCACCTGCTGGCAGCAGGAATGAATTGGCCGGGTGGTTATTAAAAGGGAAATTCATTCGTTTGTTCATTCAATTCCATAAATATTTGCTATCAGCCTGGCATGTGCAAGCAATATGCTGTGCACTATGGGGTTTAACTTCATCGGGCTGACCTTTTTAAGGGAGGTCATCACAAAAAAAACCACTCTGTAAGATAGTGTAAGTGCATACCACGAAAGCAGTGCAGATACAGCTATGCAAGAGTTTAGGGGGAAAACAGTTTGATGCTTTCTGATGGGGATCTGGGAAGGGCAGCGTATGGAGAAAGGATGGGTGAACTTGGCTTCGAGCTACAAATAGTTTAGGGTTTGTTGAAAGGGAGATGAGGCAGAAAATTCAATCCTAGATCTGGCTGGAGATCTAAAGCCTAAACTCTTAAACATTATGCTGTATAAGCCCTTTGACTGGGTTGGGAATTTAGGGTTGGGAAATGGCGTAGGGCTTTGAATGCCATGTTAAATGATTTGGATTTAGTCTGTAGGCAACTGGTAGCCATGGAAGGTTTTAAGGAAGGTAGTCTCATGTGAACTGTGCTCTCATCCCCCAAAGTGTTAAGTGCTTAGAACATTAGGCCCTGAGAGCAGATCAAAGACAGCAGTGCAAAGGCCTGGGTTCCATCAGAAGCTCTGATGCCTGGTAATTATGCTGCAGCTTTAATTGCTCAGAGCCTTTTGCTAAACTCTACTCTGTTACACATGACTGGTCAAGTTAAGTGCTGTCAAATCTACTCCCTGAGCTATAGAGTAAACCAGGATTTTCTCAGAAGTTAGGTTTTATTCAAAGAATGCTGTTATATGTTTTCTCAGAAGTTTTTACATTGTTTTTTAATTAGAAAAAAATTAATGTCATTTCCTGATTCCAAAATCATTACAGAGCCATACAAGTATTCTAGAAAGCGAAAGTATCCCATAGTCCCAGCACTACAAAGATTATGACTGTTGAGTTGGTATCTATTCTTCCAAACATTTTTCTTGTATGTATAATAGCATTTATTAAGACAAAACAATTTTTTAAACAACCTATTCATACTATTTTTTAAATTTTATTTATTTATTTATTTATTTATCTTTGGCTGTGTTGGGTCTTCGTTGCTGCACGTGGGCTTTCTCTAGTTGCGGCGAGCCGGGGCTACTCTTCGTTGCGGTGCGCGGGCTTCTCATTGCGGTGGCTTCTCTTGTTGCGGAGCACGGGCTCTAGGCACACGGGCTCAGTACTCGTGGCATGCAGGCCCTAGAGCACACGGGCTTCAGTAGTTGCAGCATGCCGGCTCAGTAGTTGTGGCTCGCGGCTCTAGAGCTCAGGCTCAGTAGTTGTGGTGCACGGGCTGAGTTGCTCCGCGGCGTGTGGGATCTTTCTGGACCAAGGCTTGATCCCGTGTTCCCCGCACTGGTGGGCAGATTCTAAACCACTGCGCCACCAGGGAAGTCCCATACTATTTTTAAACTTTCTTTCTTCACTGATCTGTACAACATGAACATTTTTCCATATTAGTACATTAGATCTATCTAGGTTTTTTTTTAATGCACTATTGTATACCTTCTCAGTTCCTTTATTAATAGACATTTGGGTTGTTTTCTCTTATGAACAATACTGCAATAAACATCTTTGTACATAAATCTTTGCACATGTGTGGTGACGTCTCTATAGGATAAATTTCTAGCACTTGAAATGGTGGATCACTGGGTCTGAAATTTATCTTTTAATAGATACTATCAAGTTGCCCTTTGAAAATATTATACCAGTTTTCACTTTCAGCAAGAGTGTGCTAGCTTTTCCACATCCTCTTTAATATTATCAAACTTTTAAACCTTTCCTACTATGATGGACAAAAAATGATATCTTATTGTTCCAACAATCAATGCATATACGGCGAGCATCCATATTTAGAGTGAATTAGGAAGCTAGTGTTAAGTGGTCTCTATCATTCTTGCATGTAAGTTGCAAATGTCTTCAGAAAGTTCTAAGGGCCATTTTCCAGGCGCTGCCATGTTAGGTACCCACTCTGGGAGCACACACCAGACATATGCCTTGTACATATTACTTCATAGAGTTTGTATATAGGAAATATAGATAAAAATGGATAAAAGTGTAACATAGGTTACACACTAGCCTGATCCAAGGAAACAGCCGAATTGCCCGTCAAAAGTCATAGATGAAGAAGATCTTCATCAGGCAATAAATACCTAGCGAGTGCAGTGCATCTGTCCTGGGTCTGCCGCTTACCTCTTTGTCTTGTTTCATTCACACCATGGACAAATTGCATTTTCCAAATGGTGACAACAACTTCACTAATACTGCAGCTCGTGTAATGTATCACTTTGCCAAATGGCCTAGCATTGTTGGCTCAAACCCAAGAACAGATGATGGCATAGATTCCAGCTACGAAAAGTAACAACTGTAACAAAACCATCTAAGCCCAAACATTTGGGTACTTGGCTCTCTGAAAACAATAAGCCAACTGACCCACTTAGCACACAATAATCCTAAGTAATATGTTTAGGAGAAGTCTCGCCCTCACCTAGCTGGTGTTAGTTGAGCTGGTTCTCTTCTTCTGAGCACTCTGGAAGATTCCTCTTCTCCGTGCCCTTTTGCTGTTGGGAGGGACCATGTCACTCACTCTGGCCAATGACTTGTGAGATGAAGTGACATATTTCGTGACATATTTCAATTTTCGGTGTGAGCCCTCCCACTTTCTCTTCTGCCTCCCACAGTGATTGTGGAAGCGTAGGTAGAGACACAAAATCAGAGCAGCAGGTATCACTGAGTCACCACATGGGGGAAAGCTGCTCCAGAGTGTCACCTGGACTGGCAATGGACTTTGTGAGGGCAAGAATTTAAATTTTATTGACGTCAGCCACTGAGATTTTAGCGTTGTTCGTTACCAAGGCATAACTAATACAACATCCCTTGGCCAAAATGCATCTGTTATATGGCCTATCAGCTGAAGAGGCTGATGTCCAAGTAAGAATTAATTCCTAAGTGATTCCTGTGTGCCCAGGAGAGGGCTAGGTGCACGCACAGTGCAAAGATGTCCGAAACACATTCAAACTCTCACTGCCTCTGGCGTCTTCTTTGATTGCCTAGCCCCCATCCCCCTGGCTACCCAGTGGACAGAACTGAATGCTTCCTCCTGTGTGCTCTCATAACCCTTTCTCCTCGCCCTCACTCTCAACCCTGCAGCCAGGCTGAACTACTTACTGGCAGTTCTGGGAACAGGTCAGGATCTCTCTCCAGGCCTTTGTCAGTGCTACTCTTTCTTCTGGGGATGCCTCTTCCCCTTTCCAGCTCCTTGCCTGGCGAGCTCTTACTCATCCTTCATGTCTCCAGAACTTGAGTCCTTCCCTGCTCTCCCAAGCCTGGGTTTGGGTCCTCTCCTCTGGGCTCCCACAGCTCCCTGGACCTCCCTCATCACACCACCCATCACGCTGCAATCTGATTGCCTGGTTAGCTGTCTGTCACCTCCACCAGATGGCTAGGGACCATCTTGTTCAACTTTGTGATCTGGAAGCTGATTGAGATTCTGGCATGGAGCAGGCCTCCAATATGTTTTTGAATGAAACAGATACAGCATCTCATTGTAATATGACAACCTGTGAATGAATGTGCTTGCCGGGTTCATGGGACACTGATGGGACAGACCTGATCAGAGTAGAAGAGGCGTGTTAGGAGTCTGGGAAGTGAGAGTGGGTGGAGGCCAAGATGAGGCCTGATGGGGGAAGGTCTGGATAGGCTAACAGGTAAGTTTTTTTTTTTCAAGGCAAATATATATATATATTTATATTGGAGTATAACTGATTAACAATGTTGTGATAGTTTCAGGTGCACAGCAAAGTGACTCAGTCATACATATACATGTATCCATTCTGCCCCAGACTCCCCTCCCATCCAGGCTGCCACATAACATCGAGCAGATTTCCCACTAACAGGTAAGTTTAGACTTTCTGCTATTGGAAATCCGGGGAGCCATTGAAAAGCTTAGCTCAGAGGAGTAAGTGTCACGTGTGGATATTTAAGGATTATTACTCGGGTATCCGGTATGTGGGATGGATTGAAGGGGGGAGTCATTGTGGTTATCCAGGCCACCCAGTGATCATGCAGGCAGGAGAAAATGGGAGCCCGGGCTACGGTGGAGGTGGTGGGACTGGAGAAGAACAGATGGTGACAGAACATTTTAAGTCCCCATCACCAGGAGCCTCGGAAAATCACCTCACAATGCCATCTCTGATCATTGCAGTCTGTTTTTCAAATCTAGAGAAAATCAAGTTCAAATGCACGCCAAGATTGTTTTAAAGGGAAAAGGAGTCACAGAGCAGGATGATTGACAGTGGATGTCGAAAAGCGGCTGCCAGAGAAGCTGGTCTCTGAGCACTTTACAGCCTCACTTAGGGAACCTCAGGTAAGTTTGATTTTTCTATGTCAGACACTTATTTTTTTCTCCCAGCACTCCCTGTACATGAGTTCCAGCATGGGGGGCTCCCAAGGCCACTTCCCCAACTGACCTTAAGGTGGGGATGATTTTGCAACTTGAGGCACGTTGTGTGTGTGTGTGTGTGTGTGTGTGTGTAGCAGTAGTAGCAGTAGCTCTCTCACAGCAATAGCATCTAGAAATGCAAGGCTGTTATAGGTACGGTCCTTCATTTGATAGCTATCCTGAGCTAACTTGTTGCTTCACACACACACACACACACGCACACACACACACTGGTGCACATGCACCTGCGCACCCCTAAATAGGAAGAGTGGATGAATTGAATGAGTTAGCCCAAATTAGAGAAGTTTGCCATACATTATAGAAATAGGGGAGTTCTGGTTTCTCCACAAAAATTAATGACTGTAAGTCCTAGAGCAATGATATTCAAAATAAGCTGAAAAGAGGCATCCAGAATGGACATATAAACATTGATAGGAATATAAAACAGCACAGTCAATTGACACGTAGACATAATTTTCTCGTTCAATATTGTATGGAATTGATTAGGGTGAAGTGTTTAAGAGAACAGACCATAGTCAGACCTGGTTCATGTCCCAGCCACCACTCACCAGCTGTGTGTACTTTAACCTCTGTGTGCCTCAGTTTCCTCAGATATCAAATAGGGTAATGATAATACTAATTCCATAGGTTTTTCATGAAGATTGAAGTAATATATACAAACAGGCTGATACATGATAGTGCTTAATGCATAAGAGCCATTGTTTTGTTTTTGAAGTATAGTTAATTTACAATGTTGTATTAGTTTCAGGTGTGCAGCAAAGTGATTCAGATATATATACATATATATGTATATATTCTTTTTCAGATTCTTTTCCATTATAGTTTATTACAAGATATTGAATATAGTTCCCTGTGCTATACAGTTGGCCCTTGTTTATCTATTTTATATATAATAGTGTGTATCTGTTAAACCCAAATTCCCAGTTTATCCCTCCCTCTTTCCCCTTTGGTAACCATAAGTTTGTCTTCTATATCTGTCAGTCTATTTCCGTTTTGTAAATAAGTCCATTTGTATCATTGTTTTAGATTCCACGTATAAGTGATGTAACATGATATTTGTCTTTCTCTGTCTGGCTTACTTCACTTAGTATGATAATCTCTAGGTCCATCCATGTTGCTGCAAATGGCATTATTTCGTTCTTTTTATGGCTGAGTAATATTCCACTGTGTCTGTGTGTGTGTGTGTGTGTGTGTGTGTGTGTGTGTGTGTATTGTATACATATATATATATTCCACATATTCTTTATCCATTCATCTGTCGATGGACATTTGGCTTACTTCCATGTCTTGGCTATTGTACATAGTCATAATAGCTATTGTTCTTTAAATGCAAATGGAAGGTTGCATGTTCCTTATTGGTGGTAGTATTTTCTCAACTGGCCAGATGGCCAACCATCACAGCGGAGTTAGAGGACGATGATGGAAATGATTAAGGCAAGAAGCCAGAGCCTTCATCACACTCACCTATGAGTTTTATAATTGATTAGTACTGGCTGACTTTCTATTTATAACAACTTAGTGTACTTTGAAAAAGCTATGCATATTTTAAAACTCCTGTGAACCTGAATACGAAATTTTGATCAAAAGGCTTTTCTCTCTCAATAATCCATCTTCTTGTCCTAGCCCAAGACTTAGAACACCTAAGAGGCCGCCATTCAAAGAGTCATTCATTTTTACTCTCGTGTGGTTTTAAGAGTGTGGACTCTGAAACCAGACTACCTGGACTCAAATACTGGAGGTACTACGTGATAGTTATGTTTTCTTAGGCAATTTATTTAACCTCTCTGTGCCTTGATTTCCTCATCTGTAAAATGGCCACAATAATTGTACCTCCCTCACAAGATTCTTCTGAGGATTAAATGAGATCATCTCTATGCTACTTTTTATTATTATCTTCCTATTTACATATACTGTCTCCCCAACTAGGTCGTAGCACATATCACTGAGGGCAGGAACTGTGTGCTATTCATCTTTGGAGCCGATGTCCAACAGGCATTTGTTGTTGATTATGAGGAAACCTGAAGTAATATTTTTCTTTAGTACATCAACTTTGAAAGACAGATCTCTGCAACTGACGTGAGATGGGTGTTAGTTGGCACTTCCGATTTATACTGAAAGTAGGTCAATGAAATGGGTCACCTGCCACCCTCGCTTTATAAAACAAAACCAGACACTCCTCATACAATAATGAGTGTCTTAACTACACATATAACCCAGTGTACGGCGTGAAGTTTTGGTCTTCATTTTGAAGAAACTCCAAAAGGTGAAAGTGCTTTTAGCAAAGTAAAGGATTTCTGCTGTGGGTATTGTGTTGTACAGGACTTGTAGGTTTGCTTCCTAAAGAAAGCGTCTTTTTTTGGAGAGCATGTAATTGGCTACAGATGGATCCATCTTGATTTGTTGCCTAGTGACGGCCAAAGGAAGTCACCCTCTGGTGAACCGAAAGTCTGTTTGCCATTACAGTTTCACACAAAATGCCCTCGTAGCAATGTTTGGTGAAAGCAAGAGAGTGATCATTTGATCCCAAAATGGTTACCTTGGGGAGGCTACATTCTGAACCCCTGGCTTTCTCTGGGGTGCCCTAGGACCACCAGCAAGATTTGGGCTGAGATAAGAAAGAGTCCAGTGGCTCCAGTGAAGCCCCCTAGTTACCTGGTATCACCCTCTATAAATCCGGGTTTTTCGGAAACTCTGGGGCAGCTGATTATTCTGTACATCCCCTCAAAACATCCTAACTGCTTCAGGGGTCTGAACTCAATTAGCGTCTACTCTCTACTCAACTCTGATTCTTCAGGCTCTTTGACTCCCTTACTCTCCATATAGCTAGTATTAGCTTGCTAGGGCTACTATAACAAGTACCACAAACTGGGTGGCTTACAATAACAGAAATGTATTGTCTCACACTTCTGGAAGCTAGAAATCTGAAATTCAAGTGTTGGCAGGGTGATGTTCCTTCTGAAACCTCTAAGGGATTCCCTCCTTGCCTCTTACTACCTTCCGGTGGCTTGCCAGCAATCTTCGGCGATTCCTTGGATTGTAGATGCATCACTCCAATCCTCTCTCTTCACATGATGTTCTTCCTGTGTCTACATTTTGTCTTTCTTCTATACGTGCCTGTCTCTGTGTCCAAACTTCCCCATTTTATAAGGACATATAAAGTCATATTGGTTTAGAGCCCATACCAATGACCTCAGTTTAACTGGATTACCTCTATAAAGATCCTAGTTCCAAATAAGGTCACACTCTGAGGCACTGGAGATTAGGACTTCAGCATCTTTTTCAAAATAATTAATTAATTAATTTTTAAATTTTTGGCTGCATTGGGTCTTCGTTGCTGTGTGCGGGCTTTCTCTGGTTGCAGTGAGCGGGGGCTACTCTTTGTTGTGGTGCACGGGCTTCTCATTGCAGTGGCTTCTCTTGTTGCGGAGCACGGGCTCTAGGCGCGGGCTTCAGTAGTTGTGGCTCATGGGCTATAGAGCGCAGGCTCAGTAGTTGTGGCGCATGGGCTTCGTTGCTCCGTGGCATGTGGGATCTTCCCGGACCAGGGCTCGAACCCGTGTCCCCTGTGTTGGCAGGAGGATTCTTAACCACTGCGCCACCAGGGAAGCCCCTAGCATATCTTTTTTGGAGTGGACACAATTCAACCCATAACATACGTGTTTGTTGTTGTTGTTTTGGTTTGGTTTTTAATCTCACCAGATTTCAGTCCTGACGCTTCCATGTTCTCATAGTCAATTCACCTCTGTCTTCAATTCCTTCCCGATCCAGAACAGACCTGTGGTACATAATTCAATGACTCCGTATCCTCTTATATTTTCATTCCACTTCCCCAGAAGAACTCCAATCCTGGATCAATCCAACTGCACCTGCCTTCCTTCTGCTTCCTTGCTGGAGGGCTGCTGAGTGCTGCAAGAGGAAAGCCTGCCACCATGTGGATGGGTGCCGGCCACTACAAATTCCTGGTCGCCACCCCGAACTCAGTCCTGGATGCCATCTAGCAGTGTTCTCTGTATCCCAAGCCAGCAGTCTCAGTCTCTCTCTGTATTAGTCAGGCTTCTCCAGAGAACAAAACCAATAGGATACATCTCTAGGTAAACATATGTCTACCTATCTATCAGGATTCTGAGGAGTTCCGAATCCTCACACGATTGTGAGGGCTGGCAAGTCTGAATTCTGCAGGGCAGGCCGGCAAGCTGGGGACCCAGGGAAGAGTTGATGTTGCAGCTTGAGTCCACAGGCTCAGTTCCTTTGAGTTGACAGAATTCCTTCTTCCTCAGAGGCTCTCAGTCTTTTGCTCTTAAGGTCTTCAACTGATGAGGCCCACCCATTTTATGGAGGGTAACTCACTTTACTCAAAGTGTACTAACTTAAAAGTTAATCTCATCTGAAAAATACCTTCCCAGCAACATCTAGACTAGTGTTTGACCAAATACCACAATAGTGTGGCCCACCCAAGTTGACACATCAAATTAACCATCACATTTTTCCATGTCCCACTTTTAACCGTCAGTAAAAGATGCTTCTTACTCTTCAGGGAAAATGAATATTTTAAAGCAGGAAGCCCCTCAGCTTTCTACCTTCAAGCCACTGAAACCCCACTCATTTCAGCAGCCATCCTTGCCTCCTCTCTTTTTGTCACAGAGGAAGACGGGTCACTGCTTCTGAGCCCAGCCTCTCCACCTGTGCTTTGGGTTTTGATTACTACTGCATTTTCAGGACCTATATAGTGTGAGGGAAATGGTAGCCCCTCAGACATTTGAATGAATCCTCTCCTGACCCCTTTCCTCCATTCCTCCCTTGTACTCTCTATTTTCAACCCCTTCTCTACTCTTTAATGTTTCTCATCAACATTTAAACAAATTCAAGTCTTTCCCATTAAAATAACACCAACATAATCAGCACCCTCGACTCTGCCTATCTTTAGCTATTGCCCTTTCTTCTTCCTTCAAGGTCATGCTTCTCCAAAGAATTGTCTATATTTTCTGCCTTCACATCTTACTCTCCTGCGTACTCCTCAACTACTGCAATCTGGCTTCTACTCCCATCATTCAATTGATATGGTCTTGACAAAATGGTCTTTTTCTTTCTGGTCATCTCCCTAGTATTGGATATTGTTGATTGCTGTCCTCCTCTCCCCTGTCCTCAAAATTATCCTTCACACATGACCTCTTATTTAGCCTGAACTGCAAGATCCAACCCTTCAATTACTTTCTTGCTAATATCACTTTCTGGCCCCCTTTACCCTTCAGTCCTACGTACTTGGAAGAACTCCATCACACTTCTTTTACTGAAAGACCTCATTGTTTCTCCATGGTGTTCATTCTTCCTCACTGCAAAGTGAGTAATAAACCCAACTTGTCTGACTGCAGGTGTGCTCCTGGCGATCATTGCCTGAAGGGCACTGACACTTTCAAGTTACCCAAATATTGGGGCATAAGAAGCACTGATAGGCATCAGAAAGACTAAAAATGAAGTATGGAAAATTTTCACTCCTCCATCCCCATCTCACAAACCAGCATTACTTGACACCCATTCAGCTGAATTTATCACAAGAACACAGCAATTAGGTTTTGCTGTCACAGGCAACTAAAGGGTTCCTATGCAGAAATTGGTCCCTAGAAGTAGGGCCGGGAAAAGAAACAAGCCAAATAATGTGGAATTGTCTAAGGCAAGGTTGGGTGAATGGCAGTGAAAAGCCCTCTATCTTGAGTTGGGAAATGGGCAAACCAGTTATATGGCCTCAAAGTGGTCATTTTTTGTAAACTGTGTGCCTAGTAAGGCTAGGGCCTTATGGGATTTTGTAGAGGATCGAGATACTGGTGTTGATTTAGTTGCTCCTTGTGGCATTCAGAAAGGTTCTACAAGCAAGAGACAAATTTTGGGTGGTGAAACTGATCCATCTGAAAGCAGAGAGGGAAGAAAACACAGCTCTCCTAATAGAAGCCCTGTAGCCTACACTCCAAGATGGCTGAGTGATGACTATTGTACAAGGTGGACAAAGCCCAATTATCTGCCCCAAGGTGAAGTAGGACCAGTGAAGGCAGAGACCTCGGGGGAGCCAAAGCCTGATCTTCTCAGTCTTTCCCAAACACCTTACGCCTGGGAAAGATACCAATTATCCTCACGGGGCCTCTCCATCCCAGGGTATTGTTGTGAACTGTCCTAAAGCAGAAACCAAGGATGTCATTAAACTCAGAGACAGGGGAATGGGCTTAGCCGGCACAGATTGATGCGAAGAGACAAAACCACGCAGTCTGGAATCTAGTGTTTGGTAACTGTCTTCTTTTGTCATCAGTCTGTAGAATTGACCAGAAGCAAAGAGATGCCTAACCTCCTCAGTTGATAAAGAGGTCATCTTGCTGGAGAAACCTCTAGCTTCACCATCAAGGACGTGTGAGTGCTTACCCCACCATGCACATAGCTTACCACCAGGAAGTGGGTGCTACATCCCAGAAGGGGACTGCTTCTCCATGCCTTCCTCAGATGTGGCCACGACAAAAATGGACATGGTTGATCTTCCCAGAGAGCAGAAACCAGGAGCAGCAGAAAGGTCGCCTAAGAAACTCACGCCTTTGTCAAAGTGGGGAGGCCCTGCTTCTCTTCTCCAGCAGAACGTGAGATATGTGAGAATTTGGGGACCACCGAAGGTGATTTCTCCCCTCCCCCTTTCTAAATGGATATTGTACTGCAGGTATTCTGTTATCTTATTCTCATCTTGTATTGTGACTGTTAGGGACGGTTAATGTTATCCTTTAACTGTAGGTCTTTGAACTATGAGGTGCCACATCCAGAAAGGAACAAGAAGAAGGATCCTCACCCAGAGGTACTGCACTTGAAGCTCGATGTAAAACAAGGATGAGACTTTGGGTTGTCTCCTTTGGGAGGGGGGTGAGTGCCTTTGGCATAACGCATGTGACATAGTGACATCATGATAAGGAGCATTTTTGCAAGTAAATGAATGAAAAGAAGAGTGTGCATGTGGGTGCTAGGCAGCTGCTGGGGTCTGGGGAAGCGGGGAGAGGTTAGGCGACAGTGAACATCAGTTGTTTTACATACTTTATGCATCATTTTCCCATATTCTAGTAGGATCAATGGCACCTTGCTGACAATCTGTGCACGACGAATTTCCAATCATTTGGATCATTTATTTAGGATAGTGTCCAAAATTGGAATTTCAGAAGGTACAAATAGTTTCATGGCTCTTACTAAGTATTTGAAAACTGCTTCCAAAAAGAGTTAGAGCAATTGACATTCCTACCAGTAATATAGGAGAGTGTCCCTATATATTTCATCAACTACTTCTGAAGTTTAATGCTCCACAGATATAGCCTTCAGCTTTGAGGGAACAGGCAAGCCTCTATGGTTATCCTCTACATAGATTGACTAAGAATCATCCCTCCAAGTTTATTTGTGATCCATGTGATAAAGATGCACCCCCAAAGAGAATCTTCTCCTAGTTTCCCTCTGATCAATTCTCCTGCCACCAGAGGGATTAATGCACGTAGTTCTCCTCTTCGGACAGCGATTTTCTGGCTGCAGCTCAGAGCATCATTCCACTTCCTGCCTTTTCCTCCTGGCATCTCATTCAAATCCGAACACTCTAAGATAGCAATTGAGACATCAAAATCTACTCTAGTGTGGTGTGAGGCATCTCAGGGTCCCAGGTAGGTACTCTATATAGGTGATCACCTTAGTCACATCTTATTTGGTTCAAATCAGCTTCTAAGTCAGGCTTTTCCAAGTTTTGGAAACATAAACAAAATTTTAAACCCGAAACTCAAAATGATACGTGCTTGTGAGTGTCATTAGTCCAAAATTCACAGTCTGCAGAGAAGAAAATACGATCTCCAAAGTTTAAGGGTCTTGCCCAAGGGCACACAGTTAGCCCAGGACTGAGATTTCTGGACTTGTGATGCCACTAGAAACTGGGACTATGGTGGTTCTTAACATGGCAGTCATTACTCATTGCCTGGTCCTCACATCCGGAAACATCCAGCTTCCCTCTCCTCTAGGCTCCACAGCCTGGCTAAGACTGGGGCTGCTCTCAAAGCTGGGACAGATCTTTCTCCCTGAAGACCCTTTCAGTTCAGGAGCTTGCAAATACCATTCTGGCATTGTCATGTTTTCCCGCCTCCAGCCCTCCCCTCAGGGCTTCCATCCTCTGCCCGGATATAGTGTCAAGGAAACTGCAGGTACAGGGATAACCCCAGACTCAGAGCTGTCTTTGAAGAATCAGAGGGGTGGGGGGAAGTGGGGGTGAAGGAATGCCTTTCATCAGTCTGTTACTTCTAGTCTCAATCCAGGAAACCCTTAGATCAGTGGATCTTATATTTCTTTTGGCCACAGGCCACCTTAGGAAACTGATGAAAGCAACAGACGTTCTCTCAAATTCACATTAGCACAAAATTATACCTACAATTTCAGGGCCATCAAAGACCATCTGAATCCCATCCAAGGTCAACGGGTAATGGTAAGAGATTCGATCACAGTGGTTACGTCCTAGTCTTCAGCAGAGATACTTTCTAATAATCATGGGGAGAATTTGAACCCTGCAGGTTACTTCCTTGTGTCAAACAGAACATGGATAATTGTTGTGTCTGGAGTGGAAGGTGGGGGATTTTTTCCGTGGCAGGTTTTCTTCCTAGGCTCATTCACACGGATGGCCGCCTAGAGAACCGTAGGGATGTTATCACAGTAGGTGGCTACCCGAAGTCTTCCTGCTAATTAATGTACCTCTTGGGCGCGGGATACATTATCCTGCACTGACTGTCAAAAATAGTTTCAGTCTCCAGGAGGGACTTTAACATTGGGTACAAAAAGCTGCTTATAACTGCTTTTGGTTAGCTTTTAAGATTATAGCCGAGTTAACGCACAGTTATTTTTGCAGAGTAGTAAAGTAAGCTTGCCAGATAAAGTCCTTGACCATAGTCTCTCCCCACTTGCTATGGTTATGTCCCTGAAAACCATCATGGTAAGAGAATTTACAGTTGATGAACTTAGAACCTTACAGGGAAAGTAGAATCAGGAACCGAAAGTCAAATCTGTGTCTATAAAAGCTCTTAGAAACATTTTTTTGGCTTTCACTAAAATGAAATGTTAAAGATGGCACATCAAATAAAAAGAACGTCAATGTTTTATATAGGTTTTAATTTAGAAAGAGCCATGAAGAGTTCTGTACCATTTCCATCTACCATTCCTTAATCATTACAGCATTTTTAGGAGCCCTCTCTTCCTCTGTTTTATCTTTATTACTGTTGTTTATTTTTAAAGTAGCACTCTTATAACAATTTAATTGTATAGAAGTGCTATAAAGTAAAAAAGCAAAAGTCTCTCAAATCTCACTCCCTAGTCATAGATAATCACTATTTTTTTTTTTTTATTTTAACATCTTTATTGAAGTATAATTGCCTTACAATGGTGTGTTAGCTTCTGCTTTATAACAAAGTGAATCAGTTATACATATACAATATGTTCCCATTTCTCTTCCCTCTTGCATCTCCCTCCCTCCCACCCTCCCCATCCCACCCCTCTAGGTGGTCACAAAGCACCGAGCTGATCTCCCTGTGCTATGCGGCTGCTTCCCACTAGTTATCTGTTTTACATTTGGTAGTGTATATATGTCCATGACACTATGGAAGGACATTTGGGCTGTTTCCATTTGGGCTTTTTTGGGTTCATTTTTCAGGTTGATGGTTGAGGCTGCTGGATTTTAAGGGTCCCGTGAAGCTGGGGAGAAGGGGATGGGAATAGTCCAAGTTAAAAAGCCATAAAGCCTGCTGTTCTCACTGTTCTTATGAGATTCAGCAGTTTTGCTTGGATAAAAGCATCTCAGAGTGTTGCAAGCCTTTGGTTAATTTCCAGAGTTCTGAACAAGCGGATACTGACAATTTCTGCCCGCGTTTCTTTGCTTTTATGGGGGAGCAGGTTTATGGACGTCCTCACCCTGCCATTCCGGACTTCCCATCACTATCCAAGCCTTTTTAATTTCTCTCTTTTTAAAAAAATATGGAGGCCACTTGGCAAGGAACCGTGGGCAGCCTCTAGAACCTGAGAGCGACCCCCAGCTGACAGCCAACAAAAAAGTCATAAAACCACAAAGAAAGGAATTCTATTAATAACCAGGGATCCTGGAAGAGGACTCTGAGCCTCAGATGAAAATTGCAACATGGTTTCAACCCAGAGCAGAGGACGCAGCTAACCTGTTCCCAGACTCCTGACTCTTGCCCTACTTCTCCTCGGCCTGCCCCTTCCCCTGCCAAGGCCCCAGTTCAGAGTGGACACCCTTCCTCTAGGACAATTAAGGGGCTTGCACTAATGGAGTTAGTTTTCACAAATATCTTCTAGGACCCACAGAAACCAGAAGTCTTTCATTCCTGGTAGTTGTTGGAAGGTGGCCAGGTGGTGAGGAAATAATTTATTTTTAATGTTTTATTTTTTTAAATTTACTTATTTTATTTTCATTTATTGTTTTTGGCTGCATTGGGTCTTCGTTGCTGTGCGCGGGCTTCTCATTGCGGTGGCTTCTCTTGTTGTGGAGCACGGGTTCTAGGCGCGCAGGCTTCAGTAGTTGTGGCTCGTGGGCTCAGTAGTTGTGGCTCACGGGCTCTAGAGCACAGGCTCAGTAGTTGTGGCGCACGGACTTAGTTGCTCCACAGGATGTGGGATCTTCCCAGACCAGGGTTCGAACCCGTGTACCGTGCATTGGCAGGTGGATTTTTAACCGCTGCGCCACCGGGGAAGCCCAAGCCATGCATTTTACATTCATGGGTACTGTACACGAGACAGCATCAGGCTGGCCAGGAAAGGTATAGAAAAAGAACCCATGAACATTCCAGTTTTCCAGCCTTTTTTCTTACTCCCACAACTGGACACATGCATGGACTTGAGCTTTGGAAATGTTCACAGCAGTTCTTTAACATATCAGTAAATCTTTCATTTTCAGCAAGTCATGTCCAGAAAACCTCTAAGTCATTTCAGAATGTAGGGTGCTTCTCCCCTGATCCATACCCACATCCTATTCATGCTGAGAAAAATATACCTTAGTACTAGGCAGAAGGCTCCCCTGCCCTCCCAGCCTTTCCTTCTACTCGGTGGGCAAAGCCATCATTACTCAGATGTTTAGTTTTCATTGAATAAAGCCCAGGAGGAAGGAAGAAGTCCTGGGATTTGTTTTCTTCCCTCCTCATCGCCATCTGCTGGTAGATTGTTGCATTTCAGATGTGTATGCAGAGTCCAATTAAATAAATAGTGCCAGCCTACCTACTGCTGGCCACAAGGTGCCAAGGCTCTGCAGAGGAATCCATTCCTGCAGTCCTGGGCCAGGACACACCACAAGCACCATGAAACCCTACTCCTTGTTTCACCCAGGCCAGGGTGGCCGAGGACAAGGGCTACATCAAGCATTCCCAGCCTCAGTGAGAGTGGTTTTGGGATCAGGAATCAAGAAACTAAGGCTTGGGACTTCCCTGGTGGTCCAGTGGTTAGGACTCCGTGTTCTCACTACCATGGTCCCGGGTTCAATCCCTGGTCAGGGAACTAAGATCGCGCAAGCCGTGAAAAAAAAAAAAAGAAACTAAGGCTTTCTATTTAAGAATGTTCTGGTGTATCCAGATATAGAGAACAAACTAGTGGTTACCAGTGGGGAGGGGCGGGGAATTACCAGTGGGGAGGGACAGGGAAGAGGCAAGATAGGGGTAGGGGATTAAGAGGTCCAAACTACTATGTATAAAGTAAATAAGCAACAAGGATATATTATACAGCACAAGGAATATAGCCAATACTTTATAATAATGCTAGATGGAGTATAATCTATAAAAATATTGAATCACTATGTTGTATATCTGAAACTAATACTGTAAATCAACAATACTTAAATGTAAAAAATTAAAAATGAAATTATTTTATTAGGTGTAATTTTTAAAAAGAGTATTTCGGTGCATCCGTTATATTTTAAAATGGTCTTTAGAAGGAACAAGGCTGAAATGTTTATTGAATGTGGCAGCTGCCCAGCCTGACAGCAGAAGCAGAAGCGATTGGTGATCACATGTCCAAAGAAGTGGACAGTGGTCCCCATATTGTTCATCCCAGTCCTTGCCAGAAACTGGAATCCTAGCCTTGAATTCCCACCAGCTTAGGGACATCACGGTGCCAAATGCCTACCCTCCTAGACCTTTTCCTATCAGGCTGTCAGACTCCAAAGACAGTTTCTAGCAGGGACGAGGGTGAGGAATGTGTCAGGAGAGGGGAATAGTGGGGACCAGGTTTGACCCCAGTTCTTTAATCTATTTATTTGTTTGTTTATTTATTTATTTATTTATTTATTTATTTATTTTTGGTTGCGTTGGGTCTTCGTTGCTGCGCATGGGCTTTTCTCTAGTTGAGGCAAGCGGGGGCTACTCTTCGTTGCGGTGCGTGGGCTTCTCATTGCGGTGGCTTCTTTTGTTGCGGAGCATGGGCTCTAGGCACGTGGGCTTCAATAGTTGTGGCGTGTGGACTCAGTAGTTGTGGCTCGTGGGCTTAGTTGCTCCGCAGCATGTGGGATCTTCCTGGGCCAGGGCTCGAACCCGTGTCCCCTGCATTGGCAGGCAGGTTCTTATCCACTGCGCCACCAGGGAAGCCCCTTGACCCCAGTTCTGCAGCACCTTGATGTTAGGTAAGGAAGCAAGTCATGGATTTAGATGCAAGGACATGAGACAGGGGCTTGGTCCCAGAAACAAAGCGTGAACTTGTCCCCTGGGACCAGAGGGGAATCTGCCATAGGGTGCAATTGACAAGAATAGTGCAGAAATGGCTGAGCTGAAAGTCAGGCCACCTGGCTGCTAACCTTGGCTCTCCCACCCACTAGCTGTGTGGCTTTGTGCACATCGTTGTGAGCCTTCCTTAGTTCATTTGTGAAATACAGTTCACTTACGTCAGCCTCTCCAGCCTCAAGCTACCACGGAGTTGTGCTTCTCAAACTCTAATGTGCACTGGAATCACTGGGCACGTTATGAAAGTGCAAGTCCTCATTCAGCTGGTCTGGGGTGGAGGCCTCAGAGTCACAAGCCTCCAGGTGGTGCTGATGCTGCTGGTCCGTGACCCACACTTTGAGTAGCAAGTAAGCATAGACTACAGAAGTGGCTCAAGGGCTCTCACTGCTGGTGTGGATGGAAGGCCAGACGCAGGACTCTAGTCACCCCCCACCCCAGCTTCAGCCAGAGCACCTCGCCTTTGATTTGTTTTACATATTAGGGTTCCACCTAAGATTTTATTTGAAAAATAAAAGGAGTCATTTTGTTTATTTTTTTAAGAGCTTGACAACCATTGAATTGCAGCCCTTTGGGGGGATAGGATAATTTAACCTATTTTTATTATGGAAGATTTCAAACATACAACAAATTCAAAAGAAAAGTCTAACAAACTCGCAAGTACCCATTACTAAGATTCAACAAGTACCACAATTTGTCAATCTCGTTTCATATCCAACTGATAGGAACTTAAGAAACCAGGGCACAGGGCAGCTCTTGTGTCTGGCCTTGGGCTCTGTTGAAGAGACTTCTACAGCGGCTGACTGGGATATTCATTCATGCTTTAATGGGACTGAATTTGGACAAGATTAACTGCAACTTCTGAAGGACCGATTCCCAGAATTAAACAGCCACCACATAGAGCAAAATGGCAAAGACTAAGACCACCAAGAAATGTCCTCAATTCACCACCTCCAATGTGTTTGCCATATTTGACCAACGACAGATTCAAGAGTTCAGAGAGGACTCCAATGTAATTGATCAGAACAGAGATGGTTTCATCAAGGAAAATTTGCGTGATGTGCTTGTTTCTCCAGGGAAGAATCCAGCTGATGCATACCTCAATGCCATGATGAATGAGGTCCCAGGGCCCATAAATTTCACCTCGCTCCTCCCGGTGTTTGGTGAGAAGTTAAATGGTGCAGATCCAGAAGATGTCATCAGAAATGCTCTTGCTTGCTTTGGTAAAGAAGCAGGAGGCACCATTCAGGAGGATTATCCAAGAGAGATCTGACGACAATGGGAGATCAGTTTGTAGATGAGGAAGTGGATGAGCTGTACAGAGACAATTGACAAAAAGGGAAACTTTCATTTAACTGAGTTCACGTGCATTCTTAAACTTGGAGCAAAAGGCAAAGAAGACATTGAAAGAACTTTAGCTAAGAAATTCCAACTACTGGGACTTCCCTGGTAGTCCAGTGGGTAGGACTCCGTGCTCCCAAAGCAGGGAGCCCGGGTTCGATCCCTGGTCAGGGAACTAGATCCCGCATGTCGCAACTAAGAAGCCCTCATGCCGCAACTAAGATCCTGCATGCCACAACGAAGACCCAGAGCAGCCTAAATAAATAAATGGTTTTAAAAAATTAAAAAACAAAAAACCAAAAAACTTCCAGGGACTTCCCTTGCAGTCCAGGGGTTCAGACTTCGCCTTCCGATGCAGGGGGTACATGTTTGATCCCTGGTTAGGGAGCTAAGATCCTACATGTCTTGGGACCACAAAACGAAAAAAAACATAAAACAGAAGCAATGTTGTAACAAATTCCATAAAAGACTTTAAAAATGGTCCACATCAAAAAAATCTTTAAAAAACAAAAAAACAACTTCTACTTGCTACATCTTACTTTTTAAAAAAATGTTTTTATTAGAGTATAGTTAATTTACAATGTTGTGTTAGTTTCTGGTGTACAGCAAAGTGATTCAGTTATACATATATGTATATATGTATAAATATACATATATTTATTCTTTTTCATATTCTTTTCCATTACACTTTATTACAAGATATTGAATATAGTTCCCTGTGCTATACAGTAGGATCTTGTTGTTTATCTATTTTATATATAGTAGTTTGTCTTACTCTTTTTTTAAATTGAAGTATAGTTGATATACAATATTATATGTTACAGGTGTACAATATAGTGATTTACAAGTTTTAAAGGTTATACTCCATTTACTGTTATAAAATATTTGCTATATTCCCTGCATTGTTACATATATCCTTGTAGCTTATTTTATGTGTCTTGCTCTTTTTTATTTCCCAGACACTTAACCCCACCCTCATAGAACCTGTTGAATGCAACTTGGTTTCACAGCTCCCTCCCACCCCACTTTTTTTTGATAGATTAATTCCAGACCTTTCTGCCACTTAGCATTTGTATAATCAGACTGGAAATGGGGATGAGGTTGTAAATTGTATTGAAAAAGAGATTGTGAATAAAAATTGACATGTGAACCTCCAGGAAAATATATCCATATCTCTGGTTTTGCTAGATTTTTATAGTTTTGTATAATTAAAATGATATTTTGAAATAAAGATTATTCTCACTGAAATGGAATATAATGGCAAGTTAAACAGATGAGTGAGTGGTGGTTTGGGGATAGTTCTTTTTTCAGTTTGCAATGTCATATAATTCAGGTTTCATGGTAAACTTGATTTTTCTCATATGCGGGACAGTGTCCTTCAAAACTCTTAAGTACACTTTAACATTATTATGCAGTAAAAACTAGTTATGTGTTTGTTTTTTTTATGCTTCTAATAAGTTGTTTAAACTACTGAATGACACATGTAGAATGTATCTGGGAGAACATTAAACATTTTATTGATCTAAGATCCTAAGATGAGGCAAAATTCCATAGAATAGTTATGACTGAGCATTTACTGTGTCTGAGGCATTGCACATATACGATTTTCACTGAATCCTCCCAACATGAGAGTTGGAATTCCAACCTAGGGCACCTCACCCCAGAGCTCACAGTGCTGGAACCACTAGGTTGTCTCTATGAAAACCCGCAAATGCCTAAAAGAACCAAGACATTTCCATTACATTATAACATAATTCTGCAGTCACTATCGAAATTTAAAATAATTGGGGTCATTGATTATGTGAATAGAATTTCAGAAAATTCTATCCCAGGTTTAAAAAAACTACAGAAGACAAAGATGATAAGCAATACTATTGTCTGTTTGAAGGCAGTTCATGTAGTGTAGACTCTAGGGAAGGGGAAGGACTGAAAAACACGGCAAGAAGGCCGCTACAAGCTCATTTTAAATTCTCAAGGCCCAGCAATTTGACAAACAGGAGAGAACAATTTTAAAAAGGAAAATATCCATTGAAAGAAGTTTTTCAACACTGTTCAACACCTATTCCCTCTCCTAAAAGCATATTGGAAAAAAAAAAAAGCATATTGGAATTTTGTCTCCTTAAAATCAATGCATTTACATATTGTTTAATATTTGTGCTTTATAGCTGGGTGCAGTAGGCAGATCTCTGTTGACTTGCTATCACTTAAAAGAATTTTTTTTCTTGGCTTTCTTTCCCCACAGACATAGAAAACAAACTTATGGCTACCAAAGGGGAAAGGAGCTGGGGGCGGAATGAATTAGGACTTTGGGATTAACAAACTACTATACATAAAATAGATAAGCCACAAGGATTTACTGTATAACACAGGGAACAATATTCAATACCTGGTAATAACCTATAATGGAAAAGAATCTGCAAAAAAAAAAAACACCCTGAATCACTATGTTGTACACTTGAAACTAACACAATATTGGAAATCAACTCTACTTCAATAAAAAAAAAAGAGGGAGCAGTTCGACTATGGTGGCCTAGTACAGTGCTTTGCAGTTCATAAGAGCTTTCACATTTATTATCTAATCCTCACAGCCCACAGGGTAAGTAGAGTGTAAGTCAAGTTGAAGTTTCAAAAAGTCAAAG
This sequence comes from Eschrichtius robustus, assembly GCF_028021215.1. Lineage (NCBI taxonomy): Eukaryota > Metazoa > Chordata > Mammalia > Artiodactyla > Eschrichtiidae > Eschrichtius > Eschrichtius robustus. Next base: position 118,519,304 of record NC_090845.1, on the reverse strand, counting down.
CGCTTATCTAAGGTTTCTCAAGTACAAGAGTTCACATCCGGCTCCCTTTTCCACTCGCAAGCGTAAAGTCACCGTGAAGTGTCACAAAACCAGGTGGAAAATCACTATATGTTTAGGGAAAGGGGAAAAGGTGGTGGGATTATCTTGATCATCATTAAACCAGTGCTTCTCAGGCACCATTTAAGTGTTGGGGACAGCTGGGGGGCAGGACAGACAAGGACGCTGCCCTCCTGGGATTCACGCTCTCTAGTGAGAGCCAGATGATCAATAACTCATCTCAAGTAAGTCCTGTGTGACAAAGAACTGACCAAACGAAGCAGAGGGTAGTCAGGAAGGGCCTCTTTGAGAGGTCACGTTAAGCTGAGGTCTGAATGACAAGAAGGAGGTCCCATGAGATGATCGGGGTTCAAAAGGGACAGCTCTTCCCAAGGCACATGCAGCAGGAAGCATTGGGGGAGCACGAGAGAACACAAGGATGGTGTTTGCTGCGTAGTTTAAGTGTGGAATCCTAGGGCTTTAGGCAGGGAAGAAACGTGATTCATGTTTTAGAAAACTCAACCTTGCTGCTGTGTAGAGGGGCAAAAGGCTTTCAGGTAGGAGGAGGCTCTCGCCATCATCCAGGCAAGACATGAGGACAGCTTGGACCCGGAAAATGGTTGAGGAGGTGGCTATAAGATGCCTCTCCTTGTCTAACCTACTTCCTCCCCTCCAACTACCATCTTTCTGGCATAATTTTAATGCATTTATTCTATTGTTCTGCTTGAAGCCAGATTTAAAAGATTGGGGGGGAAAAGCTTTCAAGATTAAAAAAAAACTTGGTTGTTCCTTGAATGCCTTATGTTTATCTGACACAAGCTGCTCTGTTTCATCTATGTTGTCTATAAAGAGCATTGTAGAATCCAGTACTATGAGGTGTCTAGGCCAGAACCTTGTTCCTCTTCAGGGTCCAATAAATATTCTTATTATTTTTTTAACATCTTTATTGGAGTATAATTGCTTTACAATGGTGTGTTAGTCTCTGCTGTATAACACAGTGAATCAGCTATACATATACATATATCCCCATATCCCCTCCCTCTTGCGTCTCCCTCCCTCCCACCCTCCCTATCCCACCCCTCCAGGTGGTCACAATACTATTAGCGATGACGATGAAACCAAACCAGACTTTTTGTTAAACCTGTTTGGTTGATTTGTTTGTTGCCTTCTGTTGAAAGCAACAACAAGGGAACCTGAAGACTATCTTTGGTTTCTGAAATGCTGGGGTTCAAAATTCTTCGCACTACCAACAAGCTCCGCAGCCTCACTGGCTGGACTGAATGGAAAAGTGGGGAATAAGCGGGCCGGGTTTGCAGCGACCTCGGGAAGCAGGGACACGGAACTGCACAAAGCATTACAAGGCCGGCTTCTCCCTGACACGGTGAAGTCACAGGAAGGACGGAGTGGGGACAGGAATGTGGCCGGGCTCTTGTCCTTCAGTTGTCCTCCCAGAGGCACTGGCGAGGAGAGACAGCCCTAAGGGGCGGCGGGAGGTTAAAGGTTCCGGCGAACTAGGCCTCTGGACGTTTCCAGCAAAGCTGGGAGCCAGCAGAGGCAGGCTGTGAGCTTGAGGGAGGCTCACCGCGGATTTCAGCGGTAGTACCGCCATCAAAGTCACAGGGTGGCTTTGATTTTTCCAAATCCGGGGAAATGTTGATGGATAGAATCGCCTGTGTTTCCTGTTTTCTTTTTCTCCCTTTGGAGCTCGGCTGCCCCCTCTGTGCAGCTGAGGGCGAGCAGACGAGAACTGGGGCAACGAGGCGCGGACCGGGCAGAAGGAGACCTTTGGTTCCGGGCGGTGCGCGGCTCCGCCGCCCCTGCGGCCGGGTTCCCACGGCAGCCGCCACCCACCCAGCCCTTCCCACGAGCCAGGCCCTCCCCACGCTCGCGGCCGCCTAGGACCCCGCGACAGCCCGCCAGCTGCGTGCTGCCCACGCCAATTGGACCGGTCACGGCGCTGCGGCTCAGAGAGGCCAGGGCCATCCCGCCGCCCTGATTAAGTGGTAGAGCTGCTGTGTCCAACGACAGTTTGCGCCCTCGACCCTGACGCACTGCTGCCTTTTGACGTCCTGAGACTGAGCAGCTCGTCCGACCAGCTCCGAATCAGGCTGATCACTAATAAAGGCGAGTCCTCGTGTACGAACCGCTCCCACGTGTCTGCCACCGCGCTCAGTGTTCACTGACTGATGTGCGTTAGTTCACCGATTCCTCAGAGAACCTGGGAATTACTCATCATCTCGCAGATGAAGGAAGCGAAGCGCAGAGAGCCTGAAGGACCTGGCCAAAGTGACTCCGCTCGTAACCTGAAGACGCCGGGTTCGAGCCCAGCTGGTTTCCCCCTCCCAAGCCTGCTCCAACCGCCGTGCGCCTGGTTTAAAGATGGGACGGCCCATCTCCAGTACTGATGGTGTTCTGAAAAGTCCCTGGTGACTTACTGGGATGCCCTGCCTGCCGGATGCATCTGCAAGTCTTGTTGTAGCGTGCATGGAAATCGGAAGCACGTAATCAGTTCATAGGTTCTTATTTGCCCAAGATCTTGCACCTCGTATAACTCGAAAACCTATATATCTCGTCCTCATGGTTTGTTCATTTACAGAAAGCGAATTCTGCCAAAGCTGGGTGAAAGCTCCACGCTCCAGCCCGAGGCTGGCCGGCGCTAGTGGAGCAGCGCCATCTCCTGGTGGATCCCGTGAACTACATCAGAAACCGCTGGAGGGTGTTGTGTTGCCAAGGCCTTCAGACACAGGGACAGCACCCGTGCACAGCCAGTTTTGATAAGGGGAAGAGAAGAAAGAGAAGAGAGGTTTTGGGGCACAGGAAGGGAGTGGGGGGAGTGGGTGTCAATGTGAGGTTGTAGAGCCTCTGCTTTAGCCATTCCGCTGTGATCCCCAGGGTGATAGAATCTGACTTTTTATTAAAATTGGCATCGGGGAAAGGGCACCCAGCAGTGCAATATTGAACTGCAGTAATTCGCAGGTGGCATGTATTATGGTTTTATCTCATATGTATGTCATGATATCGAGTTAGTTTTTGTATATGATGTGAGTTAAGAGTCGTTTTGCACGTGGCAGCGAAGATCCCACGTGCTGCGACTAAGACCCAGCACAGCCAAATAAATAAGTAAATACATAAATAAATTAAAAAAAATTTTTTAAGTCAAGTTTGGTTTTAAAGATGTGTTTTTCCAATGTTTCCAGTACTTTGTTGAAAATATTATCTTTTCTCCATTGTATCGCCTTGGCACCTCAGTCAAAAGTCAATTGTCCATATAGTTGTGAGTATATTCTGAACTCTCTGTTCTGTTCCATTGATCTCTCAATCTATCTTAATGCCAATACCACACTGCCTGGATTATTGTTGTTCTATACTAAGTCCTGAAATGTAGTGTAAATCCTGCATCTTTGTTCTTTTTCAAAAATTTTTGGCTGTCCTTAGCCTTTTGCATTTCTATAGAAATGTTGGAATCACTTTGTCAATTTCTTTTAAAAGTCCTACTGTGATTTTATTTTGGAATGCATTGAATCTATAGATCAGTTTGGTAGAGCTGACATCCAGCAACACTGAGTTTTCAAATCTGTGAGCATGGTATATCACTCCATTTATTTATGTATGTATTATTTAATTTCTTCTGTAGTTTTCAGTGTACAGGTCTTGCAGACCTTTTGTCAAATTTATCCCTAAGTACTTAATATTTCTGCAGAGAAGACATATAAATGGCCACCAAGCAAATGAACAGATGCTCCACATCATCAGCCCTAGGGAAATGCAAATGAGAATTACTATGAGATACTACTTCACAAATGTTAGGGTAGCCATAAATTAAAAAAAGAAAAATAACAACTGTTAGAGAGCATGTGGAACCATCATACATTACTGAGTGAGACTGTAAATGGTGCAGCCTCTATGTAAAACAGTTTGGTGGTTTCTCAATAAATTAAACATAGAACTACCAAGTGATCCAGCAATTCCACTCCTAGATGTGGACCCCAAAAATTGAAATCAGGTGTTCAAACAAACTTGTACTTGAATGTCCATAGTAGGACTATTCACAATGGCCAAAAGGTGGAAGCAACACAAATGTCCATCAACATATGAATGGATAAATAAAATGTCATATATCCATAAAATGGAATATTATTCAGCCATAAAAAGGAAAAAGGTACTGATAATACAATAATGTGAATGAACTGCCAAAATATTATCCTAAGTTAAAGAAGCCAGATATAAAAGGTCACATATCGTATGATTCCATTTTTTTGAAATATCCATGAAAAGCATATACATAGAGACAGAAAGCATACTTGTGTTTGCCGAGGGCTGGGGTAGGCAGGGAATGGAGACTGACCACTTAATGGGCATGGTGTTCTCATTTGGGGTGATGAAAATGTTCTAGAACTAGATAATGGTGATGGTTACACAACATTGTGAAGGTACTTCATGCCACTGAATTCTATACTTTAAAATGGTTAAAATGGCAACATTTGTTATATGTATTTTGCCACAATAAAAGACCCAATTGATCATAAATTTAAGGATTTATGTTCCAATCTGTTCCACTGATCTACACACTTATCTTTCTACCAGTACCACACTGTCTTAATTACCGTGGCTTTATAAGTTTTGAAATAGGTATGGTAAGTCCTTCAACTGTTTTCCTTTTTCAAAATGTTTTGGCTGTTTAAGGTAATATAAATGTATATTCCACATACATTTTAAGATCTGCTTGTCAATTTCTACAGGAAAGTCAGCTGAGATTTTGATAGATATTGTGTTCAATCTACAGATAAATCTAGGGAAGGTTGACATATTGACAATATTGAGTCTCCCAATCTATGAACTATCTCTATTTATTAAGAGCTTCTTTAAATTTTCTCAGCAATGTTTTATAATTTGTAGTAAATTTTAGTATGCAGGTTTTGTACATACTTTATCAGATTTATCCTTAAGTGTTTTATTCTTTTTTTAAGGCTATTGTGAATCAAATTGTTTTCTTAATTTCGTTTTTGGAGTTTTTGTTGCTAGTATATACAAATACAATTGATATTTTGATGTTGATATTGTGTCCCATGGCCTTGCTAAATTTGCCTGTGGGTCTACTAGCTTTTTTGTGTGTGTGCATTTCTTGGGATTTTCTCCATATAGGATCACCTGTGAATAAATACAGTTTTATTTCTTCCTTTCCAATCAGGATGGCTTTATTTCAGTGAGGTAGGGGGCTTATTCCACTGGCTAGAACCTCCAGTACAATGTTGAATAGAAATGGCAAAAGTGAACACCCTGCATTGTTCCCAATATTAGGGAAAATATTCATTCTTTCACCATTAAGTATTATGCACACTGAGGTTTTTGTAGACACTATTTGCCAGGATGAATGAGTTCCTATTATTCAAAATTTGTTAAAGGTTTTTAAAATCAGGGACTTCCCTGGTGGACAGCGGTTAAGACTCCACGCTCCCAATGCAAGGGGCCTGCGTTCGATCCCTGGCCAGGGAACTAGATCCCACATGCATGCCGCAACTAAGAGTTCACATGCCACACCTAAGGAGCCCGCCTGCCACAACTAAGGAGCCAGCGAGCCGCAACTAAGACCCGGCACAACCAAATAAATAAGTAAAACATCTTCCCAGCAATCAATAAAAAACGTTAAAAATTTATCAAAAAAAAAGTTTTTAAAATCATGAATGGGGGGACTTCCCTGGTGGTCCAGTGGGTAAGACTCTGCGCTCCCAATGCAGGGGGCCTGGGTTCGAGCCCTGGTTGGGGAACTAGATCCTGCATGACTGCTGCAACAAAGAAGTCTGCATGCCGCAACGAAGATCTCGCAGGCCGCAACTAAGACCCGGCGCAGCCTGAATAAATAAATATTTTAAAAAAAATCATGAATGGGTGTTGGATTTCATCAAATCCATTTTTTAAACTTATTTCAATGATCATGTGTTACCACTTTGTTCTATTAATATGGAGTATAACATTAATTAGTTTTCTGATGTTAAACCAACTTTGCATTCCTGGGATAAATGCCACTTGGTCATGGTATGTAAGTCTAGGGGGTTTAGACCAGGCCTCTCCTGGTCTCCCTACTTCCCATTCACAGAGGATGTGATCCATGAAGCAGAAAAAAGAGAATCATAGTGAGGGGGGTGCGGAGCCCCCAGCTTCTTCTAGGGCTGTATCTCTGATCAAAAAGCCACACCTTCCATGCCAGGCTCCCATCCTCCCAAGGACCCCACAGAGGAGCCCCTCATCCCCCTGAAGCACACACAGGGCATAGACCCCAGCCCATTTCCCTATGGCCACCAAATTGGCGCCCTCACCAATGACGGGAGGAGCCAGGATGTCCCCGCCCACCTCCTCTTAGCGGCCACAGGAGCCCACCCGCTGTACCCTCATCGGCTGGACGGCCACGGAGGTGGGCCCTGTGCATCGCACATCCAGGGATTCGAGCGTGGGGCCCGTGTCACCTCCTAGGGTGGCAGCAGGGTTCCCTGGGGGCACCGAGGCTGAGAACCGACAGCAGGAGGCTCAGGCCCTGAGAAGCCACTTTGACCAGAGGGCATCTGTGAGGCAGCGGCTTCGACAGAAGCAGACCTCGTGCATCATCTCGTGTGGCGCGTGCCCAGGCTGCGGTGACCACGCTCAGGCCTCTGACCAGGGCGGTGCCCGTCTCCCGGAGGAGGGGGACCCCGCGGAGGGGTAGTGCCCCGGGCAGCCAAGGCTCCCACCAGGTACCCTCTCAGTCCCCTTGTCCCCCCACAGCACCCTCGCCAGAGGGGCTCCCTCACCCCTGGTCTGGGCGGCAGAGGCGGCTCCGTCTTGTGTGCATTGGTCCCAAGTGGGGAAGACGGGGGCAGAGAAGGCCCACGGGGGCGCTTCCCGGCCCTGCATTTGCCCAGCTGCTCCTGCAGCAGATGCCTTTCCAGGTTTCCCCTACGGTGCATCACCCTGAGCTAAGGGTGAAGTTGATTGTTTTTCACAAACGCCCGTGTATTTGAAGCCAAGTGGAAGAACCATGGATCTGTCCCCGGTCGGAGGGCAGAGGCCACGTTGAACTTGCTCACCTTTGTGCCCTAAAAACCTGCCCCAGAGTCTGGCACTGAAGGGATGACTTGGGGGACACTGAGAAAGCGTCATTTTGTTGGTGGGAATCCATTAAACTGAGAAAGTTTGCTGGGGAAGGTGGCATCCGTGCTGATTGCATTAATTCTATTGTTTGTTGAGTACTTGCCTGTGCCCTGGCAGGAGAGGGAAGTGAGCACCCGACTTCACCCTGAACCACAGGCAGGCTGGCCTCAGCACCAGGACAACTCCCATGTCCCTAGGTTCTAGGTTTTAAAAACAGAACTGCCATATGGTCCAGCAATTCCACTTCTGGGTATCTATTTAAAGGAAATGAAAACAGGATATCAAAAAGATATCTGCACTCCCATGTTTATTGCAGCATTATACACAATAGCCACGCTATGGAAACAATCTAAGTGTCCATCAGTGGGGAGTTCGCTGGTGGCCTAGTGGTTAGCATTCTGGGCTTTCACTACCATGGCCCGGGTTCAATCCCTGGTTGGGGAAGTGAGATCCCACAAGCCACGTGGTGTGGCCATTTAAAAAAAAAGGTTAATTATCCATCAATGGATGAATGGATAAAGAAGATGTGAGATACACACACACACACACACAAAGGAATATTATTCAGTAGTGGAAAAAGAAGGAAATCCTTCCATTTGTGACAACATGGATGGACCTTGAGGGCATTAGGCTAAGTGAGACAAGAACAACAGAGAAATACAAATACTATATGATATTACATTATGTAGAATCCAAAAAAGCCAAACAGAGAGTAGAACGATGGTTAGCAGGGGCTGGGAGGTGGGAAAATCAGGGATCAGTTATTTAAGGATACAAACTTGCAACAAGTAGATGAATAAGTTCTGGAGATCTGATGCACAGCATAGTGATTATAGTCAACAATATTGTATTATAAACTTCAAAGTTGCTAAGAGACTAGATCTTAATTATTCATACTACAAAAAAGAAATGATAATTATGTGATGTGATGGAGGTGTTAGCTAACACTACTGGTGGTAATCAAATTGCAATATATAAATGTACCAAACCAACACGTGTACACCTTAAAGGTAAACAATTTATATGTCAATTATATCTCAATAAAAAAATTACTCCCTACAATTTAAAAGAAAACTACAAATGGCCAATGGACATATGAAAAAAATTTAATCCTGATATGTATTGAAAGGCGTGCAAAATAAAATATCAAAATAAACAATTTGGCTTATCCAATTGAGAGATTTAAAACCTGTCTTGAGACTTCGGTACAGGTAAAGCTGAGGAACAGAAAGAAAGGATCCACGACTTTATCCCAGGACAATTGGAGAGTGGATTTAATTCTAGCCGCGAATTGGGGATGATGTGAAAAGAAGAGTTTTAGGGAAATGATGAGTTAAATGAAAGATCACACTGATCTTGAGGAGAGAGAAGTGCACCCAGCTTGAGGCAGGAAAGGCAGTAACCAATTTTGAAACGTGTTGTGACCCACAATCGCCACCCTTGTCTCAAAACAGTCTCACTCCTGAGTGGCATGAGCAGAGTGACTTGGCACCGCTGCTCTGGAGGGTGTCAAACCCCTGAGGCACGCGTACCCTCCGGCCCACTTGCAGGAGTGTATGGTAAGAGATTGACCATGACTGCACCACAGCATTTATCCACAAGGACATCTGTCACCGCGTCATCAGTAAAAACCAACAAAAACCACAAAAGCAAACCAAACCCAACAACAACCTCAAACTCAACCCCCCAAACAGACAACAACAAAGGAAAACAACCAAGAGGCAGTGCGAAATACATGATGAAACCTTCATACCAGAGATACTCTGTGGCTTTGGAAGCAGAACCATACTTAATCGCACAGGAAGATGAGCAGGAAGTATTTCTGTCATAAAGTGAAAAAAGTCATATGTTCCTAATTTCACACATATAAAGGACATGCACACAAAGTGAAAATTCATCCGAAACTCCGCAGCTTCCCTCGGGGTGGGATGGGCTGGGACTCTGTACGCCGTGTCTATCTCTCGGGTTCTGACTGTGCTGTGTTCTGACCAGCCCTCCTGGAACTGCCCTCTCGGCTGCTCTTTCGCCCTCCCCTGACTCAGCTGCTTGGATCCCAGTCAGTCTCCAGAGGTGGGAGGTCCGCGAGAAGACAGGCGGGCCCACCTCAGCGTGGCCGCAGCTGCTCCGATGCGGAGCTCCACGCTGATAAGGCTCCCGGCTCCGCCCCCAAGCCCTGGGTTTCTTATCTGACCCCTGGCCCCTACCCAGAAAGATCAGGGTCGCCTTCAGGCTGTGTCCTTGCACCACCCCTCCAGCCTAATTCCCTGCCCCTCCGAGAGGCCCTGGGGCCTCAGGAAAGGAGCTCCTGCTTGGGTTTCTAGTTCAGATTTCGCTCCAAGACTCAGGTTCTCTGAAAAATGGGGATAACCGTGGTCTGGTTTGCAAACTGGTCCTGTACACAGAAGGCAAGGAGAGACCTAGAAAGAAGCAGACCACTCCAGATGGGGAAGGGGGCAAGGTTAATAAGCAAATGAACTTACAGATGAGGCTTGTCTTGTCTGCACGAGACAAGCAGATCTCCCCACCCACCTGCCAGAATCTTAAAAGTTTGTACAGAGGTCTTAATGGAATTCAGTCACATATTCAGTCCAGATGGTCCCAGAGACGCCTTACTCTCTCAAGGCCGCGTCCTCAAAAGGGCTCTGGCTGTGGGAACAGTGGGCAGAACGTGCATCCCAAGGACGGGGAAGGGTGAGGAGCCTCCAACTGCCGGGGGCCAGCTCGAGGTTCAACCTCAGTGACATCCTCGTGGTGACCCCCTCCAGAAGGTGGCCACGGGGATAATGAGGTTAAGGCACGGTGCCTGGAGCTCGGCAGGTTCTCATCACCTGTCAGTTCGTTTCCTTTCCTCATGCTCACAGGGCTGCTCTGGCTGAGACCTGAGGACACTTGTTGAAGAGACATCCTCACACTGAAGGCCCACAGCAGCCTGAAGGCTCCTTCCTGAAAATGCACGAGTGCCCGGGGCTGGCCTGGGGCTCCACCGTGGTCAGGGGAAGAGCTGGGCTCAGCGCGCAGGTCTCTGGTCTCCTAGGTGCCCCTCTTAACCAGAGCGTGATGTGCCAGCCTGCCTTCCTCCCTCGCGGGGGAACACGGTCCTCCCTCATCACGGTCCCTTGGCCCCTGGGTGCTGGATCCTCTCCCCCATCGGGCTGTGCCAGGCTACCTGGTCCCCGAAGTGGGTGCAGAGCCATCAGGGACTGAACAGGACCATCTGGACCAAGGGGCGGGAAGCCCGGGGCTCTGGCCGGGACGGGGGTCTACCCCTCCCTCCTAGGGTGGCGGATGTTGGATGGGGCCCTCTTGTCAAGGTGCCTTGACCCCTGCGGAGCTCTTGGCGACAGGTGTCTTACCCCAGGCTGCGCTCCTCGCGTGACCACACCCCGAGTCCTCAGGACACCCCTCTCCTGGGTCCTATGGGCCTTCCTTCCTCCGAGGCGGGTGCTGCCCTCCCCTGCAGGCCTCCCTCCCCCAGCCCTCTGTCCTCGGCCCACCCTCCCCCTGCAGCAGCCTCAGAGCCCCCGCCCCGGCTTCTCTGATGGGACAGCTTGCGTCTAAGGTGGGGGTAAGGAAGGCAGGTTTCCAGTCCCGGGGGTTGATCTTCTCCAAAACTCAGGCACCACCTGGCCAGCTGGGAGGTGATGGAGACCCTGCCACCTGCTGCTGCGGAAGGGCCTTCGGGGACACAAAATGATCTGCAGATGGTCCATTCCACCTCACCTACCCCAGCCCACCCCCGGGGTTCAGCTGAATTACGCGCCTTCTAACACCAGCCTCTGAGATGAAGAAAAGGCTTAGGTGTTAGTTTATTCAAATGAAGTTTGTGAATGGGACAAAGTGCCGCCTCTTGGGCCAGGCCTGTGCTGCTGCCTTCCCCTCACGGGAGCAGTGGTCAGGGTCAGGTCGGGTCTCCCTGCATCTTCTGACCCGGCACCAGCCCCGCCCTCAGCCCCGCCCCCTTAGGGCCCTCGGGGTGCTCCCCTCCCCCAGCTCCCGGCCACCAGAGTGGGGTGAGCTCGCCTCCGGCCCCTCTCTCCTCCAAGGCGGCAGAAACAGGAGGCCTCCAGTTTTTATGTGATTGAACTCAAAGGACTTTCTTCTTAACTGAGACAGACAACAAGATTTGACAACACCCGAAACAGGAACATTTCTCTGACCAGACGCTGCTGCCCGGTGCAGAGTACATCACACACAGAAAAGTGGAAGTTGTCTTATTCAAGTCGGTGTCTGATTTTGTAGAAGCTCCACTGCCTGAGAAACAGACGGCAAATAAATAAAGTGCTCTGAGAGCCCGTCAAGCAGCAAGGGCCCAGTGGGGGAGACGAGGAAGAGGTGGGAAAGCAGAGGCAGCTAAGTACTCAAGGCCAGAACCCTAAGAACAGCGGCGGCAGGAGCGCATGCTAAGGACGCGTCCCCAGCCCCTCCCTCGGCCAGTCCCTCAGGGCGCAGACAGCCCCAGCCAGGGCCACCGCCGTGCCCCTCCCACGATGGGGGGGTTCTCTGCGGGTGGGAGGGGGTCTGTGAGCCCGGGCCCCTGGGCCTCCAGCATGCTTTCTCCCTGTTGGGAAGCAGCCCCAGGCAGCTCCGGCTGAGCCCCGAGCCCAGCGAGGACGGGGCACCCTGCGCACCTCACTCTGCGCAACAGCTCCGCGCCCGCCGCAACGCACAGCCACTCGTGTGTGTGCACGAGCACCCACACACACGCTCACACCCGCCCACACTCATACACGCGCACTCACACACGGGCACCCACGCGGTCAGAGAAGAGCCTCCCCTGTGCCACTCTCAGGCCCTCTCAGGCTGGCCCAGCAAGAGGCTGCAGCTGGGGATCGAGCCACCCGGAGGGTGAGAGCTGGGCTTGAAAGGGGCACATCTGCGAATCAGCCCCAAGGAGGCCCCTCGCCCTCTGCTCCTCTCCTCCCGTGCAGCCCCGTGTCACAGTCTCTCAGAGGCTGTCCCCAGAGCTCCGTGGATGCAGTCCGCAGGCTGGCAGGCTCCCAGAAGTGGACACAGTTGGGGTGGAGGAGGGGCCACCAGGACCAGGGCTCCCGGGTGACTTGGCACAAGGAAGGAAGCCATCAGGCCCCGTCGGTGGGCATCTGTGGGCGGCACGTGGTGGCCTTGCCGCAGCCTCCGGCCCCGGGGTGAGGCAGGCAGAGATCCTCACCTGGGACCCGGCTCCAGCTGGGCAGCTGAGGAGGGCACATGGTGTGAGGCTTGGCCGCTCTGTCCTGGGGGCAAGCAGGCTGCTGGGGTCCTCAGCCCCAGGAACTCTGAGTGCATCGACCATGAGCAACCACCGCCCGAGCAGACGTGGGACCGGTGCGGGGCGAGGGCCAGGGCCTCTCCCGCCTCCCCTCTGCACCGCTCCTGGAGCGGCAGTCAGCAGCGCAGCCAAGGCCTCCAGGACCAATGCAGGCCCATCCAGAGGAGACTCTCGCGTGCGATGCTGGGCCCAGGGGCCAGCCTGGGGACAGAGACATGGGGTCAGGCGTGGGGCTCAGCCCCATCCCACCCACCACTGTCCCTTCCCCTCCTGGTGACACGCTCCCCAGGAGCCACCCACCCTCCCGACCCCACCACCCAAACTGAGAGGGTTGCGCCACTCAACACCGAGGAGCCCTTGGTCCAGCCTTGGGTGGGATTTGCACCAGGGTGGGGAGGTCCGGCTCTGTGGGTGAGGACCTTGCTGCCCGGGGGTGCTGGGACTCATCTCTCCCCCGCCCATCTCAGCTCAGACTGTCCCCCGGTCTTCCCTGTGACTTCCCATACACTCCACTTTCCCTACCATGGGCCCCTCTGTCTCTAGGTCCCCTGGGAGCCTCTGCTCCCTTCCCCCATCCCACTGTGCTAGGTCTTCCAGAAGAAGGTGGGAGAGTGCAGGCCGAGAGGCAGATTCGGCTCCACCACTTCCTACCTGTGTGATAAGGGCAAATCTCTCCCCTCCCAGAGCCCCAGTACGTGGGGAGGACAGAGCTCCCCCAGAGTGTCGCTAGGTCTGTCCTTCCTTCCCCACGCCAGAACCGGACCACTGGGCCACCCCACCCCTCGGGGTCTCTGCCTGGTCCCTTCCTCTCCTCGTGGGTCAGGCCCTTCTCTAGGCTGCTCCCCAGGCAGCTCTAGGGTCAGGGTCAGGGTTAGGGTTAGGGACTCTCTTGACAAGACCAGAGAAGGGGCAGGTCACTTCCTATAACACCAGTTCCTGAGACAAAGAAAGAGATGGGGACTTGCGAGCTGCCTCCCCACCCAGAGAGGTCCCTGTCTCCCCAGGCGTCACCTCCTCTACAAGCCCCTTCTCCATGTGCTCTCCACCCCAGCCTGAGAGCTGCCCTCCGCTCAAGGAGATCCCCACTTTCCCAAATCCTTTGGGACACGGGGGCTGCTGGAGGCCGTCCAGGGCTGTGGCGCCGGGAGGGCACTGGGACGAGCTGGAGGGAGCGTGGCTGAGATGGGGGGAGGGCCGGGGAGGAATGCACCTTTCCTGCTCTTCCCCGTCCCCAGATGCGGAGCTTTGGAGGATGCCCTAGGGGAGCGGAGAGGGGAGCAACAGGGACAGCAGAAGCAGGCAGAGAGCAGTCCCCTGGCCCCAGAGACCAGGCAGGAGGCCGGTCTGCAAAGGGCTGAGAAAGAGACAGACCTGGGCTTTGGCCAAGGACACAACCACCCTTCCAGGCTGCCTCCCAGCGGGTAGAGGACAAGGGTAGCAGCATCTTTTCTCCTCTAGGGCCTCCCCTGGGCCTCCCCTGGGCCTCCCCGAGCCCATTTCCCTCCACTCCCCCGTGTTCAGGTGGCACCACTGGGGCCGTGGGCGGGAGGTGATGGGCTGACCCTCCAAGATGCCGAGGCCGCCGCCCCTCACCCCCATCTTGGAAATCTGACAAGGGAGTCCGGAGGGCCTGCGCCCGCCCTGCCTTGCCTGCTCGCGGCTCGGCAGCTTTCCGGGCTGGCTTCCTCGGGCCCCTTCCACGGCTCCCCCAAACCACCGAGGGGCCTGGACATCTAGATGTCATGGCAACCGCCTCCCTCCAGCCCGAAGTCCAACCTCTGGCCTCCTACCTCTTTGGTCAGGGCCAGTCATTCACGTTCCTGCTGCAGAATTTCTTCCTTCCGCTCCCCCCTTCGGCCAAGGTGAGGCAACAGGTCGGCCGCACTCAAGTAATTTTCTCGAGTTCGATGGAAAGGGCCCGTTTCGCCAGTTTCTGTGCAGTTCGTCACCGGCCGCGACGTGGGTGGCCAGAGCCGGGGCTTGGGGCTCGGTGGCCGTGACCTCCGCCGAGGTCTAGGGTCCGGGGGCCCGGGCCGCCCCTCCTCCTTCCCCCGCCGCGTCCTGGCGGCCCCGGGCCCCGCGGAGCCTCATGCCGGCTCCCCTGCCGTCGCGGCCGGGCGGCGGTGGTCGCGGGCGCTCACTCGATCCGCACCTGCAGGCGGACGTTGAGCATCACCGAGGCCACGATGTAGAAGTAGGGGAAGTTCACGCGCAGCCGCCAGGCCAGGTCGAAGAAGGTGATCAGCGTGCGTGTGAGCCCCTTGCAGAAGGCGCCGTAGGAGCCGCGGGCCGCGGCCGAGCGAGACAGCCGCACCGCCAGGCCCGACAGGGCAGCTGCCGCCGCCGCAGACAGGGCCGCCGACGCCGCCATGGGCCCGGCCCGGCGCACACCCCGCCGACCGACCGCAGTGGGAGCGGGTGGGCAGGTGGACGCGAGGCCTGAAGCCGACAGCCCACCCCGCCCGCTCCGCCGTCTCCCGAGGCAGCCGCAGCCACAGCCACAGCCACAGACAGCTCCACCCCCTCGCCTGCTCCCTGAGTGGCGGCCGCCAGCCTAACCCCGCCCCTAGCGTGGCCACGCCCCTTTCGGGGGCTACAGACTGGCCGCCGCGGACTCAGCCCCACCCACGGGACCCGCCCCGCAGGCAAGCCCCGCCTCTTCCCCGACTCCCAAGAAGAGAGCCCGAGGGCCTGAGCGCGTTGTAAGGCGCTGCTGCCCTGGGATCCTTTTGCAGGATGCGCTAGAGCAGGGGGGTAGAGGCCGTGAGGGTCTGGACCGCTGGGCTGATTCTGCACAGAAGGCCCACCCTGAACCCTCTGCCCCGTTTACACCATCTCCTTTCCCTCACTGTCTCCACAGAAAACCGGGCCAGCCAACCCACTGTACTTTTCTTTAATTCACATTTTTATGGTAACTCTGCACTGTGGAGTTTCACCAAACCCACACGCGCATTTTTTTCCTTTCGGGTATATTGGCTGGTCATGTGTATTTCTTTTTTCGTGAATTGCTCCATTGCCTCATTTTCCTTACCTTTCACTCCGTAGTGATTTCTAAGCACTCCTCTTAGCCTATCTTTGCCCTGGATACCGCACAAGGTCCTCTCGGGTATTCATCTGCTCTCACTCATTGCCTTTTTCTTGCTGTTGGGCTTTAAAGCCTTTTCGTGGTTTCATCTAATCTTTTTCTAAACCACATCCATTCCAAACTCCGTCACATTTTCAAGACTATTGAAATGCGCATGCTTCATTATAGTCAGGACTTTTAAGAAGCTGTCTGCAAGAAGCTGATTCACGAAGACCTCATCCCAATTTTCACAAGGAGGGCTGGCCTAAGTTAATACCTTAATAGTCCCTCTCAAAATGCCTGTTCACCATCACACTGAATATCTCTGTAGCCTCTGTATAAGTGTTTAAGGAACCCAGCAGATTCATATACACTGAGCAATTGTCCTACTTGCATGATCAAGGAAGAAAAGTAAGTTTGAGAGGCACTAGGTTATTGGATTGCATCATGATTTTATCAACAATATAACCATGCATGGATATGAATGCATAAAAAACACCAGGGCAGATATACATCAAATTACAGAACATTGTTTACTCTGGTTAAGGCAGTAGGAAGGAGGACATACTTTTTATTCTCCATGTATATGTACATATATCCATATGTATATCTGTAAGTATTACTTGTATAATGCAATAAAAATTATTTGAAAAAGAAGGGGCACAGGAATATAGACTTAAGCTTTATAGAAACCCTTTGTTCCAGACTGGATCCAGCGTCATTCATTTGCAGAACCTGTTCCCTCCAATCATTTCTGAAACCTCTCCTTGGCCTCATCTCATTTATTTTTAACATTTTATTTTGAAATAATTATAGACTCACAGGAAGTTGCACAAATAGAACAAAAAAGACATTGTGCCTTTCACCCAGCTTCCCCAATGGTGGCATTTTCTATAGACACAGTATAATATCAAAACCAGGAAATTGACACTGATATATTACTCTTGACTAGACTATAGGCCTAATTCAGTTTTCACTATTTTCCTAACCTGCATTAATTTGTGTGTGTGTGTGTGTGCATGTATAGCTCTAGCAATTTTATCCCATGTCAGGATTCATGTAACCACTACTATAATCACGATACAAAAATATTCCATAACCACAAAAGAACTGCTTTGGGCTACCTCCTTGTACTTACTCAGCAACCCTGTGGATATTTTGTTAGAGTTACATCTATCTCATTTCCTTTAGAGTGGCTGTAAGTGGTACTGTGTGTTTAATTTTGGTTTCCACATGTTCATTGTTAGTATATAGAATTGCAATTGATTTTTTAATTAAACCCTTTCTTTTGAGTTAATTGTAGATTTACATACAGTTGCAAGAAAAAATAGAGAGATCCCATGTACATTTTACCCAGTTTTCCACAGTGGTAGCATCTTTCAAAACTGCAGTACTGTACAATATCAAAATCAGGATATTGACACAAATCTATCTATCTTGTTCAGATTTCCCCAATTTACTTTGTGTGTGTGTGTGTGTGTGTGTGTGTGTGTGTTTAGTTCTATGCAATTTTATCACGTGTGGATTCATGCATCCACCATCATACTCAAGATATAGAACAGTTTCATAACTGTCAGGATCCCTTGTGTTGCCCCTTTTTGGCCACACCCACTTCCTTCCTGCTCTTCCTCCTTAATGCCTGGCAATCACTAATCTGTTGTCTATTTCTATAATTTCGTCTTTTTGAGAATGTTATACAAATGGAATCATACAGTATGTAACCTTTTGGGATTGGCTTTTTCACTCAACATCATTCTTTGGAGAGTCATCCAATTTGCTGGGAATGTCAAGTGTCAATAGTCCACTGCTTTTATTGCTGAGTTAGTGTTCCTTGGTATGGTTGTACCATAGTTTGTATACCACTTACCCAAGGAAGCACACCAGGGTTTCCAGTTTTTGGCTATTAGGAATAAAGCTGCTGTGAACCTTTGTTCACGGGTTACTGTGTGAACAAAAATTTCTATTTGTCTGGGATAAATGCCCAAGAGTGCAATTGCTGGGTTGTATGGTAAGTGCGTGTTTAGTTTCATAAGACTCAGCCAAACTTTTCCATCGTGGCTGTAACATTTTACATTCCCATCAACAATTTATGAATAGATCCAGTTTCTCTTCTTACTCATCAACATTTGGTATTATCACTATTTTTTATTCTTGACGTTCTGATAGGTGTATAGTGATATCTCATTGTGGTTTTAATTTATATTTCTCTAATGGCTAATAATGGTGAAAATCATTTTACGTGCTTATTTTCTATCTGTATGTCTTCTTTAGTGAAATGTCTTTTGTCATGTTCTAATTGAACCATTTGTTTTTTGGTTTTTGGTTTTTTTTATATAAATTTATTTATTTATTTATTTATTTTTGGCTGCGTTGGGTCTTCGTTGCTGCGCGCGGGCTTTCTCTAGTTGCGGGGAGCGGGGGCTACTCTTCGTTGCGGTGCTCGGGCTTCTCATTGCCATGGCTTCTCTTGTTGCAGGGCACGGGCTCTAGGCGCGTGGGCTTCAGTAGTTGTGGCTAGTGGGCTCAGTAGTTGTGGCACGCGGGCTCAGTAGTTGTGGCTCGCGGGCTCTAGAGCGCAGGCTCAGTAGCTGTAGGCTCACGGGCTTAGTTGCTCTGCGGCATGTGGACCAGGGCTCGAACCCGTGTCCCCTGCATTGGCAGGAGGATTCTTAACCACTGCGCCACCAGGGAAGTCCTGAATAATTGCCTTCTATCAGCATTCATCATCATGCTTGTGGTCAGACATATGATGAAACTTAAACTTATTCCAGTAGTCATCTTCATGCGTCTTTTTTTTTATTGAAGTATAGTTAATTTACAATGTTTTGTGTTAATTTCTACTGTATAGCAAAGTGATTAAGTTATACATATATACATTCTTTTTCATATTCTTTTCCATTATGGTTTATCACAGGATATGGAATATAGTTCCCTGAGCTATACAGTAGGACCTTGTTGTTTTTATGCTTCTTATCACACCTGAATGTTGCCCTTATTCCAACAGGCATCCTCTTGGTAGTTGTGTCACACTGAACCTTAACTTGTTCCATCAGTAATATTCTAGATTGTTGACACTCTTTAAATCTTAATCTTATTCCAGTGGCTATGCTAATGTTTGTTGGTGTCACATTGAACTTTAACTTTTCCACCACTCATCTTGTTTGTGTTGGCTTGGTGAACCTTAACTTTCTCCCAGCAGTCAACTGAATGCTTGATCACACATCATAGCAAGACATGAGTCTACCAGCCATCTTCACGCGTTTTGTCTCATACTGAATCTCAAGTTGGTTCCAGCAGTCATATCATGCTTGCCATCCCACACTCAACCTTAACCTCATTCAAGCAATCATGTTTCTGACAATGTTTGACACTTAACCTTATGATACTTAACCTTAACCTTATATCAGTGGTCATCTTCAAGTTGGTTGACTCATACTGAACAATAACGGAATAGCAGTGGTCAGCTTCATGCTTGATGTTTCTCAATAAACCTTATCTGTATTCCAGTGGTCTTCCTCATAATTATAGTCTCACACTGAACTGACCTTTATTCCAGAGGCCATCTTCTTGCTTGTTGCCTCACACTGAAGCCTAATTATTTTTATAATCCATCCACTTGCTTATTGTTGCACACGGAACCTTAACCTTATTCCAGCAGCCATCTTCATACACACTGTCACCCTTTGAGTCTTAACCATATTTCCACAGTCATTTTCAGGTTGGTAGTCTCATCCTGAACCTTTATTGTAGCAGTCACCAACATGTTTGTCAGGTCACACTGAACCGTATGTACCTTTATTCTAGCAGTCAGCAACAGGCCTGTTTTCTCCCATTGACTCTAAGTTTATTCCAGCACTCATCTTCTAGCTTTTTGTCCCACACTGAAGAATAACCTTCGTCCAGTGGTTATCTTTCTGATTGCATCTCACACTGGGCCTTAACCTTCTCCCAGAAGTCATCTTCACGCTCTTGTCTCACTCTGATCCTTAACCATAATCCATCATTTTCGTGGTGGTTGTGTCACACTGAACGTTATCCTATTGCTGCGGTGACCTTCCAGCTTGTTGTCATCCTCTAAGCCTTTACCTAATTCCAGCATCATGTTCAGGAATGCTGTGGCACACTGAGCTTTATACTTATTTCCCTGGTGATCTTCTTTCTTGTCGCACACCAAACTTACCTCATTCAGCAGTCAGCTGGGTGCTTTTGGTCTCACACTGAAGAATAAATTCTGCCATTCATTGTTATGCTTCCTGCACTAAACTGAAACGTGATCTTATTTGAGCAGCCATCTAATAGCTTGCGTTGCCCAGTGAACCTTGACCTCATTCCAGCAGAATGAAGATTGAAGATTCCAATCCAATCTTCAGGATTGTTTTTCACACTGAACCATAACCTTTTCCCAGTGAAAATTTCCTGTTTTTGTCCCACACTGAACAAATAGCTGTCTCTGTGCTTGTGGTTTCAGCCTGAATCTTAAACTTTATTCCAGCGGTCCCCTTTATGTGTGTTGTTTCATGCTGAACCATAGAAGATCTACATTCCTGTTATCAAATACTGAACCCTAACTTTACTCCAGGTGTCACTTATGCTTGTTGTCTCACTCTGAACCTTAATATAATTCATGTAAGTCATTTGAAAAGTAAATGTGACTGTATCTGTTTGGTGCTTAACATTTAAAATAAAATGATCTGTCCAATTGCTATAGTTTTAGAAAGTAGATCATTTTTCCATTCTCTTTTAGGAAAAAACTGCAGCACAAAGTAACTCAGTAGAAAGTAGTGTAAACAGAATTACATTTAAAACATAATTTTGAAATCAAATGTGCTTATTTTAGGTTAGTATGTATGATATGTATTTGTTGGTAACAAAACCAAGAATGAAATACAGACATTTACATCTTATCATGTTTGCATGCATCATAAAGACAACATAAAACATGTTTAAAACTTTCATGAGAGGTAGATATAACATATAAATAGGAAAAACTGTCCCTTGTTTATTTTTACCCCCAGTTTTCTTCTATATTCAGTAATAATTTTTTTTTTTTTTTTTTTACTTTTCAAAAGTATATGACAGCTACCAGTGCAAATGTCTCACTTTAACATTCACTTTTAGTTTTATATACACAGGTTAGGTATTAATGATACCTAACCTAACACTGTATCTTACACACTGTATTGCGCTGGCTAGTCTGATATATGCTAGTTGGTACTGCCATGGTAGTCAGGTTAGGGGACATTCCTTGGTCCTCTGCATTTTATTCCTCAATCTTGGGAATACTAGGCACATCAGAGAAAAGTTCATTCAGTATTTTTCTATCCAGGGTCTTCGTGAAAGGATTTCTCTACGAGATTCAATCACACCTTCTGATTCTGCAGACTCATCTGTCTCTGCAATCGCTGCTGTCTGAACGGTTTGTATTCGTGGTGACTGAATAACCAATGGCTGTGGTGTCTCAACTATTATTCCCTGGGCATGTACAGTTTGGCCAGAAGGTGATAGCACTAGAGTGACAGCTGGGGAGCCTCTTCTGGTGCCTGATGCAGCCACAGAAACCTGAGCTAAACCAGGGATTGAATTTTGACCAGTCTGAGTCTGCATATGAGCAGATTCACTCTCTGCCACAGAATCTGTTACACCTGTTACAGAATCTGTCACACAGAATCTGTTCCATCCGGCTGGGATTCAACTGCTTCCATGGTCAGTTGTCTTCTATTTTTTTTTTCCTGCCACATTTGCTCATTATTAAGACATATGCCATTTGCAATCAATGCTTTGCCCCTTCCCCGTTTCCTTCTTCATTTATCCTGCCGCGATGTGATTTCTGCAGTGGCCCTGGTCACTGATTACGGACGGGAGGGTGTGGAGATGAGGAGCCCACTGCCCCTTGGGAGGCGCAAATGTGAACTTAGGCCCTGCTAGACCTCTTCCCAGCAACCCGGTGAAGGCGGCCCTTTGTCGGCCGCACTCAGCTCTCATGTGCAACCGCGCTTCCCTGCTGAGCCAGGACCCGGAGCAGTCATTTTTATGCTGTTGTCACACACGACATTAACATTATTCGAATCTTTGTCTTAACGTTTTTTGTCTCCTGACCAGTAACAGTTCCAGGTATTATCATCATTCTCGTTGTCTCCCAATAAACCTTAAAGTTACTCCACTGAACATCCTTATACGTATCTCATTTTTAACTTGAACTTATCCCAAGGCCAGCTTCATGCTGTCTTACTGTGAACCTTACCCTTTTTCAGGATGGTCGACTTTGAGTCCTAATGGGCATTTGTAGATGAAACTGGATGCCTGGCTCTCTCCCAGATCAGGTCTCCAGACTGGCTGCTAAACCCCTACTATTCCTCGGTGCCTAAGAGGGCACATACCCCTGGGCTGCCTCAAAGGCAGGAAAAGGTTAGCTTACAAAGATGGCACAGGCAACTATACTCCAATTAAAGAAAAACAAAACAAAACAAAGATGGCACAGGCTTGGGATCAGGACAAGTACTAAACCCCTGAATCACGTGGAGCTCCCATCAAATATAATTATCCCAGGAACCATAAGCTATGACTCAGAAGCAGACCACCTCTGCACAAGTTTATTTGATGTAGTTTCAAATCAAAAGAAAGACACTCAAATCCTACAAGTCCACTTTAAAGCACATATTGTTTACTCCTTAGGGGAGCAATGTCATCACACTATAAGGTGCGGAGAAGGGGAAACCCTGCAATTCATTTTGTAGAGTGGAATGCAGACTGGTAAACAAGGCCCCTCTGAGGCAATGCTGGTGCCCCTCCAAGAAGGTCAAACTGACAACTGTGTTCAGACGACCAACAGCCAATGGCTTTTAGCAGAGAAGAAAGGAGAGTGAGCCATTTTCTTGAGGGTAAATCAACTTCTCCATATTAAAGCTGTTAGGCAGCTAAATCTAGTAGCGACGTGCACCTCTACTATGAACAAATGACTTCTACTAAGAGGCTTCCTGGGGGGCTTCCCTGGTGGCGCAGTGGTTGAGAATCTGCCTGCCAATGCAGGGGACACGGGTTCGAGCCCTGGTCTGGGAAGATCCCACATGCCACGGAGCAATTAGGCCCGTGAGCCACAACTACTGAGCCTGCGCGTCTGGAGCCTGTGCTCCGCAACAAGAGAGGCCGCAACAGCGAGAGGCCCATGCATCGCGATGAAGAGTGGCCCCCGCTTGCCACAACTAGAGAAAGCCCTCACACAGAAACGGAAGACCCAACACACCCAAAAATAAATAAATAAATAACTTTTTAAAAAAATGCCCATTCATTGAAGGTATTTGTATTTATTTAGGGCTATTTTGCTTGTAACCCGGTGGTTATTCTCAAAACATACAGCTTCTGTTGGGGAGGGTATAAGGAGAAAAATCAAAGAAATTAGTCTCCAATTCTCATGGAAAAAATCTTAAGAACAAGTTCTCCCTGTTAAAAAATAGTAATAAAAAATACCTTGGGCTTCCCTGGTGGCGCGGTGGTTGAGAATCTGCCTGCCAATGCAGGGGACACGGGTTCGAGCCCTGGTCTGGGAGGATCCCACATGCCGCGGAGCAGCTGGGCCCGTGAGCCACAATGACTGAGCCTGCGCGTCTGGAGCCTGTGCTCCGCAACAAGAGAGGCCACGATAGTGAGAGACCCGCGCACCGCGATGAAGAGTGGCCCCCGCTCGCCACCAACTAGAGACAGCTCTCGCACAGAAACGAAAACCCAACACAGCCAAAAACAAATTAATTAATTAATTAATTAAAAAAAAAGAAGAGGCTTCCTGGCGTCGCATAGAAGAATTGAACTTTCAGTCCCACCTTTACCAATATGGGTGACCTCTCCCCTTGTATATGGGTCTTGGTACAGCTGCATATATTAATCCAAGGGCTAGTTGATACTCTTAATCTTGGTGGCCTTTAGAGAGGTGAATCGGAATGTAGTGGTGTGGGAAAGTTAAGATAATGCTCTCTAAGTGGAAAACCAGACTCCAAAGCTTGGAAATTCTTTTCTTTTTCTTTTATTTTCCGGCCACGCCCCGCAGCTTGCGGGATCTTAGTCCCCCAACCAGGGATAGAACCTGTGACCCCTGCAGTGGAAGCGCTGAGTCCTAACCACCGGATTGCCAGGGAATTCCAGGAGCTTGGAGAGTCTATTGTTCAAAGCTCAGTGTGTGAAGAAGGAGGTCTGAATGGAACCCGAAGCTTGCTGAGCTGGACATGGGAGCAGCTTGGCTTGACTTCATCGCTCTCAAGGAAGGTGCTGCACACACAACACAAGGAGATTTCTTTAACTTCCATAGCTTTTCAGCAGCTGGAGTAGTTGAAGGATAAGCGTGAAGTTGCATGAAGAAGGGTGGTCCGGCTTCTCTGTTTCATGCTTTTGACTTCTCTAGGGGCGTCCAATCTGGGTCAGTGTATGTAGGAGTCAGAGCAGGGACTTTGGTAAGACTGAGCCGAAAGGTATTGTGTTTTGAAAGAGAGTATGAAGAAGCAAGTGGTTTAAGGGATATAAAGTGTGGTGTGAAGTACAGAATATTATTCATCCTGCACAATCTTCCTGTAAGCAGCTCTTTTGCCCTTTTTCTGTTTGTCCATCTCTGTTTCCCTTAGTTATAAAAATGAGATCACTAGGTAACATTTAATCTAACTAACTCCTGACTTATGCTCTTCTGAATGTACACAATGCCTTCCCTAACGTTTTGAGTCATTTCCCAGATTCTAAGGAGTAAGAATGAAGAATTAAATAGTTGAAGAATGACTGACCCCCTACCCCTAGTTTCCCCGTTAGCAAATTTGCAAGCGAACCACGTGGACAAGATAGCATCCAAAGGAAGATCACGAGTCAGCAGATCTGCACGCAACAGAAAAATGACGAAGAATCTGACCCTCTACCTTAATGATTAACTGAGATTATTTCCCCTTTTTCCCTTTAAAAACTTTCATGACTGAGCAGAACCTTTGGAGTTGGTTTTGGGATTCCACCTTCTCCCTGGGTAGCCGGTTTCATGATTAAAGCAACTTTTCCTTTCCAACCAACTCTTGTCTCTTTACTATTGACTTTTCAAGTGGTGAACAGCCCAACCTGAGTTTGGTAACATTCCCTTTAGCACTAAGCACTTCAAAATGCAGGCCACAATGAAAGGTTAAGACACTAGGAGTATCCAGGAGAGGGAAGACCACAGACGAACTCATCATTGTTGTGTTGAAAGGAAACTCTGAAGGCAGCAGTAAGTGGTTGCATACAATCAACCTGGACTACTAACATTGCTTATTTCTAACACACATCTAGAGGAATTCTTCAGTGACTCCGGAGTTATATATATTTTGAATGTAAACTGGTTCTCTAATATATGAATCAGGTTTCCAGGTAATCCTTGGAGATAAAATTTTGTTTTTGAAAATCAGTGTATCATGTTGGGGATTGTGATGGGCTTCACTCGCTCAGAGGAAAGATATGACATTTTAATACCTTCTGATCCTTAAAAAATGTGAACTTAGGCCACGCTAGACCTCTGAGAAGTCCTGTTTGACAATGCAAGCTGAAAAAGACTAGATAGTGACTAACTTACGCATCACTCTGGTGAGGAAAGGACTTAACCCCCCCGCCCCCAATCCCAGGAGTTAAATTTCCAGAAATGGGGGACTAAGCTGATTATTAATGGTGAAGAAAGACTAAGAGATGAGCTCTCTTCCCGTCTGTTCCATATCTGTTACAGAGGACTCGAAAAGAAGCAGGAGCTGCCCAAGGCTGAAGTGTAAGCTTTGGTTCTTTCTAAGAATGTTCAGTTTATACACTGGGCTAGAAATGAAAGAGGGTTGCAGAAAGAAAGAGCATGCAGTTTCCTGGAAGTGCCTAAGACTGTTTCTTTTCAGAATGTTACGGTGATGCAGGTGCAAGAGGGCAAAGCTTCATGTCTCTGTTCCCCCACCTGATGGTGAGCCAGTTGGGCACTGATTCACCTGTCTGTTCCCTAGACAACCTCGCCAGCACACTGGGAAGCAATCCCTGCTGACTCAGGAGGGCCACTGTCACAGAAACCTCAAAGTGCCCATTGCAGGTCCTCGCTGCTTTCAGGACAGACCACTGTGGAATCCCGAGGGAGAGTTTTCTCCGTCTGGCTGGGAAAGAGTAAGTCTCTCCGAGGTCTCTTAGCCTCCTGCTTTTAGGGCCAGCCTTGATAGCTGGACAGCTGTTAACAATCGCCATATAACACCCATAAAATGGACCCAATAAAACTCTTACCAAGGGAATGGGGAGTACAAAATTGCAGGGGGGCCAAATGGGGAGGAAGGCAATCTCCTCTAAGTTACTGCCTCTTCACAAACACCAAGGGCATTGCCAAAGACATTAAAGTAATTTAGAGGTCCAAGACTGTATTCTAAATTTGTGCCTTACAAATAGAATCCTGATTCTCTAGGGTTTTTAGGACACTTAGCAAATTTTGTCAAATATGTGTCTTTTTCAAAAACCTAAATGAACTTTAAATGTAGAAATAGAGTGAACCTCATTTTCTAATCACAGCGCAGGAGAACCAAAACTTAAGAGGAAAATGGCAATATTGTACAGTTCGTGGGTCAAAGAGGAATTATAATGAAAACTGTGATAATAAATAATTTTGAAGTCATCAATAATAACATTGTGACGGTTAATTTTATGTGCCAACTTGACTGGGCTAAAGGATTCCCAGATAGCTGGTAAAACATTATTTCTGGGCGTGTCTGTGAGAATGTTTTCAGAAGAGATGTGCATTCATTCAGTGACTGAGTAAAGAGTTCCGCCCTCACCAATGTGGGTAGGCATCACCCAATCTGTTGAGAGCCTGAATAGAAGAAAAAGGCAGAGGAAGGGCGAATTCCCTCGTTCTCTTCTTCAGCTGGGATGTCCATCTTTTCCTGCCCTTGAACATTGGAGCTCCTGGTTCTCCGGCTTTTATTTATTTTCTTAATTTTTATTGGAGTAGAGTTGCTTTACAATGTTGTTAGTTTCTGCTGTACAGCAAAGTGAATCAGTTATACGTATACATATATGCCCTCTTTTTTGGATTTTCTTCCCATTTAGGTCACCACAGAGCCTTGAGTAGAGTTCCCTGTGCTATACAGTAGGTTCTCATTAGTTATCTATCTCTGGCTTTTAGACTCAGGGACCTACACCTGCAGCTCTCCCCCCACCCCCCATTCTCAGGCTTTTGGCCTTGGACTGGGAGTTAAACCATTGGCTCCCCTGGTTCTTACATCTTCGGACCTGGACTGAATTACACCACCAGCTTTCCTGGTCCTCCAGCTTGCAGACGGCAGATTATGGGATGTGTCAATCTTCATAACTGTATGAGTGAAGTTCTATAATAAATCTAATTTTATATATATATATAAATACATACACATATGTATATGTATATGTGTATATATATAAATACATACACATATGTATATGTATGTGTGTGTATATATATATCCATCTACCCATCCTACCTGTTTCTCTGAGGATCCTGGCTAATAGAAGCATTATATATAAAAAGTATGGAATGTGACTAAAGACATATTTAGAGGAAAATCCATAGCCTTAAATGCTTTTATCATTAAACAACAAATACTTAAGATATGATATGCTGGATATTTATTGAAAGTGTACACTGTGAGGGCCTGAAAAAAATATATCTCATTTAATCTTCATAGTACTTATAAGGTGGGTACTGTGTTTTGCCATTCGTAATACTTAGGAGGTACGTACTGTATTTTGCCCTTATCTTTTTGAAATGCTCAGAAGTATAATTAGGCACATCCACACCATGTTTTAACTATGATATGTTTCCAAGGACTATTTCACATAATTCTTGATTCAATGCCACAAATATTTATTAGTGCTTATTATATACAAGACACTATGACAAAGAAATGGATAATAGATGTTCTCTACCCTGTAAAATCCAGTCATGTGTGTTTATGATATAGATGATACAGCTCATATTATGATTGCAACTAACACTACTAGCTAAATTGATTGCATTAAATGCTAAAACTGATACATAAACCCAGCGCCATGGTTGCAGGGAGTAAAGTGATTCCAACTGAGGTTGGGGGCAGGAGTCCATCGTGGGGCTTGTTGCCACTGCTCAGGGAAGCACCTCTAAGTTGTTCAAACAATTAGTTAATGTGATTGAAGCAGGAAGGGCACATACATTTCCACTTTATTAAAATATTGCATAGATACAGAGCAGTTGGGCACATCCATTCTAAGGCACTGTCCTGGATTGAATGCAATTCCACAAGAGAGAAAAGAGAAGCCATTACATTCGGTATTATTCACCTCTACATTCAGACTCCTCCCATGTTCCATGTTTATTGCTACTGGGATCTCAATTTTAACCCCAAACTTATAGCAGCATCATACTGGGACCTAGATGACAAAAATGAAAGACACATCCTGGCTCTAGCACTTGATATGATCTGGCACTTAACTACAAACTCTCTTGCATTGCTCTCCATTTGTTTCCCAACTCTTGTTTAACTAAAGATATTATAAACTCTTTATGAATTAATTTCTTTACTAGTTTTCATTAAGCCTAGAACAGGACTAGTTAGGCACATCGTAGATACCCCCAAAATGCTTATATTAAATATCACTTCCAAGAACTTCAATGGAATAGAAAAAAATATTCTTTCCGTAATTCTAGTTTAAGGAAAGGATGACTGGTATCCTCATAAAGGGGAAATACTTGAATGTCCTCTTTCTTGTATTTTACAACAAGGAACTAGGCTGAATGAATATTTTCATGTAGTAACAGCTTTACCTGACAAAGAGAGTTCTTCCCTTGCTACAGGAACTTGAGTCATTACCACTATTATATGAGAACATTTATATAAGTAGCAATGTGTGTGTGTGTGAGATTATAAGTAAAATTCAAAGAGGCTGTGAATCACTGAGCAACGTATAAATATCTGAATTAGTGACCTTCACCTCCTTAAATAATGTGTGTGTGTGTTACATAAAAAACATATAAGTTTAAAGAGTTTTTCATAACACCCTTGAGACAACTGGAGATAACGAGGCTTGGGAACAATCAGACTATACAGATAGCTATAGAAATATCTGTTAAAGGCAGTGTGTTCCAAAGAATATTTGCAGAATACTAGCTCTGTGGGTCATTACTGGGTATACATGAAAAAGGGTTCTGGGCTCAAACAGGACTGTAAAACACTGAGCCAAAAGAGGTGCTTTTTCTGCCTTTACCAGAGGACCTCTCGGAATTCTTAACATGCTGATGTGCGCTGTGAATCTACAAAGCAGAAACAGCAGGAAGTGATGCCCAAACTTATTTGCAGACTATCTTGTAGAACTAGGTGTTCTGTGACACACACTTAGGGAGACACTGAATTAAAGGATGGGTAAAATTCAAAAGCACTGAGAGATACATAGTTGGATAGCAAAGGAGAGTGAAAAGCAATGGACACTGGTTCCTCAGTCAATCTAAATTAAATTAGATTCCACTTGTATAACTTCAACTGTCAAATGGGTTCTTCCACAAAGAGCTGACTTATTCTGGGAACAAAATAAATCATCAAATCAATACTCAGCTCTAAGCGGCATCACCCCAGGCTGCAACTAAGCAGACTAGCCAACTGTGCAAAATTCAAAAGTAAAGATTAAAATTCTAATTTCCTCAAAAATAAAATTTTCAATGGAAAGAACCCAGTTCATACCAGGCAAATGAAATCGTCTTCATCCATGTGTTCCTAACACATTTTCATTATTTCATAAAATACACTGTCTCCTTTCTTGCCACTTGGGACACATATAAAGCTTTAAACTAATATAATCACCTTTAATAATGACAGCAGAATAATTATGGTGCTGCTATAATAGATATGTCAGATAAATATGATTATCCATTAGTTGACCCTACCCTGAAAAGGACTGCCATTATTTTTATGCTTACATCTATGATACGGTTGGCTTGGTTCACAAAATTTTTCAATGTAATAAAAAAATAAGAGTTGTAGAGACAGAATAAATCAAATCTAGGAAAACTGCAAGAGTAGATGGATACTCTAGAATTCATATGACTTGGAAGATGGGTTTTTAAAGTAGAAAAAAAAAGCTGTTCTTATAAGCTCAAACAAAAAAATTCTTCCAAGACAAACAGGATGCTGCAGGTTTAAGATTTTGTTTTTTGAGTTACTGTCAATCTCTGTAGGACTTGTTTCCTTTAACAATCCTTAAAGAAGACCTCTAAAGTGAGTGACTTGGTGCATAATAAGGCCTGCTCTCTGTCTGAAGCTTTTAGAACAATGACTACACTTGTATGGCTTCTCCCCTGTATGAATTCTTAAATGAATAACAAGGCTTGGTCTCTGTCTAAAGCTTTTCCCACAGTAATTACATTTAAATGGTCTCTCTTCAGTGTGAGTTCTCTGGTGCAAAGTAAGAGCTGTCAGCCTACTAAAACTTTTCCCACAATTATGACATCTATGAGGTTTCTCACCTGAATGAGTTTTCAGATGTCTTTTAAGACTTGATCCATGACAAAAGCTTTTCCCACACTCAAGGCATTTATATGTTTCTTCTTCAGAATGGGTTCTCTGGTGCCCTATAAGGTGTGACCGCCGAGTGAATCGCTTTTTACACACCGTGCATTCATAGGGTCTCTCCCCCGTATGAAGTCGTTGGTGTCTGTAAAGGTCTGAACTACGAAGGAATCTTTTTCCACATTCAGGGCACTTATGAGGTTCCTCTCCTGAATGAATTCTCTGGTGCCCTGTAAGCTGTGACTTCCGAGCAAAACATTTCCCACACTGAGAACATCGGTGAGGTTTGTCTCCTGGACTCTTTTTCTTATGGGGTCTAGGGTTGAGGGGTTCTTCCAAGTTGGAGCTCTCAGGTGTCTCTCCTGCTGAGGGGTTCTGATGCTCTACAAGTTTTGTTAAATCTCTCTGTAAATCCTCTGGGGGGGTTTCCCATTGATTTTCTAACTGTACATAGTCTTTTTGCAAGATGGGGCCATGAAGAGCATTCCCCTCTAAAGTAACAATAAATGGATACATATTCTCCATTTTTTTCTGTTTTTCTGAAGTAGCTTCTTCATTTTCTATCCCGATCTCAAAACCTGAGAGAAGAAACAGAATGCAGATGTCACTGTGTCCCACATTGAAAAGAACATGAGGGAAAATGAAGAGTTATATTAAACCACCAGTAGAAATAGAGACATTCTTAAGTACAATAGAATCCAAAACTCTTTACCTTGTTCAAAGTTGATTTTTTTTCTTTTCTTTCTTCTGTGTTACCAACGAATGATTACTTACCTAACTTGGAATCGAGTAATTGCTTAATTTCTTTGGAATCTTGTAGTTCCTTCACCCATGCCTCTTCTCTATGCTCCAATGGAAAGCTCACGTCGAGTTTTGGTATTGGATATCCTGGCCAGAAGAAAGATGAGAAGCATAATAGTTTAGGTCATCAAAGCTTTTTCCAGAGTTCAGGCTGATATCTTGGACATATGGCCCTTAATATCTACTTCCTCCTCAACTACTATTATGTCATCTGGAATCTCTTGCAAGAGTCTTTTCTTTCTTTAAGATAAGAACAAAACAAGCCTATTCTCTTCTAACCTATGGAAAGGGAGTAAATCAATTCTGTGCAGAAATCAATACAATAAATTGCTACTGTATCTATTTTGATAATAGATTTATTTAGGTTAGAGCCAAAATATGAAGTAAATCTTCATAAAGTTTTGGCACATTAAAACTGAGAAATGCTGTTATTGAGTACTACGTAAAGAGAGAGAGGTAAAGCCAGAAGTTATACAACTGCTTACTGGAATAATTTCAGTTGAGATTTTCAAATTATAATGGAAACTGACTGGGTTAGCAACCAGAAAAGCAGTCTTTATGCTTGTTTCAGCTGAAGACTAGAAGTGGATCCTCTTGAAATTAACCCAAGTAACCATCAGAGAGTGTTTCTCACTGTCAAGCTAAGGACAACCAGAGAAGTTTCTACACTCAGTGCTCTGCTGTGTCCTACCACCCTCTCCTCACTGAGGAGAGCCACTCTGACTCCCATCCTCTCTCCACACCCCTTCCTCGCCTTCCTCTGCTCTGGCCAAGTTAACCGGTCTGCCATCAAGTTTGGGTTGGAAGTGGCTCATCTGAGATCGAAATGCAGCATGATGTTTAAATATTAGCATCATTAAAATAATATCAGCAAGTTAATTTGATGAAACTTTAAAATTTAAAACATATCAAAACATAGGAAGTGGACTAAAATACCTTATTTTATATTTTCATGGAAAAAAGGACCTTTTAAGATTAAGAAACAAAAATGCGTTGCAAATAAAATTCTGTTTAAATTCACTACATTGTTTTTGATTGGGTTTCAAAGCTAAGAATAGGATGAGAGGGTAATGAGACCGAGGTCAAATAAAAATGGAGGTCATAGATCAAAGGAAAGCTGCGATTACATAAAAGTAGGAGCAAACTGAAACTTGAAATAAGCAGAGAGAGTAGCAAAGGCCTAGGTGTGAAACACTAATTTATAATCTAAATGCAGGGAGGGAGACAGACTTCCAACACGATACCATGAGGAGCTGTGCAGACCTATTTCCTAATGAAACTGGTGAAAATTACTAAAAATAACAAAGAAACATTCAAAGTCTAGAAAATTAGGAAACAGCTATTGGGTTGGCCAAAAAGTTCATTCGGGTTTTCCATACGCTGTTACAGAAGAACCTGAATGAACTTCTTGGCCAGCCCAATATTTTAAAAACTCTGCTAAAATTTATAGAGAACAGCAAGAGTCTTACGTATTTAAACCAAAACTGTTCTCTTTAGTCCCTCTCCCAGCTCCACTCCAGATTGGCATAGCCAAGAGCCTGGGGCTCTCTTTCCCCCAGCTCCCATTCAGAGGGATATCTTCCTGGGAGGGGCAGGACCCCAGCATTTGTCACCCTACCCTTAGCTATCTACTGTTGAGTCTAAATTCCAGGCCACTGTGGCTGAGAGGTGAGGGCTCCTTTCATCTACCTAGTCTCCACTGGTGGGATAGAGGATCTATCTACCTTGGGTGTAGTATTGCTGAGAATACTAGGGCCCTGATTGCCCTTGCAAGGCAGTTGTGGTTTTGTAAGGCAACTGTGATTGTAAGGCAGTGGTTTCTTGCCTGGAGAGGCAAGTCAAGAAGACCTGAGGCTCAGACTTAGTGCTCAGCTCCTAAAGTGGCAATGTGACTCAGAGATAAGCACATTATTGTCCCCACCTCCAGCTCCAGAGCCATGCATCAGAGATTTGGCCTGGGAGGACAAGCAGGCCTTAAAAGAGGTAGCTCCTAAAGTCTTCTCAAAGAAACTGACTTCATTTCCAAGAGAGAGAGGAGATGTTCAAGCCTAAGGATATGCTCAAAAAGAGTGGAGGCTGTAATGAAAGGCAATTGGAAAGAGTGATAGATTTATTGCATATACACACTAAACTGTAGGCTGACTAGTTTGCAGAAGAGAACTGGGGAAAGAGACAGCTGGGAGGAGCCCTCCTGGGATCAGAACAAATCTCAAAAACTGACCTCAGGAACTAGCCCATCTAAGGTGTCTGAATTTGATTGAATTAGTCTACAGAGCAATTTATGCTCCAGGGCATTGTTGAATGCAATAGAGCAATTAGCTGGCAATTAGTAGCTGGGTCTGGTCAGGGCAAGAGACAGCCAAAGAAAGCCCTGCAAAAACTACTGTCATTCCAGGGTGACTATGTGCACACCCAAGGCTGTGCTCCATGAGGGCAATATCAAATGCTTAATATTGCAGGGTGAACTAGAGTTCACTAAAATAATCCAGCCACTCACCAAACAAATAAATAAACTCTGGAGAGTGAGAAGAAGGACACACAGTTGCTACAGTATGTAATCTAAAATGTCCAGTTTCCAACAAAAAACAAGACATGTATGTGGACAGGAAAGTATGACCCCTACACTGGAAAAAAAAAAGAGCAGGCAACAGAATCTGCCTATGAAAGTGACTAGATATCTAATTTAACAGACTTCAAAGTAGCCATTATGAATATGTTTCAAGGACTGAAGGAAACCATGATTAAAGAAGTACAGTAAATTATGATGACATTACATCACATCAAATAGAGAATATTGATAAATAGGGACTTCCCTGGTGGCGCAGTAGTTAAGAATCCGCCTGCCAATGCAGGGGACACGGGCTCAAGCCCTGGTCCAGGAAGATCCCACATGCTGTGGAGCAACTAAGCCCGTGCGCCACAACTACTGAGCCTGTGCTCTAGAGCCCGTGAGCCACAACTACTGAGCCCGCATGCCACAACTACTGAAGCCTGCGCGCCTAGAGCCCGTGCTCCGCAACAAGAGAAGCCAGTGCAATGAGAAGCCTGCACACTGCAACAAAGAGTAGGCCCTGCTCACTACAACTAGAGAAAGCCTGTGCGCAGCAATGAAGACCCAACGCAGCCCAAAAATAAATAAATAATTAAATTAAAAAAATATCGATAAATAGATAGAAATTATTTAAAAAAATAATTGAAACAGAGTCCCCCTAAAACTGAGTTCCTCTGCTGAGTTCATGATTAACCTCTCTATCCCAAATTTTATTCCCTTTCTTGTCTGGCACCTGTTCCCCCTCAGGATTGAGGAGTATCAATGCAAAGGGGGGATTGAAACCAAGCAGGACTCTCTGTGTCCTCCATTTCTTGTTTGTAGAAAAAGGCTTTAGTCTCCTAGGCCTTCCCTGACTTCCAAAGAGCAAATTCAAGCAGTTACTAATTAGGGAATTGAGGGAATGCAGAAACAAAGGAAAAGCAGTCAAGAAACAATAGTTCAGTAAACAGAGTCCTAGTTCCTCCTCAAGGGAGATATACATATGTGTGTGTGTGTGTGTGTGTGTGTGTGTGTGTGTGTGTGTATAAAATAATCTGATACATATCTTTGAGTTGTTCTGCAGGAGCTAAGGTTCCCCACCCAGGTGGAGGATGGTAACTACCTTCTGAGACCCCAGACTGGTCAGAAAGTTGATGACTGAGATTCCTGAAACATCACTCTGCTACCTCACTACCAACCAATCAGAAGAAAGTCATGCACCCTGCAGCCCTCACTCCAAATGCTGCCTTTAAAAACTCTTCCCTGAAACCCATCAGGGAGTTCAGGTCTTTTAGGTATGAGCCACCTGTTCTCCTTGCTTGGCCCTGCAATAAACCTTTCTTTGCTCCAAACTCCAACATTTCTGTTTGTTTGGCCTCACTGTGTGCCAGGCACAAAAACTTGGGTTTGACAACAGAATCAAGTGGTAATTCTGGAGTTGAAAAGTACAATGACTGAAACGAAAAATTCACTACAGTGGCTTAAGAGTACATCTGAACTGTCAGAAGAATTGCTGAACTCGAAGACAGATCAATAGAGGTTATGCTATGAAAAGAACAGAGGCAGAAAAGAATGAAGAAACATGAATGGAGCCTCAGAGAAAAGTGGGGCACCATTAAGTGCACCAACAGATATATAATGAGAGAACCAGAAGGAGAGGAGTGAGAGAAAGGAGCAGAAAAAATATTCGAAGAAATAATGGCCCCGAACTCCCCAAATGTATTTAAAAATGTCAATATACACATCTAGGAAGCTCAATAAATTCCATGTACAATAACTACAAAGAGATCTACAAACAGACATATCAGAGTAAAAATCCTAAAAGCCAAATAAGAAGAAAAAACCTTGAAAGACAGCAAATGAAAAATGACTTGCCACTTACAAGGGAACCCTAGCAAGATTAAAAGCTGAGTTCTCATCAGAAACAACAAAGGCCAGAAGACAGTGGGATAATATAGTCAAAGTGTTCAAAGAAAAATAAAAACTGTCAACCAAGAATCTTATATCCAGAAATACTATCTTTCGAAAATGAATATGACATAATATTTCTGATAAACAAAAACTGATGAGAGTTCATTGGTAGCAGACTTGCCTAACATGAAACACTAAAGGAAGTTCCTTAGTCTGAAAGCAAGTGATCCCAAACAGTACCTGAATCCACATGGAAAAACAAAGGGCACAAGTAAGGGTAACTATTTAATTATAAAAGATAGTACAAATACAAATTCCTGTTTCTTGTCTTAAAAGATTTTAAAAGCAATTATATAAAACAGTATGTATGTAGTATATTGTTGGGCAAATAACATATAGAAATGTATTATATTTGCCAATAACAGCACAAATGAAGTGGGTAGGAGAAAGCTGTACTGGGCTAAAGAAATGACTCCAGTTAGTAACTTGAATCCACAGGAAGAATGAAGAAAATCAGAAATGATAAATAATGTTAATATAACAAAAGCTATAACATACACTTGTTTTCCTTTCTTCTCCCAGCTCCTTTAAAAGTCTTAAAATTATATAAAGTAATAACTATAACAAGATATTGTTGAGTTTGTAACATTTTTGATATAATATGTATGATAGTAACACCCCAAAAGGGGAAAAAGGGAATAGAGTTACATAGGAGAAATATTTCTATAGCTCACTGACATTGTTAGTATAAATCCGAAGCTGATTATGATAAGTTAAGGTATACATAATAAATCCTAGAGTAACCACTAAGGAAATAACTTTAAAAATAGTGAAAATTCATTAAAGTACATAAGTGTTACATTCAAAATATTAGTGTCAAAGAAAGCAGTAAGTGAGGGATAGAGGAGCAAAAAAGATATGAGACACATACAAAAACAAAAAGTAAAATAGCAGATATAAATCCAACCATATCAAAAATAAGATTAAATGGTATGAATTAAACAACTCGATCAAAAGGCAGAGATTGTCAGACTGGATTTTTAAAAGTCCAACTATATGCTGTCTAAGGAGACACACTTCAGATTCAAAGATACAAATAGATTGAATGTAAAAGAATGGAAAAAGATATATCATGCAAGTAGTAACCACAAGACAGCTAGAATGACTATATTAATATCAGACAAAATAGACATTAAAACAAAAAAGTTATTAGAGATAAAGAGAATCATTTTATAATGATAAAAGAATCAATCCATCAGGAAGATGTAACAATTATAATCATACGTGCACTTAATAACAGAATACCAAAATACATGAAGAAAAAATGGACAGAAATAGTAAAAGAAATAGGCAATTGAATAGTAATAGTTGGAGACTTCAATATCTCCTTGCACTATTGGATAGGAAATTTAGGCAGAAGATCAACAACAGAAGACTTAAAAATTACCATAAACCAACTAAACATCACAGACATTTATAGAACACTCCAACCAACAACAACAGCAGAATATACATGCTTCTCAAATGCACAGAGAAAATTCTACAGGACAGTTGAGATACTATACCATAAAACAAATGTTCAAAAATGTTAAAGGGGACTTCTCTGGTGGCGCAGTGGTTAAGAATCCGCCTGCCAATGCAGGGGACACAGGTTCAAGCCCTGGTCCGGGAAGACCGCACATGCCGCGGAGCAACTAAGCCTGTGCACCACAACTACTGAGCCTGCGCTCTAGAGCCTGCATGCCACAACTACTGAAGCCCACGTGCCACAACTACTGAAGCCCATGCAGCTAGAGCCCGTGCTCCCCAACAAGAGAAGCCACCACAATAAGTCCGCACACCGCAATGAAGAGTTGCCCCCGCTTGCCGCAACTAGAAAAAGCCCGCGCGCAGCAAAGACCCAATGCAGCCCCAAAATAAAAATAAATAAATGAATAAAAATTTATAAAAAATGTTAAAGGATCACAATTACAAAGTATATTCTCCCACCAAAATGGAATGAAATTATAAATAAATAACAGAAAGAAAACTGGGAACTTCACAAATATTTCAAAATTGAACAACATACTCCTAAGTAACCAATCAGTCAAAGAAGAAATCAAAAGGGAAATCAGAAGTATTTTGAGGTAAATGGAAACGAAATGAAAATGAAAACTTAGGACTGTAAAACCAGTGCTTAGAGGGAAATTTATAGCTATGAATGCCTATATTAGAAAGGAAGAAAAATCTCAATAACCTAACTTTGCACCTTACACCATCTCTGGATACAGAGAACATGTGCTCATACTTGAGCTTCTTCTTGGATGAACTTCTTAATTATCTACCAACCTCGCCCCCCACTCACCTTGTCGTCCTACATCCTACATAACATGCAGATCCTTGTGCCTCTGGTGCACTCAGCCTCCACTTCCTGGACTCTCAGAGCCCTGCTCCTGACACTATAACCAGTTTGCATTTCCCAACCTATGCTCATGACCCATGTCAGCGGAGGCCACTGACCATTCCTTGACCCATCTTCCACCCTTCTGACGTTAGTTCCTATCCTCTACTCTTACACACTCCATAGCATACCATCACAGATGCTGAATGAATTGGACGCTTATTGAAAAGGTTTTCACAGATATCAGCCCTCCTTCTATCTGCTAACATGGTGATAACAGTTATGACTTTTATACAGCAAAGATCAAACACTCTGATGATACAGAATAAGTGAAGGCAAGGAGAATCTGGCACTCTCATATGCTGTGGTGGGAGAATAAATTGGTACAACAATTTTGGAGGACAATTTGACAATATCTATTAAAGTTTTAAATACCCATTAACCAATCAACCCCACTTCTGGAAATTTATCCTATCGACACCTGCATATACACAAGGATGCTCACTGTATATTTTATAGCTTGGCTCCAGGGCTTTGAATCAATGTTGAATGGCAGTCAGAAAGCAGGCTCTAATTTCTACTTCTGTCAGGGGGCTCTTCTCTTCACCCTCAATGCAGACTAGTCTGTGTAGCTACTATTACCATTGGATGAGTGGTTTTACAGCAATAGAAGAAACATCAATTGCTAGTCAGTTGGTATAAAATAAGAGGGTCCTACAAATAGAAACCAAAGCCTATTACCTTAAATTCAACCATTGCTTCCGTCTTTTATAGTCTAGAACCTTAGTTTCCAAGTGATGATAATGTGTTGTCCAGGATGTTAAACTCACCTCATGGTTATAGCCAAGAGACTCATCATGGGTATATTTTATTTGACCTAATTAACTGAAGAAATTTACTCAAGAAAAATTGACTGCAGAAAAAGAAAAAAAAAGATACAAGGATATAATGTACAGCACAGGGAATATAGCCAATATTTTATAATAACTTTAAATGGAGTATATAGTCTATAAAAATACTGAATCACTAGGTTGTACACCTGAAACTAATACAATATTGTAAGTCAACTATACTTCAATTTAAAAACTACTTTCTGACCTAAAAAAACTGAAGTATAAAGTAAAAGGTTAGTAGGGACAGGGTAGCATAGGTGCACAGTTGTTTTAAAATATAGCTCCAAATTCTTTGATATTTTTCCCTTCAAGTGGTGGAATTTAATTTTCTTCCCCTTAAGTGTGGGTTGGATTTAGTGACTCTCTTCTAATGAACAGAATATGGTAGAAGTGATGGTGTGTGACTAGTTCATCAAAAACATTGTGGCATCCCCCTTGCTTTCTCTTGATTCGTTTGTTCTGGGGGAAATCTGCTGCCCTGTTGTGAGGACACTCAGGCAGCCTATGGAGAAGACTGCTTAGCAGGGAACTGAGGTCTCCTGCCAGCCCCTGCTGACATCTTGACAGCAACTACATGAGCAGCTCTGAGCCAGAAACACCCTGTCAACCACTCCCAAATTCCTGACTCTCAGAAACTGTGAAGTGATAAATGCTTTTTCTTTTAAGCTACTAAATTTTGGGGGGGTAATTTGTTATTCAGCAAAAGCTATCTAATACAAAGAGGGAAAAAGCAACTTGAGGTTAACAAAGAAGGTGCTTGATTGATGAATGTTCCCCCCATCCCAGGCTCAGGGAATGACTTCATTAAGCCCCATTATCAAACATTGTGTCACAAAGTCTCCACTGTACCAAGAAATATCATTACTATTGTTAGGGCTGGATATTAGCTAATGATACATCATTTAGTATAATAGAATAATCTGAAGAAATTTAAGTTACAAGACTCTTTTGTTGCTTTGCGGACAGCATTTTTTGCCCTAATTTTACTTTAAATTTTCATCTCTCATATCCTGCATCACCAAAAAGATGTGACCTTTGACATTTTGCATACAATTTCCCAGTGTAAGCTCATGCAGTTAAATTTTAAAAACCCGAGGCTTTGGCAAATGAAAATTGTTCCAAATTTGGTGTACTAATTTTGAACTCCAGACTTTCAAAGATAAGCATGGTATACTTTATATTTTTAGGACCAGCACATCTTTTCTTTCTTATTGCAGACATTCTAATATTTTTGCCTATCTCTAACATCTGGTGTGTCTGGCTTGAATTCAAATAAGGGATTTTTTAAAGCTTATGTATTTCTTAGATCTCTTTATATTTTCTACTTAAGTTCTTCCCTCTTTCTCTCTTATTCTCTCTTCCCATGCCCCTCTGTATTCACATTGAATGAATATCATTAGGTGAATATATGCATGTATATACATATATTTTTTTCCATTTTATATATACCCAACAACTTAATGTTTTGCTAACAGGGAATACATTCCAAACTTTAATATAAAATCAACTGACCTCTTCCATTACTTTGAAAGTTCTTCTATTCTGCCAGCATCCTGTGCTTTTCACTCAGCCTACAATATGATGTGCTTCATGTAATATACCGAAGATGTTTTCATTTAAAAAAAAACCAGTAAAAGTATAAGCAACCTTTAAATTATGGAACAATAAGTCTTGCATCATTTTGCAAAGCATAATATATCACTTCAACAGTGATGAAAAAGGGGTAGTTTCCTCTCCTCCAAACTGGTATATTTTACTTGTTTAATTCATTCTATCTCTTCCTTGTTGAATACACTGGACATTTCCGTGCTTTAAAGAGTAAAGTATTACAATCAAGAGCAACATTGCTGTTTGGCATCATCTGTGATCTTTGTACCTGGGACTGTTGCTAAGAGGAGCAAATTAACATGGGGAATGAGAGTGCATGTGCAAAAACATTTATCATTAAATATTTCTAGCTAAGTTTTACTACTTGTTGCTGGCATAAATACAAAATTACAGATTTTTTAGAACTTTTAAACAGACTATAAACTATAGGTAATGTAAAGATTGGAAGGTAAATGACAATATTATATAGTTCTGCTTTGACCATAATATACATACATATGTAGTTGTCGGTTTTTCTTTTTTGTCACCTTTATTTTAAAATATTCTAGAGACCCACAAACACCTCAAACTCCACATGGTCAACATGGTCAAATCTAAACTCACGTTGACCCACCAAATCTGATCCTCTTCTTCTGTTCTCTGTGTCAGTGAATAATATTATCTATCTTCCCAGTTCACTGGCCAGAATCCTGGATACCATCCTTAACCTCTTTTTCTTCCTCATCCAACACCCAGTCAATCACCAAGTCCCATAATTTCTATTTCCTACCTATCTTTCAAATTGGTCTTTTTCTCTCTACCACCACCGACACAATCTTAGTCCAGAAAATCATCCTCTCTAAGGTGGATGATTGCAGGATAGCTGTTTCTAGTCTTCCCTCTCTTATTGTAGCCAGAGTGACCTTCTAAATGCAAATCTGTGTATATCGCTGCCTTACTTAAGAACATCCAGTGGTTCCCCACTGCCCTGGTAATAAAGCATATCTTCTCAACAAGGCTGACAAAGTTCTTCAAGATCCAGGACCCTGCTTCTCTCTCCAGCCTCTTCAATGCAACTCTGGCTCCTCTGCTTCTCCTCTGCGCCCTCACACTGCAGCAGGAAGTCTTCAAATATGCCATGCTCTCTACCCCTCTGAGCCTTTGCATAAGCTGCCCATTCTGTCCAAAGCCCTCTCCCCTCCCCACTTCCACCACTCAGCAGGCTTACTCCAATCCATCTTGTAGGTGTCTACCCAGATCCCCCTTCCTCAAGGATGCCTTCCCTCTCTGCCAAAGCTGGTTAGGTGGCAATCCTACGAGCTCCCATAGCGTCCTACTCCCTCCAATACATCATTTTACAGTCCTATTTTCATATCTGAATCATCCATAGGAGCTGAAGCTCCAAGGTGCCTGGGACTGATTTTCTGTCTTGTGTACTAGAGACCCCAGGATGGCAACCCACTGAATGGGGAAAATATTTGCAAATCATATACCTGATAAAGGATGGATATCCAGCATATAGAGAGAACTCTAAAATTCAACAACACCAAAAAAAAAAAATCAAAAATGTGCAAAGGACCTGATTAGACATTCTCCAAGGAAGATTTACAAATGGTAAATAAGCACATGAAAAGATGTTCAACATCACTAATCATTTGGGAAATGCAAATCAAAACTACAATGAGATACCACCTCAAACCCATTAGGAATGCTACTATCAAAAAAAAAATAACAGGTGTTGGTGAAGATGTGGAGAAATTGGAAACCTTGTGCACAGTTGGTGGGAACGTGAAACGGTACAGTCTCTGTGGAAAACAGAATGGAAGTGCCTCAAAAAATTAAAACTAGAAATGCCGTATGATCCAGCAATTTCACTTCTGGTTATATACCCAAAAGAACTAAAAGCAGGGTCTCAAACAGATATTTTTACACCCATGTTCACAGAAGCGTTATTCACAATAGCTAAGATGTAGAAGCAACCCAAGTACACGTTTATGGAAAATGGATAAGCTAAATGTGATATATACATACAAAGGATTATTATTCAGCTATTAAAAGGATGGAAATTCTGAACCCTGAGGACATTATGCTAAGTGAAATAAGCCAGTCACAAAACGATAAATACTGTATGATTTCATTTATATGAGGTACACAGAGTAGTCAAATTCATTGAAACAGAAAGGTGAATGGTGGTTGCCGGGGGCGGGGGGCGGTGGTGGAATGTAAAAATGGGGAGTTATTGTTTAAATGGGTATAGAGTTTCAGTTTTACAAGATGGAAATAGTTATGGAGATGGATATTGGTAATGTCTCCACAAAATTATAAATGTATTCAATACCACTGAACTGTACACATAAAAATGGTTATGGTGGCAAATCTTAGGTCGTGGGTATTTTACCACAATAAAAAAAAATTGAAAAGAGAAAAATTGGCTTCCTGAGCAGGGTCATTAGCTTAAGGGGTTTTCAATCCCATTCGATCGAAGGTGCTTTGTGCCCAGCTATTCCCAGAGAGATACTTCCTCCTTCAACTCTTTTTTTATTTTTTGATTTTTTTGATGTGGACCATTTTTAAAGTCTTCACTGAATTTGTTACAATGTTGCTTCTGTTTTATGTTTTGGTTTTTTTGTCCGCGGGGCCGGTGGGATCTTAGCTCCCTGACCAGGGATCGAACCCACACTCCCTGCATTTGGAAGGCAAAGTCTTAACCACTGGACCGTCAGGGAAGTCCCTCCTCCTTCTACTCTTGATCAGAGTGGCCTGTTTCCATCAGGTAATCGGTATTCTAAGCAACCTCAACCCTGGAGAGCTCTTGAGCTCTCAAAATGGAAACCAAAGAAAGGAAATAAAACCCTTGCCTTACCAGGGTCCAGAAAGGGCTGGCCTTCCCCAGCAGCACCGAAGCTCAGCTCCTGCGGCCCTGCCTGTGGGATCCACGCCTCTGCCACTGGGACCTCCGGGGCAGGTCCCATTACTTGGAGTGGGGGTGACTCCAGGTGGATGTTTGGCGGTATGTGTGCCATTCCCACTGGTGCCAGTTCTTCCAAGAGCATTTCCTGCCTATCGAGCTGGGGGAAATGCCAGAACCGTCACTGAAGTCCAGACCAGCCCTGCCCAGTAGCAATATAATGCAAGCCACCCATGTCCTTTTAAATGTACCGGCAGCCATATGAACCAAAAAATGAAATAGGTAAAGTTGATCTTAATAACACACAGTATTTAACCCAATATATCTAAAATATCATAATTTCAGAATGTAATCAATATAAACAATTGTTACGAGATATTACACCGACTTTTGTTTCATACTAAGTTTTTGGAACGTCCTGTGCATGTTATACTTACAGCACATCTCGATTTGGACTAGCCACGTTGCAAGTGCTTAAGAGCCACACCTGGCTAGTGGCTACCGTTCTGGGTGGTGCACGACTAGACCATACAAAGATAAAATATATTTGGTAAGCTAAACCAAGAAGATGGAGAAAGGAAGGGAAACCATAAATTCATTCTATCCTAGGGGGACAGGGAACCTTGGATGACTCCAAGGAGAGTTGACCCCATCAACACACCAGGCAGAAGTGCCCCTAATGCCCACCAACAAACACTTTCTTCTCCCAAAGATTCTGCCCGTGCTCAGCTATGGGTTTCACTCGATGGTTCTGAACAGAGACCAGCGCCACTGCCCACATGGGGCATTTTGCCTATGATGGCAGGTGGTGGCTATCAGAATGTAACGAGCCAGAGGTGGGAGTCTATATATCCGGCTGGCCAAAATGTTCGTTCGGGTTTTGCTGTAACATGGAAAAACCAGAACGAACTTTTTGGCCAACCCAATAATTCACAGGGCAGAATTGTTCCACCTCCCAAACAATTTAGGAATGTTCCCTCAAACATTCATGTAGATACAAAGAACCTGTCAAGGACCTCACCCTGTTGGTTGTATAAACACAAAATATTTTTGCATATTTTAGCATGACTTGAATGCTCTAAGAAAGCATTACTTTGGAAATCAAATGAAGACTATACTACTTATTGTTTGGACTGACCAAGAGTTGTCTGCCACTTTGAGAAATCATATGACCAACAGCAACACCGCTCACAGTGTTTGAGCTGTATCACAT
The DNA here is from genome assembly GCF_028021215.1 of Eschrichtius robustus. Classification (NCBI taxonomy): domain Eukaryota; kingdom Metazoa; phylum Chordata; class Mammalia; order Artiodactyla; family Eschrichtiidae; genus Eschrichtius; species Eschrichtius robustus. Next base: position 118,475,074 of record NC_090845.1, on the reverse strand, counting down.
CAGTCAGAAGTTCTGCCTGTCGCCTTCCCAGTGTATCTGTGCATAGATTCAAGCAAATGACAACCTCCTGAAGTTTTGGTGCAGTCAGGCCCAAATATGTGCACGCTCACATGCTTGTTAGTTCATAAGAAATCACATTCCTTTTCCTTTATATTCCTTCTAGACTCTACTTGACTCAGGGTTGGCAAAATTTTCTTGTAAAGAGACAGACAGTAAATATTCTAGGCTTTGTGGGTAGTATTGGTCTGTTGTCTCTTCTTTTTTTTTAAACCACTCTTCAAAAAGGTAATAACCATTACTAGCTCATGGGTTGTATAAAAACAGGCTTTGTCCAATATTTGGCCCATAGAGCACTTATTATATTGATTTTTTTTCTAATTCGGTGTATGTAAGGAGGTTACATTATCTATAAATTTCATTTTAGCACAGTAAAGGGGACATTACCAAATATCTGTTATAGAAGTGGAGTTGGGTTTAATAGTTGAGAATCACTGAAACATATGACAATTCCAGCAGAAGGAAAAAATGGAAAGCCCCGCAGGGAAATCCTGAGGCACCAGACAGAATGTCTGATCCAGTCCCAACTGCCTCTGCTACATCTTTTGGTCTAATTCCCAAGATCCCAACCTCTTTTCTCACCTGCTGCTCTGGTATCTCAAGTTCTCTCTGTAAGTCTTCTATCAGTGACACAACTCTTTCTCTGTTCTCTGGGCAATGTTCCCTCACCCAGGTCTCTATCTCTGTGGGCAGAATCGTTAGGAATTGCTCCAACACCAGCAGCTCCAAGATTTGCTCCTTAGAACGCATCTTTGGCTTCAGCCATTGACAGCAGAGCTCCCAGAGTTTGTTGAAAGCTTCATGAGGCCCAGCTGCTTCTTTGTACTGGAACTGCCGGAAGCGCTGGCGGAAGACCTCACAGTCGGTATCATACTCTTGAAACACCGAGCCCTGATTCAAGGAGGCCTGGATTGCACAACCCAGGGCCACAGCCATCGCCACCTTCCAGCACTGTACAATTTATCTGGGTCCCGAAGCGGAAGATTCCAATTTCTTTCTTTGTGTTATCCTCCGGGCAGAGCCACCTACAAGCTGAGGATGGGACAAAATGAGAAAGGAGAAACAGCAGTGGTTACCATAGGGCAGACTTACCTCCCTTAACTTGCTTACTTTTCTCCAAAGCCCTAAAGAAGCAGATCATAATCTTTTGGGCGGTTTTGAGAATCTGATGAAAGTCATGGACAATTTCTAGAAAGATACATATCACAGCAAATTCTGCATTCAATTTCAAAAAGTTTACAAAATCTTCAAGACCATCCACGGATTCTCTAGAACTGTGCTATCCAATACGGTATTCAATAGTCCCATGTGGGTCGGGGGAGAGATAAATTAGGAGTTTGGGATTAACAGATACACACTACTATACATAAAATAAGTAAACAACAAGGACCTACTGTACAGCACAGGGAACTATACTCAATATCTTATAATAACCTATAATGGAAAAAGAATCTGAAAAAGACCATATATATATATATATATATACACATATGTGTATGTGTGTGTGTGTGTGTGTGTATATATATATATATATATATATATATATATATATATATATATATATACACATACATATATGTACATATTGGGTTGGCCAAAAAGTTCGTTTGGTTAGTGAATACATTGTTCCATAAGGTTTCTCGTGAAAATGAAAAATGTGTCTTTTATTTTCACTTAAAACCGAACAAACTTTTTGGCCGACCAAATACATATATATCTGAACCACTTTGCTGTATATTTGAAACTGATACAACATTGTAAATTAACTACACCTCAGTAAAAACAAAATAGTCCCATGTGGAAGTTTAAATTAATTAAAACTAAAAATTCAATTTCTCATTCATACTAGCCACATTTCAAGTGCTCAAGAGACATCTTTGTGTGGTACATATATACAATGGAATATTACTCAGCTATTAAAAAAGGATGAAATAATGCCATTTGCAGCAACACTGATGGACCTAGAGGTTGTCATACTTAGTGAAGTAAGTCAGACAAACACAAATATATGATATCGCTTATATGTGGAATCTAAAAAAAGGTTACAAATGAACTTATGGACAAAACAGAAATACAGTTACAGATGTAGAAAATAAACTTATGGCTACTGGGGGGTAAGGGGTGGGGGAGGGATAAACTGGAAGATTGGGATTGACACATACACACTACTATATATAAAATAGATAACTAATACTGAGTACAGCACAGAGGACTCTACTCAGTACTCTGTAATGACCTATGTGGGAAAAGAATCTAAAGAAAGAGTGGATATATGTATATGTATAACAGATTCACTTTGCTGTACACATGAAACTAACACAACATGGTTAATCGACTATACCCCAATATAAATTTTAAAAAAGAGACATCTTTGCAGAAAGTTCTATTGGACAGCTCTGCTCTAGAATTCCATGGACCCAATGAACCCCTAGAGATTGGGTGGCCTTTAAACCCACTCCCAGCCTAATTTCAAATGTCTTGTGTTTCTGAATATAGCTGGGCCACAGAAGAAAGGGAGGAGCAATGCTTACAATGGTGAAGAACCATGAAAGTCCATCTACCTTTGAGTAACCTTTAGTCACCTTCAACCATGGGCATCTTAGCTAGGGCCATGCCTTGCGAGGACAGCAAACCACCAGTCAGTCCCTCATTCCTCTCCACTGGAGGTTCTGCGTAGCTCAGGCAACATCACCGTGACCCTCATCCTGAAACAGCATTCTAAGTCACTTTCTCATGAGCAAAACACATGGCAACAGGGCAGGCCAGCAGGAATCGGGTCTACATTAATAACCAAGAACATCTGTCACATTCATCACGCCTCGTGCCAGCTACTGTTCTAAGCCTCCCACATGTATTGGTTCATTTAGCCCTCACCCAACGTTAGGAGGTGGGCTCTGGTACTGTGCCCTGAATACAGACGAGGGGACTGAGCTGAGGCTGAGGAGGACTGCGTAACTTTGTCCCAAGTGACACAGTAAACGCCAGAGGGAAGTGGGGAGGAGGTTGGAATCTACAGACTCCTGCACTGCTCACGTCCCAAACATCCACATGTTCTCTGAGTGCAGCCTCTGAGGTCACAGAGGCCGTCACGTACATGTCCCCACAGGTCTCAACACCGGTGCCCGCTCCCCCCACCGCCCCGTGTGCTGTGGCCCCTCTCTGTCTGCATTTGCCAGGACGCCTCACGTACCTGCCCTCTTCCTTGGAGTGGTGGGACAAGGAAAAATACGCTCATGATCCCACCCAGTCATCCCAGATGGACACTGCCCCCATAGCACCGTTATCTTGACGGCAGCCTGGGCTTCAGCGGCAGACCCATCTCGTGATAACATGCTAGCTCTGAGACCCTGACGCCCAGGGCTTCTGTCGCTAACACGAGATAATCACGGCATCTCTTTCCTAGAAGTTCCTGAGGCGGATCCCAGCGCAGGGAAAGGAACAGCAGTGTGCCTGGCACAGAGGAAGCGCTCAGGAAAGCTCATTTCCTAGGAAGCTTCTATTTCCTCCCACCCCACCCCGCCAAGGCACCTAACCGTCGCTGGAGGGCATCCAGGGACCGTGCTGGTTTGGGCTATGGACCCGCCTTGAGTGCGCTCCAGCCTCACAGCTGGGCAGCCCTCCGCGGACGGTCCCCAACCTTCCACCACGCCGACCAGGGACTTGACCCTCCGGCTTTCTCCCCGTCGGCCCTTCCGGAGGAAAACTTCACTCCACCCCGGGGCTGATGGCTTCTCCTCAAAGCCTCCTGAATGAAGCCGGCCCACAGGGCCCGTGGATGAAGAAGGGTGTAAAGAGAGGGCACTCGCGGAAAGGATAGGGGGACAAGCCTAAAAGCCGGATCAAAATCGGGTGGCCGCGGTGCGGCCCGAGCGTGCTCCCCGGGGAGAATGTCCCGCCGCCCGGAGGGGCGCTCCCCGCCCCGGAGAAGCCCGGGAAGGCCCGGCCGGGTCGCAGGGAGCGGCGGCGGGGACCCGGGCCGGACAGGGGCCCGCCGCCCGTCGCTCCTTCCCGTGCCCGCACCCGCATCGGGGCTGGAAGCGGCCGGTTAGCGCAGCCCGAGCGGGAAGGGAGCCCCGCTCCCCGCGCCCGCGCCCCAGGGACGGCCACGCCCTCTGACCGCTCCGGGACTCACCGCCTCAGCGCCCACGGCTCTCCCAGGCTCACCGGGTGCAGCTGCCCAGGGCGCAGGCGCGCGGCCGCGCTGCGGACTACAACCCCCGGCAGGCTACACGCCACTCGCCTAAAGATCGCGGCCCCTAAGGATGCTGACGCGGGAGAGGCTGGGAGTTTCCTTGGTCTCCCCTCGGCCTGAGGCCGCTTTTGGAAGCCATCCCATTTCCGGTCTTAAGCGACTCTAGATTCCCGGGGACTGGGTGGGGCGTGCTCCAGTTCTAGATCCTAGCGAGGGCTTCTCTCCCGTCAGCCCTAGAGTAACCGGAGCGACTGGGGACATCCTTAAATCTGTTATGACTGTATCAGTGATTCTCAAACCTCTCTTTTTAGGAAGAATGTTTTTGCGAGAATCTTAAAAATTCAGATTTCTGCGCTCTACCCCGACACCCGTACTCATTGGATCTCGCATGAACTCGAGAATTTGCATTATAATAAACTTTTCTTGGTATAATGACTCTGATCTTCCGCTCCCGGGTCACAGTGGCCTAGCTACCTTTGTATTTTCTTCTCGTAAAGAACCGAGCTTCGACGAAACTACCCGGTGCATTCCTCTCTGCTTTCGGCCGCCACCAGAGGGCTCTTGGGTCTTTAGGTTAGCCCAAATGGCCCCACCTCTTGTCTTCCAATTGGTTGTCCGCAGGTCCCGCCCCCGGAGTCAAATTTTCCCTTCTGGGTGGTCAGCCGTGAGTTGTGTCCAGGCCAGAGGCAATGATGTCATTCTGCAGATGTAGTCCTCACATTCGTCCCGAGCTAGTTTGTGAGTGTGTGTGTCTTTGGACGCCAAAGTTTAGTGTTGGTCCAAGACAGAGAAGAAAGAGCTGCCTGCGACTGTGCCTCCCAGAGGCTCTGGTGGAAGCGAAACCTGGGGCAGGCGCCCCACTGTCGCGAGCCTATAGAGGCCAAGGCACTTGAATCTGCTCCGCCTGGGCTGGAGTTGGGCTCATGGACGGGGTGGCCCCAGGGGTACGCCGACTCCTGCGGATTCTGTGTATCGTTGGAGGAGGCGCCAGGCGCCTTCGCCAGCTGTCGCAGCTGGTTTCTGGGCCAAGGTGGTCTGCGTCTGACCCCAACTCCCAGGAGCAAAAAGTAGTCCTCATTGTGATAGCAGAGTATTTCTGCGCCCGGAGCCATGCGAGGCCCAGCTTGGAAGCATGTCATCTGCGCTTCTATGTGTTCTGCCGCTGGTCCCCCAGAAACCCTCAGGCGGCTTCTGGAGCTTTGCCACGGCTGGGTGGCTTTGGCTTGAGATGCGCACCCTGGAGCAGGTCCTGGCGCTGCTGGTGTTGGAGCAGCTGCAGACCATCCCGTCCCAGGAGATCCACAACAGCGTGCAGAAGCTGCACCCGCACAGCTTGCCAAGAAGCTGTGAGTCTTTTAAAATACATGCAGACAGAGGTTGCGAGACTGAGGGAATAGGTGAGTGAGTGAGACAGAGATGTTTTATGTGCGGTTTGGTGGCCGCGACTGGGACATCACGGTGTCGTACTTCCCCACCCGGAGTCTCTTGATTGCCCTGAGTAGACCTACACGGGCAAGTGACTTTGTAGTTTAGTCTGGAACTTCCATCCTCCAGATTTCCCCCCAAGCGCACAGAGGGAACAGTGAAGAGTGCCTGTTTCCACAGGGAGGCAGGTCACTGCTGCAATAGCCAGTGTCAGCTTGGATCAAAGGGGTTCGAATCTTGGCTCTGCCCTCTGCCCACTGGCTCCGTGCCTTGGGACAAGTTACTTTCCTCTTTGCGCCTCAGTTTCCCCTTTGGTAAAATGGCTTCTGGTATTGTTTTGAGGATTAAAGGGAGAGCAGCGCGTACATTTTGATCACACTGCTGGCACGTAGTCAGTGCTTAGAACTGTGAGCTGGCCGGGCGCGGTGGCACACGCTAGCGGTCCCAGCTACTCCGGTGGTTGAGGCGGGAGAACCGCTTGAGCCCTGGACTTCCGGGCTGTAGGGCGCTCTGTGATCGCGTGTCTGCACTTAGTTCAGCTTCAATCTGGGAACCTCCCGGAAGCGGGGGACCACCAGCTTTCCTATGGAGGGGTGAACAGGCCCAGGTGTGAAATGGAGCAGGTCAAAACTGCCCTGCTGATCAGTACCACATGGCGCCTGTGACCAGCCACTGCCCTCCAGCCTGGGCAACAGAGCAAGACCCCCGCCCTGGCAAACAAACAAAACTCTTAGGCGTAGAATTCCCTGGCAGTCCAGTGGTTAGGACTCTGCGCTCTCACTGCCGAGGGCCCGGCTTCGGTCCCTGGTCAGGGAACCAAAATCCCACAAGCCGCGCGGCCAAATCTGTTAGCTGTATATTAGCGTCAGCAGTCAGGGCTGTGGAATGGCCTCGCTGACACCGAGAGGGTGGAGCGTGGATACTAACAAGAAAGAGTTTCTGAAGTCAAGGTTCCTCAGTGTGGAGTGAAAGACCTCAGAAAGGGTGGTTTGGGGTTTTTCTGGAAGGGGGCTGGGGAATATCTCTTAGTAGAGTCCCTCTTTTAAATTAAACTTTTAATCTTGACATGATTGTAGAGTGGCAGGCAGTTGAAAGAAATAGAGAGGTCTCCTTTCCCCTCTCCCTCCTTTCCCCAGTGGTAGGTAACATCTTGCAAAACTATAGCACAAGGTACAACCAGGATACTGACATGAATCCAGTCTGGGTACAGAACAGTTCATCACTGCAAGGGGCCCTCCGGCTGCTCCTTTGTAGACTCACCCACACCTTGTCCTTCCCATCCACCCCTCTCCTGCCCATTCCCAGACCCCTCACCCCTGGCAACCACGAATCTGTTCTCCTTTGCTAGAAGTTTGTCATTTCAAGAATGTTTTGTAAATGGAATCATATAGTCTGTAACCTTTTGAGATTGGCTTTTTTTTTCTTCCCCCACTCAGCATAATTCACTGGAGATTTATCCACGTCCTTCTGTGTAACAATTATTTGTTCCTTTTTGTTGCTGGGCAGCATCCCATGGTATGGACGTAGCACAGTTTGTTGAACCAGTCACGCACTGAAGGACCTGGGGGTGGTTTCCAGCTTTTGGCTGTTAGAAGTAAGCCCGTGTGAACATTTAATTGTTTGCTGAATTATTCTTATGATCGATGCTTTACAATCACCGTCAGATAATTCTGACACCTAATTCATTTTGGAGTTAGTGTCACTTGATTGTCTTTTCTCACTCAGGATGTGAATTTCCTGGTTCTTTGTATGAAGGATGATTTTCCATTGTGTCCTGGACATTTTGGTGTCGTGTTAGGAGACACTGGCTTCTGTTGCAGCTGGGTACTGTAGCACAGGGGTCCCCAAACCCCGGGCCGAGGACCGATACTGGTCGGAGGCCTGTTGGGAACCGGGCCGCGCAGCTGGAGGTGAGGGGCGGGCGAGTGAGCGAAGCTTTGTCTGCTGCTACCCATCGCTCACGTTACCGCCTGGACCACCCCCTCCACCCCCATCCGTGGGAAAACTGTCTTCCATGGAAACCGGACCCTGGTGCCAAGAAGGTTGGGGACCGCTGCTCTAGCTTGCAGTCCCCCTGTTGAGGTTTGGCGAGCAGGCCCTGGCCTCCTGCCGTGGGCTGTGCTTGGGAGGACAGCGTGATTTTCCAAGCGTCTGCGGTGCTGTTCTGGTTTGCTTGGTTTACCGCAGGCTGCTGGGGATGCTGCCTGGGGAAATGGAAGGCGCTTCCCCAGGCCGGGCCACCTTGGGATTCTAGGCGGGGGAAGGGATTCCACCTGCTGCCTCCGAGAAAGGGATGCTTGCTGTGTGTGGGGCTTCTGGAGGCAGGAGCCCCTGCCAGTGGGCAACGGGGAATGTTTCCTGGGCCTGGGCTCTTTGTGGCCGGTGCCTCCCAGCAGTAGAGTGTCTCTTGGGGGCGGGGAGGGCAGTTTCAGGGCCAGCAGAGAAGCAGTGTGCTTGCTTGGCAGTGGATGTCTTTCCAAAACGCCTAGGGGACAGGAGACTTGGGTCCTTGAGTGACCTAGAACTACATAACTATTCCATTTTTTTTTCAGATTAAAGATGGAAGAAATCTGACATGCAGTGTGATCTCACCATCTCCGCTGTGTCTGAGAGCCCCTGCATAGACTGTTAGGATGAATAGAATCCCCTCTCCAGTGTAACCCAGGAAAAACTGTATTGACATAAAAACATATCAAATGAAAAGGAGTGACAGGCACCTTTTATTTTAACAGGTGAAACAAGGGAGGAGTTTGTTATTCTACAATTATTTATTTATTTATTGGCTGTGTTGGGTCTTTGTTGCTGCGCGCGGGCTTTCTCTAGTTGCGGCGAGCGGGGGCTACTCTTCATTGCGGTGCGCGGGCTTCTCATTGCGGTGGCTTCTCTTGTTGCAGAGCACGGGCTTCAGTAGTTGTGGCACGTGGGCTCAGCAGTTGTGGCTTGCAGGCTCTAGAGCTCAGGCTCAGTAGTTGTGGTGCACGGGCTTAGTTGCTCCACAGTATGTGGGATCTTCCTGGACCAGGGCTCGAACCCGTGTCCCCTGCATTGGCAGGCGGATTCTCAACCACTGCCCCACCAGCGAAGTCCTCTACAATTTTTTTCATTTTCCAAAATTACAGGTAGGCATAAGCAGGTAGGGTATATGACTTTTTGGCAATGGCCAACTCCACCCTGGTGCAGCTCGTGTCAGCATCCATAGCCATTTGGACAAATCCACATCATTTCTGTGCCTCCCCAGTTGCCTACTGAGTAAAAAACTCATTATGTTTTTGGAGGCCAGGGAGGGTTTTAGGTATTCATCTGCCATCCTTCTGACGATGGGTGGGGTGTCCTGGGACTGACTTCAGAGGCTCCTTTATCCATGACTGGTTGACGCCAGAGGCGGCTTCAGGAAGAGAGCACGACCGAGGTGGCCTGAAAGAGATGATGAAACCCACTTAATCCAGTGGACCCTGGGGCCTCTTGCCCCGCCCCCCGGCCACCTCCCCACCACACACACTTGTTTCCAGCAGTGGTCATAAGACCTTGCTTTGGGGCATAGTCTGATTTGAAATGTCAACCTTATCATTTCCTTCATTCTGTCATATACATGGGTCTGTGTCGAGAATCTCTGTTCTGTTCCATTGACAAATTTTTGATTCCTGTTTTAATTGCTAAATCTATAAGGTAGATTTTCATATCTTGAAACAGCTCACTATCATGGCTGTTTCCACATAGAGTCTCTTCAGTCGGCTCATTTCATGGCAAAATCCTGTTGAGATTCATGACTATGTTTACGCTGAATTCATAGATGTATTTTAGGAAGAATTGATAGGATGACAATAATTAGTTTTCCTATCCTGCAAGAAATGGTATTTTTAGTCTCAAAACAGGAAACATAAAAATGTTTCAAGCATATTTCCCTCTAGTTTTAAAAATGATATTCACATGTGTTTTGTGGCCAGTGTGAAATGGACATATCATTTCTGTTATTTCATATTTTATTCTTCGAGTATATAATATCTTCTGTGTTTAACTTGTATCCAATCTTACTTTTTGTAAAATATCTGGTTGAATGACTTGTTATTCTAAAGAGACACTCACTTAAGAAGACAAAGGCAATTTTTTCAATTTCCTTATGTAAATAAATTATAGTATATCAATAATATGATATAAATTACAGCTACTGAAAATGATAAAGGGGTCCTCTACGTACTGACCTGGAAAGATCTCCAAGAAATGGTAGTTGAAGTAAGAAACTCGAAAAACAATGTGTCTTATCATCCCATTTGTCTTTCTTCAGAGTCATCTATATCAATAAAAGTAAATGCAAAGAATAGGATCTGAAAATTTTACAGCAAACTGCTAATGGCAGTTCTTCTGGTGTAGGTGTGTAAGATGTGGGAATATAAGAAAGGAGTGGGGAGATGGATTATTAGTTGATCTCTATAAATGTAATTCTTACTTGTATTTTCTATAGGAATGTAAAAATATAAATCAATTCTGTAAAATTATTTAAATAAACCAAGATTCCTCAGAAGCATACATTTGAGACGCAGACAGGTGCAAACACCAAGGCAGACTGACCCAGATTCAGCCTGTTTTCTCCATGGGAAGGGCACTGGGGCTCAGAAGAAAGACATCAAAACCCCCAAACAAACAGGGAACCAACCTGTAACTGGAGTTGAAGGCAAGAGCACAGACTTAGCCAGGGAAGACTCTCTACCTGTCTGTGGCTTTAAGAGGTTCTCATTCAGGAGGGAAAGTGGAGGTGATGACACCCATTCTCCAGCCTCTTAGGCTTCCTAGTCCCCCCCCATTTTACCAGGAATACATTCATGATAAGAATAGCAACACCAGCAGCAGCAGACATCTGCTCAGGAAGTCTGCCTGCCAGGCACTTCTCCAAAGAGCTTAACATACACTGGCTCATTTCATGTCTTAACAGGTTTGGTGAGTGCCACTGTCATGCCCATTTACCCAGAACAGGGCACTGAGGTACGGGAAAGGCATGTAATTGGCCCAAGGTCATATAGCTAGTGCGTGGCAGAACCAGGGTGTAAACCCAATTTGTTTGGCTTCAGAGCCCCAGCCTTCCACCCCTTCAGTGTGCCTCCTCTTGATCCTTGTGGAAGACAAGGAAACGATTCCCATCCTTCTATTCGTTTTGAACACTGAAAACAGTATCTTAGTGCCTTTACATGGTTCTACGTGGGTGAGAAGAAACCTGGATGACTAAGCCTTCCCTGCACTCTAGGAAGGGTGTGTGTGACCTGGATCCCTCTTCCACATATGCGCCTCAATTTCCTCAGTTGTTATGTGAGACTGAGTAGGACAGCCAATATGGGGGCAAGGCGCATTTCATCATCATAGTCATTTTAGTGCCTTAAACAGCAGCACTGTAAGAAACACAAAGCCCTGTCCTCACTGTTAGTAAAAAACATCCTGTAAAAATCCATGTCCTACTTCTAGACAATATCCACGTGGGTCACGCACTTTAATGTTAACTATATACTTGTTCTACATCAGACACTCACAGGGTAATATGGCGTGAGAAGTCTGACCACTCACAACCATATTTTCTACAATTAAACACCCCATTTATGTGAATCGGTATTTAACAAAAAGCAGTCATTTGAGAGTCATTGCCAAGGCTGGATCCAGAGATCAAGGAAGTGTAGAGAATCCTACCTGGGACTGAATTGCCTTGCAGCTTTCACTGGGTAATTGGATCTTGAGACCACGGTCGCGAACATTACCCAGTGGACCTGTTGAAATGCAATGAACACTGTTAGGACACTTTTTGTAATTCCTCCCATGGGGGAAGTTTTAATGGAGAGATTTTGCTCAGGTCAAAGAAAAGCCTGAGAGAAGAGAGTTGAGTGTCCAGGCAACAGATACACAGGTGGTACCCAAAGATAGGTAATGTCTGCCCTGCCCTTCCAGCACCTCTAATTCAGTGTATTCAGCCCTGAACATGGAGTAACTCAGGTGGTGGAAGCCACTGTCAGATCTTGCCATTGCATGTGGCCACAGTTTGCTCTCTCTTCCAGACCAATTGTTACTGCTGTGAGAAATGTGGCTTATCAGAACAACCCCTGGGATAAAACACTCAGATACATCTAGCTAACGTAGCATCTTTATCTGCCACCACAAAATGAATTGGCTTGCTAAACTCCAGTCCCGGTTCTGTGGGATCTCGGGCAAGTCCCTTAAACTCTCTGATCCACAAGTTCCCCCTCTGTAAAAGGGAGAGGACAACAACACTTCCTTCCTTAAGAGTTTGTGAGGATTGAATGAGATGATACTACTAAGGTGCTCAGAACAGTGTCTAGCATGCAGGGAGTGCTCAGATGACCTTAGCATTCATCATTGTGGTCATCTCAGCCAACCTCTTTGATTTGGCTCAGTCTTGGTTGGATCTACTGTATATTCAATCCCTTCAAAGTTCACTTCCCCAGTGGCACTGTTCCCCTCCTCTCCATCCCATTTCCAAAGAAGAGGTCTTGGGGTGAGGCAAAGCTCATGCTCCTCACAGTATCAGAAGGGGTGGGGCTCCTGAGTCTTGAGCTGGTCTCCACAACACGCTGATGGTCAGGTCCTTGGCTATGCAATTACCTGTATTCTCTCAAGAGAGAACATTCCATTTGTATCCCTGAAAGTTCTGCTAGCATCTGCTGTTGAGAAGCATGGCTGGAATAACTCGGCATGTGCCATATTCCCAGAGAGCTAGGACAACTACTCTTTCAGCCATGCGTGAGCTCAATTCCAGTTCTCACTGGGGCTGGGGATCCCGAGGTCTGCCTGTGACACAGATGGGTGCCAGTCTGGGCATCTAGGCCAGAAGCACTGCTGCTGGTGATACTAACGGTGTTCAGGGAGTCGTTGCCCCAAGTCAGGCACAAGACTGTGAAGTTCCACAGCCTACAGACACACCAACCTACAGCCTCTGTCTACAGCATTGCTGGTGGCAGAGAGGGACATGTGTGTCCTCAGGCCAGAACATTTTCATTAATGCAGTACAAGGCACTGATGTAAAGGTGAACTTCATGTCCAACTGGAATAAGGATTCATATACCAGCAGTAACAGCCTGAAATTTAAAGGGTAATTGTACACTGTACATAATTGGTGCAACATTTGTCATTAAGTTACAGGAATCCAGACATAATAAGGACACTCTGCTCACTTGCTTTGGAAATCAACTTGTTGTTAGTGCAAATGTTCCCCACTTTACCTTATTTCAGTTAAAGACACAAGCACTGACTGATGTAAAATAAATGTGTGTTCAAATCCCATCACTGTGAGAATATGATTTATCTAAGCCACATTTCTTCATCTGTAAAGTGAAGGTCATAATTGCTCCTACCCCAGAGTTTGTCAAGGAGACGTCTGTAGTAACGTGTTTTACTTTGGTTTTAATGTTTGCTGAGAGATTTTAAGCCCTACTACTACCCCTTCCCCTTCTCCCCTACGTGTGGGCAAGCTGATAAGAAAGCCTGAGTATTCCCTCCTCTTTTTATATGTCTCTGTTTTTTCTTAGTTTTTATTTAGCATTTTGTGTACATGGATTATGCATTCATTGTGGAATACATTTCCCAATTTCTCCCTCTTATTACAACTTTTTCTTTACATGTATCTATTCTTTTTCAAATTCTTTTCCCACTTAGATTGTTACATAATATTGAGCAGAGTTTCCTGTGCTATACAGCAGGTCCTTGTTGGTTATCTATTTTAAGTATAGCAGTGTGTACATCCCAAACTCCCAGCCTATCCCTCCCCCCACCCTTTCCCCCTGGTAACCATAAGTTCAGTTCTCTAAGTCTATGAGTCTGTTTCTGTTTTGTAAGTAAGTTCATTTGTATCATTTTTTTTAGATTCCACATATAAGTGGTATCATACGATATTTGTCTTTCTCTGTCTGACTTACTTCACTCAGTATGACAATCTCTAGGTCCATCCACGTTGCTGCAAATGGCATTTTTTCATTCTTTTTAATGGCTGAGTAATATTCCATTGTATATACGGACCACATCATTTTAAAGAAGATGTGGTACATATATTCCCTCCTTTGATGCAAGCCAGAAGTTCAAACCATGCCAGCCCCACCCAGTGGAAGCAAAATCCCTCACCCCAGCTCCATCTCCTAAGCACAATAAAGCCCCAAAGTCTATTTCCTTTCCCTGTTCACTCAAGCCATTTTCAGACCTACTTGGGGAGGCTGCCCTGGTCTCCCAAGAAAGCCTCAATATGTGAGTAGTAATCCTGTTACTAGTGCTTTAATGCATGTGAGGCATAACCTGTCTTGATATCTCAACCAAATTTGGGGTTAAGCAGAACAGAGAGGACCCTGGAAGTATCCAGCAACTATTCAAAAAGCAAAACATTGGATGGTGAGGGGGACAAAAAACTAAAATAGAGGTTCATAGTTTTACCCAATTGGAAATCCAAAATTTACTAAAAGAATTTATGCAACAAAAGATTAAGTTATGCTAATTGGCTTTTGTACTTCTACAAGAGAGGTTCTGAATTACTTTAGCATCTGGTGATATGCACCAATTGGCAAAGCTTCATAGCCTTAATCAGCATCAGACTTAGGAAACGAATACAGTTATACCTGGAGATCTTCACTAAATCTTAAAAAGGTACCAATTATACTTTTAGGAGAGAGTTATCAAACACAAAATAAAGGACAAAAATATGCCTCACCCTAACCATCAGAACTGTTGCCTTGCATAAATTCCCCCAAAGTCAAATGCCCATTACCCAAAAATATGCTCTGATTCAATGAAAGATAAAGTCTTTGGCACAATTGGTTTTACAAAATGGAAGCCCTTGGACCTTCAATCCCACATAAAATAGTTAATACAGCCCAATATAAATTAAAACAGGGTGTTATGGGTTGAATTCCCCCCCCCCCAGATATGTGGAAGTACTAACCCACTGTGTCCGTGTTTTTCTGCCAGCTGAGTATAGTCAGGTGCAAATTATAAGTCAACTGTACAAGGACGTAAGTGTACCTTGCCCTGGAATCATCCTCACACACAATTACCAGCCATGAGACATTATGTAGACCCAGAGGTTCTGGAACACCAGGGCAGCCTGAGGAAAGGACCTCCTGTAGCTCTTGTGAGGCCTCCTACTGGTCTTCCCCCAAATTCACCTGAACGCATTGACTCCGGCAACCGTGCAATGAAAAGGAGGACAGAAGCAAAAGTTTCAGAGACTGATTGGATACTAGGTACTAGGTATGAATCAACAGTGATGGCTGGAATTAATCTTTATTTCTTTCTTTTTTTTTTTTTTTTTTTTGCAGCGTGGCATGAGGGATCATAGTTCCCCGACCGCGGATAGAACTCGCACCCCCTGCAGTGGAAGTGCGGAGTCTTAACCACTGGACCTCCAGGGAAGTCCCGGGAGTTAATCATTTTGATCACATTAATTCCTTTTTAGGTAAAAGACTAAATCCATATTTAACACAAAGGGAAAAAATTAACGTTCCTCAAACATATGGACACTGAGAGGGGAAAGCGGCGGGGGGGTGGGGTGGTGGTGGGATGAATTGGGAGATTGGGATTGACATGTATACGCTAATATGTATAAAATGGATGACTAATGAGAACCTGCTGTATAAAAAAATAAAATTCTAAAATTCAAAAAAAAATTATAAAAAAAAATTAATGTTCCTCTGGTAAGTATAATCAAGTATAATATTTAAAAAACATTACTTATACCTTAAAATTTTAGAACAGGCTTATCTTATTTAGTATTGGCGATATGCTCTTGCAAATGAAAGCACTAACCAAATCACTATTATTCAGTCATTACAGAATAAATCGTTTGGAGGTGCTTTCCAGGCATAGTAAATATTACATATGATCAACATGTAATTAATATGCAATTAGAAGTTTATTACCTAATGTCTTTTTCTTCTCTGCCTTTTTTACAATTTGTCTAACAGTGGATTTTGCCAGACTTGGAATATGGCCCACCCAGATCTACCTGATGTTTACCTGCTTAAAAATCTGCATTTTTAAACAGCCTTTAATCATCAAGGTAATTCCTTCTTTGACTATGCAAACTATTTGCTGTGAAGCAGAATATGATAATGAGAAAATAAAATATTAGTGGCCAAAAGACCTTCACAGAGTAAACAAAACAAACTTATTATGGACTGAATGTTTGCATTCCCCCTCTTCCCAATTCAGATGTTGAAATCCTAACCCCCAGTGTGATGGTATTTAGAGGTGAGGCCTTTGGGATGTGATTGGGTCATGAGGACAGAGCCCTCATGAATGGGATTAGTGCCCATATAAGGAGCTGAAGAGACCAGAGTTCTCTTCTGCCATGTGAGGACACTGCAAGAAGACCTCTGTGTAAGAATCAGGAAGTGAGCATTCACCAGACACCTAATCTGTCAGCGTCTTGATCTTGGACTTCCCAACCTCCAGAACTATGAGAAATAAATTTCTGTTGTTTATAAGACACCCAGTTTATGATATTCTGTTAGAGCAGCCTGAACAGACTAAAACAAAACCTATTGGCAAGTGCCTGTCAAACTGGGCAAAGTGACTCCGTTTCTGCTGGTTTGCATTCACAGAGACTTGTTTCTATCTGTGCCTACGTGTTTTTGCACTCCTGCTGTCCATTGTGTTTAAAATATATCTGTAAGAATAATTTGAGACCTAGAATGCTAGCAGCTTACTCCAGAGAGGATTTTCATTTGCTTCTGCCACATGCCTGGGGTCATTCTAGATGGGGTCCAAGAAAACCAAGTGCAAAACTTGAGGCCCCTACACAAACCAGGTTATTTGAAACTAGTCTATAATTCCACCCAATATTAAGTCCACTTCCTGTTCTTACCAGCCGTTAGATCATAGCAACTTGGGGGCCCAGATCATTTCTGGCAGAGTTAGAATTCCCATGTTGTGTGCCTCTGGTTTCTTTCACCTTGTCAGTTAAGGATGTCAAACCCCACCAGGCTGACAATTCCCTTAGGGAAATAGTCACTTCCATGCTCCTCCACATGATTAGATTCCTATTTTCCTTTTGATTTTTAAATTCAAAATTATATGTAAAAGTTTAAATATACAGAGAAATTGAAAGAATAGCACCATGAACACCCAAATGTTCACCATCTAAACTCAACTATCATTAACATTCTTGCCATGAACACTGTGCACATAGGAGAGCAAAATTTGCCCCTCCAAAATGTCTCTTAGGCCCAAAAGACTCAAGAAGAAACTTTGACTTTCCCCCTAACCACCTAAAGAATTTAGATACAGGGCTTGTTCTCAGAATAGAACTATCACCAGAGACATCTGTAAGAATATGGGCTGGGTCTTGGGGGGGGCAACTCTCAGACATCAGACTCCACCCCGTGTCCCATTGTCTCTGCAGGGCCCAGCAAACATCTGTTTACCAAACATTTGCTTTTCCATCTTCATGTGAAATGCCTTCCTCCCCTTTTACGTTCCAAACCCCTACCCCCAACATCCTTTTCTATCTTTAGCTGAAGTTGGTATTTAAGATGAAGGTTTTGTCCATTTGGGGGAGTTACTCCATTCTCCTGGGGTCTCTCCCATGTATACATATTACTAAACTTTTGTGTGATTTTCTCCTGTTAATCAGTCTCATGTCAATTTAAGTCTTATTACTTCTGAAACTAACACAACATTGTAAATCAACTATACTCCAATAAAATTAAAATTTTAAAAAGTTTAATTCTTAGACCAGCCAGAAAAAGCTAGAAGGGTAGAGGAAAATCTCTTCCTCCCCAACATGCTGAACTTTTTCAAAGACATTTTCTAACCTCATGACACCTCATTCCTAAATTTTTTTAGCATGTATCTCCTGAAAACCAGAACATTCTCCGACATAAAAATAAAACCAGGTTTCCTGCCCAGCAAGTAAGGAGCTTGGAAGTCATGACTCTCATCCTCACAACAAGAAAAAACATGAACAAATTGAAAATCAACAACTCTTTTCAGATACATCAGATGTTAAAGGAAAACCACTGCCCCTAAAGTTGGAGCGAGAAGCAAATACACCGACTCACAGCTTACAAGGACCAGAAAGCCAGGGAAAGATGCTAGCACACACCCCCGACCTCCTCCTGATCTGTCAACCAGCCCCTCTCCCCGGGGTCTTTACCACTCTCTTGGGGAGTGTTTCTGGAACGAAGGGGGAAGGAGTAGAAGGATGGGTGTCTCCAGGCTCTGGCCGCTGAGCGTGACCCTGTGCTCATGGGCACCAATGATGGAGCCAGACTGCTCAGGCCCACATCCCATTTCCCCCTGGCTGGCACCCTCAGGCAAGTTGTTCCACTTCCTTTAGCCTCAGGACCCTCATCTGTAAAGTGGAGATAATAATAATAACACCTACCATGAAAAACTTTGCGGATGAAATCAGTTGCTGCACGTCAAGTGCTCAGCACAGTACCAGCACAGAGCACACACTCTAAAGGCTCAACCATGACTAGTACGTTCAGGAAAAACCTTGCCTTCATTCTTCCCCATCTCTCTCATTTTTTTTTCATGCTGACACTTGCTGAAAGGACAGACCACACTCTCTATTCTCCCCTTGTGACTTGTTGCTGCCCAAATCCATCCCACAACCACTGGTGATCACCTAAGCCCAGCAGACATTTTTAGCCCCCTGCACTCAACACCCATGTCCCCCACTCCCTACAGACCTCCCCTTGTTGTCCCAACACTGCTCTCACCTGGTTCTCGGGCCTCTCCCTTTCCTTCTCCTCCATCAGATGATCCTCTTTGCGGCTCTTCTGCCGTTTCCCTCCGCAGGGCATGAAGGGCACACAGTTCCAGCCACAGTGCCCAGGCATGAAGCAGTACCTTTCTAACTGGCCTTCCTGCTTCACTCTTCAGCCCATTATAACCTGTTCACAGTCAAGCAGCCACAGGCATCCTTCCAAAACATAAGACAGAATCCTCTCTAAGGATCCAAACCCTCCAGGGACTTCAGATCTCATGTGCAGTAGAAGCCTGAATCCTTATTCTCTTTCCGATCACATTTCCTACTATTCTATCTCTCACTTACTCTGCTCCAAGCACTTGGCTTTTCCTTGAACACATCAGGCACACTCTGGCCTCAGAAGCTTGGCACAGGCTGCTCCTGCATCTGGATAGCTCCAGAGAGTGGCCACAGGAGCCCGCCAGCTGCACCCTCATTGGCTGGACGGCCACAGGGGTGGGCCTTGCATGTGATGAACCCACAGACTGGAGCATGGGGCCCGTGTCACCTCCTAGGGTGGCAGCAGGGTCCCTTGGGGGCACCGAGGCTGAGGACAGACAGCAGGAGGCTCAGGCCCTGAGAGGTCACTGTGACCAGAGGCCCTGAGAGGTCGCTGTGACCAGAGGGCATCCGCGAGGCAGCGGCGTCAGCCTCGTGCATCATCTCGTGTGGCGCGTGCCCAGGCTGCGGTGACCACGCTCAGGCCTCTGACCAGGGCGGTGCCCGTCTTCCGGAGGAGGGGGACCCCGCGGAGGCGGAGTGCCCCGGGCAGCCAGGGCTCCCACCAGGTACCCTCTCAGTCCCCTTGTCCACCCACAGCACCCTCGCAGAGAAGGCCCACAGGGGCACTTCCCGGCCCTGCATTTCCCCAGCTGCTCCTGCAGCAGATGCCTTTCCAGATTTCCCCTACGGTGCATCGGCCCGATCTGAGGGTGACTCTGATTTTACTTCACAAACGCGCGCGTATTTGAAGCCACGTGGAGGAATCATATATCTGTCCCCGTCGGAGGGCAGGGGCCGTGTTTAACTTGCTCACCTTTGTGCCCTAGAAACCTGCCCCAGAGTCTGGCACCGAGGGGATGACTCGGGAGACACTGAGGAGGCGTCATTTTCTTGGTGGGCATCCGTTAAATTGAGGTTTGCTGGGGAGGGTGGCGTCCGTGCTCTGGTTGCATTGATTCCGTGGGTGCTGAGCGACGTCTGTGCCAACCACTGGGCTCAGGGCCCCAGAGGCGTCCGCGTCCTTTAACCCTCAAGCAACTCCCGGAGACAAGTCGCAGTGTTTCCGAGTCCATCTGACGGCGGGGTCGGGGAGACGCGGGCAGGGGAGGGCAGGCACAGGCCAGTCTCACGCGGCCCCGAAGCCCCGCGGCCACTTCCTGACCTCTGCGCTCCGCCCCGGGCGCCTGCTGCGCGGGAGTCCGTGCGCTGTGCGTTCGCTCGGGATGGCGGTTTGCCAGAGACGGCTTTTGCGCAGCATTATTCCCTCAGCAGCGCCCCGGCTTCCAGGTGCCAGAATCTCCCTGCAGCTTCTCTGCCAGCAGAGCTCGAGGAGTCTGAGCCCCGCAGAGGTGGCTGGGTCTTGGTGAAGTTTGCCACGCGAGGCTGCTGCGGAGCTGTGAGCTGGCATCTCTCACTGCAGCGTCCACGAATTGCCACCCTCCCTGCTACCAACGGAGCGACACAGGAGAGGCTTTGACAATTTGGAGGTAGGTCTGTGCTCTGTTTACTTCCATATAGGCTCAAAGTCACTTATTTGACTTTGAGACGCAGTTGCATCCTAGTTTGAAAACTTCACAAATTTGTTTCTCAGTGGGCACTGTCTGCTTTTCACGATCACTTTCTGAATCCTCTGCATCCCAGTGCAACAAATATCTCAGTTAATGAGATTTTAACAAGTTAAGGCTATATGAGCTACAGAGAAAAACTTCAAAGGTCCCCTCTGACATTTAGCTGGCTATATTTTTTGGTTTACACTGAATATATGTATATTCATGGGCTATGTTTAGCATGACATAAAACTTTCAGTAGCTCTGAAAAATATCAAACGTGTAGCGAACACAGAGTGAAAAGTACAAGCTGAACCCCACCCCCTCCAATTCTACTCTCTAGAGGGGCCCTTTTTATATCTTGGGTATCTATCCAGATATTTCAACATAAAAATATTTTTCCAGTATAACAAAAATGGTATTATTTTATGTACATTGTCTTCCAAACTTGCTTTCTCATTCATTAATATATACGGCCATCTTTGCACATTAGTGCACAGAAATCCATCACATTGTTTTCAGTGTCTTCAGTGTAGTCTGTGGAATGCATTCACTCTAGTTTATTCAGGCAGGCCTTGTCAATATTCATTTAAGTGTTTCCGATTTGTAACACATTGGCCAGTGCGGCGGGCAGCTGCATGCTCTAGCAGGATGAGTGATCTGAGAGAAATAGCGCCAGTGAGACTGCCATTAGGCCATTGAAATAGTGCAGGTGAACACAATCTTTTTTTTTTAACAGAAGAAAGTAAAGAGAGAAAATATCTTGCTGCGTAGGAGTTTCACAAATGGAATGTTGGAACTATAAGTAGAGACGGACCATCTAGGTGGGTATTTCTAAACTACTTTTTGGATGGGTAAAGGCTGCAGTTCACTTGGGTCAAAGAAATCTCTCTTGAAGGTATAGTATATGAAGACAGTTAAAAAGCAGAGGCCCCGGGGCTTCCCTGGTGGCGCAGTGGTTGGGAGTCTGCCTGCCGGTGCAGGGGGACGCGGGTTTGGGCCCTGGTCTGGGAGGATCCCACGTGCCGCGGAGCAGCTGGGCCCGTGAGCCACAATTACTGAGCCTGCGCGTCTGGAGCCTGTGCTCCGCAACAAGAGAGGCCGCAACAGTGAGAGGCCCGCGTGCCGCGATGAGGAGTGGCCCCCGCTTGCCGCAACTGGAGGGGGCCCTCGCACAGAGACGAGGACCCAACACAGCCATAAATAAAAATAAATAAATAAATAAATAAATAAATAAAAAAGTAGAGGCCCCTAACGATTCCCCCACAAAACAGTTATAACAAATAACTGAGTTCACCAAGTTGCAGGATACAAAACCAAAAGTCTATTGTGTTTCTATACACTAACAATGGACAGTCCAGAAAGGAAATCAGGAAAACAGTTCCATTTACAACATCATCAGAAAGAATAAAATACTTAGGAATAAACTGAACCAAGAAGGCAAAAGACTTGTACACAGAAAGCTATAAAACATTGCTGCAATTAAAGAAATAAATGGAAAGACATTCCATGTAAATGGGCTGGATGACTTAATATTGTTCAGATGCCAATACTCCCCAAAGTGATCTATACGTTCAAGGCATTCCCTATCAAAACCCTAAATACATTTTTTTGGGCAGAAATAGAAAAAGTCATCCTAAGATTCCTGTAGAATCTCAAGGGACCCTGAATAGCCAAAACAATCTTGAAAAGAAGAAAAGTTGGAGGGCTCACACTTTCTGATTTCAGAACTTACTATGAAGCTACAGTAATCAAAACAGTGTGGTTCTACCTCCAAGGTAAATATAAACACACAGATTAAGAACAGGCATTAAGTTAATGTAGCCACAGACTCTTTAATTGAGGCACAAAATATCTCCACTGTATACCTAGTGAAAAATAAAATGGACACTCCATGGTCTTACATGACCTCACCTTGGAATTCATAACACATCACTTCTGCTGTGCTCTGAGGGTCTGTTCATTTTTCTTCACCCTTTCTTCTTTCCATTCCTCAAACCGGATAGTCTCCATTAGGCTGTCTTCACACTTGCTGATTCTCTCTTCAGCCTGCAAAAATCTGCTTTTGAGATTCTCTAGGGACTTTTCATTTCCAATATTGTATTGTTCAACTTCAGAATTTTCACTCAGTTCTTTTTCTTTTAATAATTTCCCCGTCTTTATTAATATTCTCTGTTTGGTGAGACATTGTTCTCCTACTTTCCTTTCATCTTTAAGCATGTTTTCCTTTATACCTTTGGACATGTTCAGTACAGCTCTTGAAAGGCTTTATCTAGTAAGGCAACATCTGGGCCTTGTCAGGGACAGTTCCCACGAACTGCTTTGTTCCCCTCTGTATTGGTTATACATTTCTGCTTCTTTGCACGCCTCGATCATTTTGTTTAAATTATACATTTCAAATACTATAATGTGCCAACTCTGGAAGTCACATTTTCCCCTTCTTCCAGGTTTGTTGTTGTTGGGAGTTTGTTTGTTTGTTTTTTAGTTTTTGTTGTTGCTGTTTGTTTAGTGACTTTCCTGAATGAATTTTTACTGTTTGTATTCTTTGTCACTTGCGGTCACTGAAGTTTCTGCTCAGTTACCTTTGTGGTGAACCAACGACTGGAAATAGGTTTTATTAAACATCTTGAATCAATAAGTCTCCCAACTTTTGTTAAGGGGTTTTGTGTTCATGTTAGGTCATACCTTCAATGCACATGTAGACAGTTTACAAGTCTACTTTAGTCTCAATTCTTGCTTACACAGAAACTCAAGATCAGCCAGAGCAAAAGCATCAGCCTTCTCAAGTGTACCATAGCCTCAGGCAGCCATAAAATTAGCCAATTGCCAGTAACTTTCTTTTCGACAAATGGCCTCAGGAAAGGCTTTTCACCCTGGGTTAACTCCAAGTCAGGACAAATAAAATCAGGTTTGCAAATGGAACCTTCCAGGGAACATCCCAGTCTCGTCAAATAATAATGCTATGAATACTAGACCCTTGCCTCTATTAATAGATATATGATTTGCAAATATATTCTCTCATTCTGTGGGTTGCTCTTTCACTTTCTTGATAATGCCCTTTATTCATTCACGTTTACCTCAAATATTTATTGAAAGTCTCCTATGTACCCCTCACACTGCCAGTTGTACGTTCCATGAGTTTAACAGTGAACATGATAGGCAAGATCCCTGCTCCAGTGAGCTTAACACACAGGCTAGGGGGAGGGGGGCCACACACCATACATAAAGAAACAGTAATTTCCAATTACAGCAAGAGCTATGAACGAAATAAGCCATTCAACCCAAATGCAAGCATTATTAGCCTTCTAATTTGTAAATGGGTAGAGATTTGGACTAGAGTATTGGTTTTCAAAATATGCCCCTTGAACCCCTAGAGAACAGATCCTTAAACTTTAGCGTATCAGTGTTCCTTGTTAAAATCAAATGAAAATTATGGGCCATGGGGATTATGGATTTCCTTAGTGAAAAAGCACATGAACCAATAACTTCCTATCTCTCTCTTAGGTTTCATAGATTACCTGAAGTCTATCTGCAGGAAGCTGGTAGGGGTGGCTCTAAGCTTAGTCCATCCTTCTGCCAGAGCAGCTCCTATTGTCAACTATTTTTGCATATTGGACCTTCAAGAAAGATTTTATTTGATCCAAGTGTGTTGTGGGCCCCACTCTCCCAGAAAATAGTTTAGAAACACCAAGTTAGAGGATCTCTCTGTGTTATCTCTTTCAACAAAACATTAGTAAGAATTCTACCCTTCGAGACGCTTTTTCCTTGTTTACTTTCTTCAATGAAAAAACTAGACTGTGTTCACTTTCTCTTTTTTCATTCCTGCCATCCTCCTGGAACCTGCCTGTCCCTCTTGCCAGCGAGTTATAAATTGCGATTAATACAATGTCTCTCGATAGGGGCCTGTCTGAATGAGTCACGGTGAGTTCATTCCATGGACTACACTGCAGCCATTGAAAACAAGGTGGTTGATTTCTGTGCACTAATATGCACAGTCTGATTTCTTAGACTGAAAGCATGGAGTTCTGATTAAGATAAGGTCCACTACATTAATCTCGACAGAAAATAGAGTGAAAGCCTGAATTAAAATAGTGCTACAGCAGATGAAGAGGGAAAAGAGATAAGGAAAAAATAAGGAAGCAGAATCCATAGGATCTGGTGATTGATAACATAATACTTCGCTTCTCCCCACATAATGACACCACAGTAACAGGCTCTAGAATAATAACAGGGGATTATTATACTGTTACACTGCAGTGGAAAAGGCTGCAAGGTCCAGACTCTAAGAAGGAGTTTTTAGGGACAACCAAACCAACAAGGGAGATAAAAATAAGAATGCTAGAGGAAATTGATGCGTCTGACACTTACAGCTAGAGCAAGCACTAAACAAAGCCCAACTCCTAGGCAGATTAACATAAAACCTCACTCTAAAGGCCTATTTACCTTAGTTCCTGTTATCTAATATATCATTACAGCTTTCAACAAAGAATTACAATCCATGTTAGAAGGAAATAATATTCAGAGTCTGAAGAGACAAAGCAAACATCAGAACAACATTCAGATATGGCACAGAGTTTAGGATGGTCAAACAGGGAATTAAAAATGGCTATGATTAATACGTTAAGGGCTATAATGGGAAAAAAAAATAGATAACAGGCAAGAATAGATAGGTAGAATACAGAGGAGTGACATCAACAAAAGTAGTAGAGTAGGGAATTTGGAGGGCCTGTCCTTCCACAGAAACACCAAAATGAGCAAAAACTGTCAGAACTAACTTGGTCAGACTCTAGGAAATAAAGGTTTGAAGCAACCAAATGAATGCTGAATCAACAAAAAGAAGCCTTCGACAGGAGGGCTTTGTGGTGTTTTAACTGAGCCTTGCCCCCTTCCCCTCCCCTCCACGGTGATAGTCTTGAAGACAGTAGCCCTCATTCCTGATGTAGGTATCTTGTTCTGGAGGAACAGAGTAGACCTTGTTCCCAAGGAATTGTATTTGTCTATTTTGACCTGTCTAGGGTTTCCCTGAGGACAGATACAAGGTGCAAGCTTTTTTTCACCCAACTCAGAACTCTCTCATGGTGACACAGTGGCTGTAAAAAGACAAAGATAAAGAGAGAATCTTGAAAGCAGCAAGAAAGAAGTGACTCAAGTAAAAGGAATCTTCAATAAGATTAGCAGTCAATTTCTCAGAAGAAACCATGGAGACCAGAAGGTAATGGGATAACGTATTTAAAGTGCTGACAGAAAAAAAAAAAAAATCTGTCAATCTCTCAACCAAGAATTCTATATCTGGCAAAACTATGCTTCAAAATGGAAAGAGAAATTAAGACATCCCCATATTTTAAAAAAGCTGAGAAAAGTCATCGCTAGTAGACCTGCCCTAGAAGAAATGCTAAAGTTAATTCTTCCAGCTGAAATGAAAGGATACTAGGCAGTAAATGTAAGTCATATGAAGAAATAAAGAACAGTGGTAAAGATAACAATACAGGTAAATATAAAAGCCACTTTTATCATATTTACAGTTTGTAATACCTCTGTTTCTTCTACATTATTTAAGATGCAAACACGTAAAACAATACTTACAAATCTATGTTAATGGAAACAATAAATAGAAACTTAACTTGTAATAATAACTACAAGAGTGGGGACTGAGCTGTATAGGAGCAAAGCTTTTGTATACTGTTGAGACTAGGTTGTTATTAATTCAAACTAGATTGTTAAAAGTTTAATATGTCAAGTGTAGTCCCCAGGGTAAACACTTAGAAAATAACTTTAAAAAATACAGGGCTTCCCTGGTGGCTCAGTGGTTAAGAATCCGCCTGCCAATGCAGGGGACACAGGTTCGAGCCCTGGTCCGGGAAGATCCCACATGCCACAGAGCAACTAAGCCCGTGCATCACAACTACTGGGCCCACGCACGACAACTACTGAAGGCCGCGCGCCTAGAGCCTGTGCTCCTCAACAAGAGAAGCCACCACAATGAGAAGCCCGCGCACTGCAACGAAGAGTAGCCCTCGCTCACTGCAACTAGAGAAAGCCCATGCACAGCAACGAAGACCCAACGCAGCCAAAAATAAATAAATAAAAATAAATAGATTTATAAAAAAAATAAATAAAGCGCAGATTAAGATCACATTTAACCCTAGAGTGGTCAGGCCCATATGTTCAGGGAGTTTCGATTGCTATGCAGCCCTGGGCCAGCCTCTGATAGAGTTACTAAGCTTCTAAGACAACCTCTGCCCTCAGGAGAAAGTACATGAGACAGGTTCTAAGGCAGAGGTTCTCAAAGTGGGGTTGCTGGCACATCAGCATTACGGGGGAACTTGCTGGAAATGCCAGTTTTCTGGCCCTACCCCCGGCTAACTGGAGTATAAACTCTGGGGGTGAGGCCCAGCAATCAGTGTTTTAGCAAAATCTGGGTTTTAAATACTGTTCTAGTAGAAAGGACAGTCAGTATGGAGTGAGTTTGGGGCGGGGGTAGAAGGAGGAAGGGGAGGATGCGATGTCGAAAGAAGGATTTGGACAGGCCAGGAGGCAACACTGGGGGCCAAACGCAAAGAGTAATTGAAGACAGACTAACAGCCTGGTTCAGCAGCAACAGTCTGTGAGCTGGGAGAGGAGAGAGGGCTGGCGATCATGTGGAGCCACGTGATCTATTGAGCCAAAGCAGGGAGCGGGACTTAAACGATATGGGAGCTGTTGAAAATTGAGTGGAAGAGTGACTTGGTGACCACGGTGCTGGAGGACAATTAATGAATATGTAGCACAGAAACGAGGAGATGGGGGACTTCCCTGGCGGTCCAGTGGTTAATACTCCACACTTCCATTGCAGGGGGCACGGGTTCGATCCCTGGTCGGGGAGCTAAGATCCCACATGCCGCGTGGCACAGCCAAAAAAAAAAAAAAACAAGAAATGAGGAGGGGGTATTTGGAGGAGAGTCTGCCTCTCCAGGGACATGCCCCTCTTGTCCAGCTTTTCCTGTGACTCTCCCACAAGTCCCAGACCCCTTCGGGCGTAAGAATGGGGATGATTATCTGGTCACAGTCTGTGTACAGGGACAAGGAGTACTTTTGAAGGACACAGTATCCCGTTCACAGGGAAGCCCTTTCTTACAGAGCTCAGGAGTGGAATCCCTGCCTGAGTGGTTATCCTGAAAGAAGAATAGAGTTTGGAGCCCTCCTAGAACAGAACAGACCATCGCTAAAAAGGAATTCCTAGCCCCTGGGAGACAGCCAAGAGATCACAATTTGAGAGTGATAACATTTCCTGAGATGCCACTGCCAGGAGGTGAAGGTATTGTGATGTGTAGAAAGAGGGACCTTAGTCTCCAGGCCTGGGGCTTGGGAGACTCTATTCCAATCCCCCCCCTGCCTCAAGGTCCTGGAAAGGAAACCCCCTAAGCTCCAGTTGCCTCTTCTGTAAAACCAGGGGCATGGTCTCCACGGCTTCTCCAAGGGCTCTTTCAGCCCTAATGCACTACAAGACTTGAGGGAGTCGGGGATACAGCTTTAAGTAATTGCAGCTGTAATTGTGCCTAAATGCTTGGGGGTCACGAAGACTTTTGATAACCCCAAAAAGGTATGGGCTAGCTTCTTGGACAATTGCCCACATACTCAAAACTTTGAAGGCCCTTTGAAGTCATCCATGGACCCCCAGATGAGGAAGCCTTGCTTCCCAGGTTTGTCAAAGACCATTGAAGGAAAGATATTGATATGTTGGGTTGGCCAAAAAGTTTGTGCGGGTTTTCCATAGGATGTGAGGAAAAACCCGAACGAACTTTTTGGCCAATCCAGTGGTTTTTTGTGTGCTGATCTATCCCGTGGGTATGCCCAGCTCCCAGAGGGGCCCTTGCCAGCAAAACGGGTGGAAAGGCTTTGGATCCCTTTGGCAGGGGAGGGGGAGAGTCTTTGCACAAGGACCATTAGGAGCCTGGTCCTGGGTAGGCCTACGTCCACTGAGCCTGAAGACTTGAGAATTGTCTCCATTCTTGAGAATTTTCAGGAAGGTTTCACCCACTGTGTCAGGATCTGTGGGAGTGGGGACTGGACAAAGCAGAGTATAATCCATAGAGACTGCCCTATGCTGCTGTATCTTTCTCAGCTCACATTCCCGCTTACCTGTTGTAGCAAAGATTTTAAAAGCAAACAATGTATAGAGTTGAGATGATTATTTTTCAATCTTGGCAGGGGGTTACATTTATCCCTTTAGGTTTATTTCTCTCACACACAAAAATCTGCAAACAGCTTACGCCCATACTACCTCTACTCTATGTGAGATCCTGCACCAACTCCAACAGGGGGAATGCCCAAAAAATAAGGTGCTGACACTCCAGTGAATGGGGCACGAGGTGAAGAAGAAAACCCAGAATAACACCCTTTAGGGAAGCTGAGAGCCTCCCCAAGGGAGGCCTGGGGATGGCAGATATATGGGTACCACCTGAAGAGAGAACGCGCTCAGCCATGAGATTTTCTGCTACCAAACTCGAGTTCCTCTGAGGTGTCTGCAGCCCTTGGGTCGGAGTCAGTTCCTTCTTGTCACCCCAAGTCGCACACGGCCATACCAGAGCCTAAGGAGGGACGAGGGAAATGTTCCTTGGTGTTTCCTGGCTCTTCCTCTCTACTTCCCCCCTAAAGCCCAACCCTGGAGCAGAGCTCCCTCCGGAAGCTGGCCTGGCCACCTCCCTCCCTCCTTCCCCCGGGTTGTCCAGATCTGAGGGTGACGGGGTGCTCACCACCACTCCTCTCACCTCGCCTCCCGCCCTCTCCCCCTCATACATACGCTCATGATCTTTGATCCTCGGGAGGGCTTCCCTGACTCCCTGTCACTTTGTCCACAGCTGCGTCCCTTGCCTGGCGCCACGACGGTAGTAAGGAGCAGGGGGCACAGAGGGAGGGAAGAAAGGCAAAGACGGTCACGGGAGTGGAAGGGCTTAGAAGCGACTGTGTCTGGCTGCCGAGCCTGGGACAGACTTTGGCAGGGAGTCCCCTCCTTTACGTGACCGACAACCTAGTATTTAATGATTTTCAAAGAACAGAGAGAGAAGGTAGCAAGGAGAGCATTTATATCTCCTGACAAAGATGAGACCATGATTCCTTTTTTCTTCTTCTCTCCCCGGCCCTGCCTGCCCATTCTCAGTCACCGTGGCCGTTCCTCTGGGAACAGTGGGACAGTTTACACTCACTATTGGCAGTGGCCATGGCCGAGAGAGCCAGGCAGTGAAGGAGGACGAAGCCTGGGGTGGGGGAAGGGCTGGAAGGGACCCCCCCCCCCCAAACAGGCTCTTGAGTAGCAGTCACCTCGCTGTTTTCTGGGAGGGAGAAGCTGAAGAGCCAGGCCCTGCATGCGGCTGGACAGATCCAGCCTGGACACGCGGACACGCCCTGGCGTCTCGGCCACAGCGGGCAGCGGCCCCCTGCTCCCCGACCCCTTGACTGCCAACCTCAGGCATCACAAATGCAGACCGATCAGAGTGCAAGAGGACCGCTGGCCTCTGCTCTCCCGGCTCCTTTCTCATCCTCTTTGCTCAGCCCATCTTTTCCCTGATGTCCCTCACTTGCTGAGGGCCGGAGCACAGGGGTGTGGGGATAGGCGCCCACACCCCTCGCACCTGGCTCAGGTCAGCTTTCGCCTCCTCAGTGCCGTCTCCGCCTGTGGTATCTGAAGTTGGAGTGTTCTGCCTCTCCATTCTGTCCCCTGAGTGAATATCCAGCCTGTGTCTCCAGCCCCCGGGCTTTTGTGTGATGTCTTCCTGTTGTGTCCTCAGAAAAGCATCAGAGTTCTCATCTTTCAGCCACCCGCTGGGGAGGTGGCGGGTGAGTGTGAAGCAGAATGACATCTCCCCGCCATTCCCTCCTGCCATTTCTTTCCTTAGTGCCCACGCCTCTCCTTTGTCTGAGACGAAGAGGGCTGATGTGAGTGGTCAGGATGCATGAGCAAGGAGCCCCTGCGAGGCTGCGGCAGAGGGTTGAAAGGGAAGAAGAGGTACTAATGAGTCAGCTAGGACCCCCAACTTCTACATCCTGTTCCACAACAGCTGGGACAAGAATGTCCATTCTTCCAGGAGCCCCTGTGTTCAAAGGGCGGTGGAGTATCTGAACTTGGAACCAGGAATCCTCGATTCTTTTCCTGTTTCTGCCCATTCACATCTAAAGGTCTTCCTGCCACTTGCCTTGAAAAAAATTTCTCTCTAAAACAGGACCCATGTTCCCTGCTTCTGACCTCTCCTGGGAAGGTCAGCATAGACGAGGACCTGGAAGATGAGCTCTGAAGCTAAAAGGTGTTGTAACTGGGGATGGCAGTTTTGGGAAAACAGAGTGCCCTTTTGCTGACCCGTTTTCAGGAACTTTGCTGAATCTCATGAAGGGGCAGTAACTGCGGGCTCCATCCACGCAGTACTTCCTTCAACTTTTGAGTCCATCTCTTCTTTCTAAATGCTAAACAGGGAATTCCCTGGTGGTCCAGTTGTTAGGACTCCGTGCTTCCACTGCAGGGGGGCGCAGGTTAGATCCCTGGTCAGGGAATTAAGATCCCGCAAGCCACGTGTCGCGGCTAAAAAAAAAAAGAAAAAGCTACACAAATAAATGTCCTTTGCATGGCAGCATGATAGCAGCTATCTAGGGTGCTACCAAACATGGATTCACACGGAGAGCGTCCTCTGCAGGAAGCTGAATTTCCCCTTAGTTCCAAGGGCACAATCCCAGAGAGATCTGGAAGGGATGGCAGGGCAGTCCTTCTCCAAGCCTTTTGCAGTATAATGGGCTCCTTTCCTTCCAGGTCACTTCCTCCTGTGAGATTAGCTCTTTCATTCTTTTCAGTGGCCGCTCTACAGTCACCTCTCATGAGTCTGAGGATACACTTAATAGTGTAAATACTGTCCACAAAAATTCCACCCCTAGCCATCACTTGCCCTCCTTTTTCAAGCATCTCAAGTTGAAGGAATCTAAAATATTGTGGTTGTTACTCATTAGCAGTGTATCTAGCTGAATGGGGACATTAGCTTATTGTTTACCACTGACTAGAGAGGAGCATCTCTAGAAAGGAATGTCACACCAGAAGGCTACCCTTCTGACCACCATGAGCCAGCTTTAAAAACAGCTGGAAATGATGGAAAACTCAGTAAGGATGCTTAAAAGCTGAATAAGTAGACAGAGTTGATTGTTTAAAACAACTAGATGAAAGATGAAGGAAGAATGTTCCAAATGTTTATGGACCATCTCCTGTAACCAGTCAGTGTTAGGCATGCTCACCAGGCTCTTTTAATTCTCACAGCAGCCCTGATAGGAAGGAAACACTATCTCCATTTTATAAACATGTAAACGAGCTTAGAAAGGAGACTTCATGGAAAAATTATCTGGGGAATTCCCTGGTGGTCCAGTGGTTAAGACTCCGCGCTCTCACTGCCGGGGCCCGGGTTCCACCCCTGGTTGGGGAGCTAAGATCCCGCGTGCCGCGCGGTGTGGCCAAAAAAAAAAAAGAAGAAAAAAAAAGAAAAATTATCTGAAGACACCTGTTCTAAAAAAGTGAACGTTGGTCATCTCTGGGTAACATGGAAACAATGGAATTTTGTCTGATGTTTAAATCTCATATGAAACAACATGCCGTTTTCATTTAAAAAGTAAAATTTTATGAAATAATAAGTATATAAATGGCTTGACCAACATCCTAAACTAGGATCTGACACAGGTATAAACCCATGTCTTCCAACTTCCCTGCCCTTCCCTTGACATCACATTGTCTTCTCAGGAGATACAGTTGTCTCTCCCGCAGGGGATTGGTTCTAGGACCCCCTGCAGCTACCAAAATCTGAGGATGCTTAAGTCCCTTACGTAAAATGGCGCAGTATTTACATATAACCTACACACATCTTCCCATATACTTTAAATCACCTCGAGATTACTTATAATACCTAGTACAATGTAAATGCTATGTAAAGCATGCAGCAAGTTCATGTTTTACCTTTCCTAAGTTTCTGGAATTTTTCTGATCCGTGGTTGGTTGAATCTGTGCATGTGGAACCTGTGGATAGAGGGCCAACTGCGCTCCCTGAGGCCAATGGAGAAGGAAGAGGAACCACCAACATGACCAAACCAGTTTCTGTCTGACCTGGCTCTCACTGAGCCATCACTCTTAAGTCACAGGCCTCACCCTGCTCTGACTGGACACTCCCTCCTCACATCCAATGTTCACCGAGGCTACGAGGCCATGAGGCCACGTGGCTCTCCTTACCACTCCAGTAAATCAGTTTGCAGTATCTCCAGACCTTCCTGCAAAGCATCCATGTGTACGGGGCTACGGCTGAAATCGGCCTCCTGTTAGGTCCTGGGCAGGGTGGCATCAACTTGAAAGCCTTGCAGTCCACACAGTGAGAGTCAAAAGGCGGCCAGTCACCACCGCCCTCTGCCTTCTACAGATACCTGGTTGAGGGCCCCGACCACCGCCCTCATCATTTCATTCTAAATACCTCAGTGCTGAGAGGATCAGCAGGAAGAAAGATATCAAGTGCTTCCAGGGTCCCTAGGTCTGTGCTGGCATTCAGGCCTCTGCTTGCTGCTTGAAATTCCTTGACAGAAAACACTGCAGTAGTGGGTGCTCAGGAGAGAGGCAACTAGAATGGGGGTACTTCTCCCAGGGCAAACACTGAACCCTCTCTTCCTGTTCCAGAATGAAGTTCCCTGAACCCTGGCTTGGTTGTTCATGTAGACAGAATGGTAGCCACAGAAACTGCCTCGAACTTAGTAATTCTCTCTGAGCTCCCTTCAGAGGACCTGAATACTCTTATTTTCCGTCTCTCCTGAGAAAGAATGGGAGTAGGACTCATGGCCATCACGTATTTGCTGAGCACCTGATACCTGAAGAATTTAGATCACGGCGGGTGGGGAAGCTGAGTAACCAGACAGATACAGATAGAAATAGACAGACAGGCAACTTTAGATATATGAGAACTATTTCACTCTTTTATTTATAAAGAAGTCATTATGCATCAGTCTTGTGCCAGACACTGAGGATACAATGCTGAATAAAACAGACTTTAGATTCCTTTTTGTGAAACACGACATATGCCCCTCCCACATTTTGCTGATGATAGATTCCTATCACTGGGTGCCTCATCATTTTGTATTCTTTTATCACCTCTAGTGTCAAGCTCTAGCTGCTTTCTTCAGACTGGAGACACTGGACACGACTCCCTTCTCCTGTGGAGTTTCTGGTGTCTAAGAAGGCTTGACCGCCTGCTAAAATTTCTCCTGCATATGCTACAAGTATAAGGCTGCTCACCTGTGTGGGTTCTCTGGTGTTTAATAAGGTGGGAGTTCTGAATGAACCTTTTCCCACATTCATAACATTTAAAGGGTTTTTCTCCTGTGTGAATTCTTAGGTGGGTGTGTAGATTTGTGTTATGACTGAAGCTTTTCCCACACCACGAGCATCTATATGGTTTTATTCCTTGGTGTGCCAGTAAGTGCTTATTAAGATCTGAACTCCACCTAAACCTCTTATCACACTGTTGACATTTATAGGGTTTCTCTTCAGTGTGAATTCTCTGGTGCTTAATTAGGTCAGAGCTAACTCTGAAGCTTTTCCCACATTCCTGACATTTAAAAGGTTTCTCTCCTGCATGGCCTTTCCCATGAAGATCCATACGTTTTGGAAGCTCTTGTCTGCAAGTTGTAAGTTTCTTTCTTTTCTTCCCTGGAAAAGCTCGATGCCGTTTCCGTACCCTGTGTGTACCACCATGATTTTCTTTGCCCGTTGTTTTCTGGGCAACTTTCATTCTGGCCTTTCTTAATACTTTGCGTCCTGATGCTTGTATTTCTAATGTAGAAAGAGATACACGTTGCTCATTTACAGTGTCATTTTTGAGCTTTAGCCCTGTTGGAATAAACAGAAGAATCAGACATCTGATCCCAGAACAAGAAAACTGTAGGAATGAAAAGAAAAATCAATGATGACAGCTTTTAAAAAATACAAGAACAAGTGATTTCTGGTCCAATCTGGACAAAACGGCATAGGCCCATTTCTCCCTGATCCTCCTTGCTAGGCACAACAACAAACCCATTCAAGAATGCAAGACACAATGATCAGAGAATTCTAAAAAGTGGTAAAAAGAAGGCAAAATGGTTTGGGACCCCAGAACTACAAGAGTAACACAGCAGATGTCTTACATCTCCACACCCAAAAAAGAAGGCAAACCAGATCTAGTGTTTTCCAAACCTCAACCTAGCAACAGAAGGCTACCTGGATAGGCTTATTCCTTCCCAAATCTGAATGGGAAACCTTCTGACAACACTAGAACCCCAGTGAGGAGACACCAAATTAAGCATGCAGAACTAGCAAGAGGGACCTAGCCACAAGTGGCCAGGCCCAGGAAGCCTCTTCATCCCTATAGGTCAGAGATTCCCACTGAGAGACACTCTGGCCTAGGTAAATATCTTCCTCACCATCAGGCAGCACCAGCGGGGACGCAAGGGAACCCTAGCAGTACCATATAAACCAAGGAGACCAAAATAACACTATGAAGGCTCTGAAAATTAAACTGTCACTAGACACATACTCCACAAAAGTAGGAAAGAACCTGTGTGCTAAATTAAAACAGAGTGACTGCCCATTAAAATAAAATATTTAAATAGGACCCAGACTCTCCTAACATAATGGACAAAATGATCAGGATGCAATAAAAAAAATAACACATCACACCTAGAACCAAAAAAAAAAAAAAAAAAAATCACAGCTTGAGTGAGAAAAGGCAATCGGACAAAAATGGAATCAGACTAGCAATCAAAACCAGAAAGACAACAGAAAAATCTAAAAATATATGGAAATGAAACAGTATACTGCTAAATAATCCATGATTCAAAGAGAAAGTCTCAAGGGAAATTTAAAAATACATAGTTAAATGAAAATGAAATTAAAATATATCAAAATATGTGGAATGCAGCTAAGGGAATGCTCAGAGGAAAATGTATAGCCCTAAATGCTTACAATAAAAAAGAGGAAAGGTCTCAAATAAATAATCTAAGTTCCTAACTCAAGAAACTAGAAAAAAAGCAAAATAAAATTAAAACAAGTTGAAGAAAGGAATAATAAAGATCACAGAAGAAATCACAATCAAACAAAAAGCTTATTCTTAAAGAAAATAAAATTGATAAACCTGTATCAACACTGACAAAAATAATAGAGAAGATACAAACCATCAGTGTCAAGAAGGAAACTGGGTATATCTCTACACATTCTGCAGCAGTTAAAAAGATAATAAGGGAATACTATAAGCAACTTATGTTCATGAATTTTAAAAGTTTGGAAAAATGGGCCAATTTCTCAAAATCCACAAACTACCAGAATTCAACCAATATGAAATAGATAATCTGAATAGCACTCTGACCATTAGAGAAATTGAATTCATAATTTAAAAGCTGCTAAAAAAGACA
The DNA here is from genome assembly GCF_028021215.1 of Eschrichtius robustus. Taxonomy (NCBI): domain Eukaryota; kingdom Metazoa; phylum Chordata; class Mammalia; order Artiodactyla; family Eschrichtiidae; genus Eschrichtius; species Eschrichtius robustus. Next base: position 118,439,478 of record NC_090845.1, on the reverse strand, counting down.
TCTCCAGGTTCATATAGTGTTACTGGAGAATTCTACCAAATATTTATAGAATTAACACCACTTTTATATAATCTCTTCCAGAAAAGAGAAGAAGAAGAAATACTACCCAAATCATTTTATAAGGCCAGTAATTACCCTGACAGCAAAATCATACAAAGACAGTACTAAAAAAGAAAACTACAGACTAACATCTCCCATGAACTTAAATACAACAATCCTCAACAAAATACTGGCAAACTGAACGCAACAATAAGTAAGAATTATATACCATGATCAAGCAGGATTTACTGCAGGTATGCAAAGCTGGTTCAACGTTTGAAATCAATCAACATAACCGGGGCTTCCCTGGAGGCGCAGTGGTTGAGAATCCGCCTGCCAATGCAGGGGACACGGGTTCGAGCCCTGGTCTGGGAAGATCCCACATGCCACGGAGCAACTAGGCCCGTGAGCCACAACTACTGAGCCTGCGCGTCTGGAGCCTGTGTTCCGCAACAAGAGAGGCCGCGATAGTGAGAGGCCCGCGCACCGTGATGAAGAGTGGCCCCCGCTTGCCGTACAGAAACAAAGACCCAACACAGCCAAAAATAAATAAATAAATAAATAAAATTTTTAAAAAATCAACATAACCTACCATATCAACAAGCTTCGAAAGATCATAATCCCATTAACTGACACAGAAAAGTATTTGACAAATCCCACATCCATTCACGATAAAAAACACTCAGAAAATAAGGAATTATATCAACTTGATAAGAGTATCAACAAAAAAACCTGTACTAACATCATAGGTAATAGTGAAAGGCTTAAACTTTTTATGATAAAGTTGGGAATAAGGCAAGAAGTCGGCTCTCACCACTCTTATTCAACAAAGTACCAGAAGTTGGCGCTACTGCAACAAGGTAAGACAAAGAAATAAAAGGCATTGCAGATCATGTGACTGTCTATGTGTAAAAATCCCAAGAAGTCTACCAAAAAAACTTCTTAGAACTAACAAGTGAGTTCAGTAGGGTCACAGGATAAAAGAACAAAACAAAATTAGTGGCACGCCTATACAAAAACAACGAACATGCAGAAACCAAATTTAAAATAATACCATTTACAATTGCTCCAATGAAAATTAGCTTCTACATACACGTAACAAACATGCAGAAGATCTGTACACTGAAAATTACAAAAAGCTGATGAAAGAAGTCAAAGAAGACCCAAATAAATAGACATACTGTGTTCATTGATTAGAAAGATCAACATAGTAAAGATATCCATCCCCCTCAAATTAATATATAGGTTTAATGTAATTTCTAGCAAAATTCCAACAAAGTTTATTTTAGACATAGATGAGCTTATTCTAAAATTTACATGGAAAGGAACAGGCCCTAGAATAGCTAAAATAAAATTTTATCTTGACAAAAGAATAAAGTGGGAAGAATCACTCTACCTGATAGATATTAAGGCTTCCTAAATTGTATAGCTACAGTAATCAAGACAGTGCAATATTGGCAGAGGGATAGACACATAGCTCGATGGAACAAAATAGATGCACACAAATACGCCCAACTGATCTTTGACAAAAGTGCAAAAGCAATTCAGTGGAGGAAGGCCAGTCTTTTCAACAAACGAGGCTGAAGCAACTGGACCTCCATAGGCGAAAAAATGAACTTCAACCTAAACTTCATACCTTATATAATAATCAACTCAATAAGAATCATGGACTTAAATGTAAAATTATAAAACTTTTAGGAAAAACATAGGAAATTTTCGGGATCTATAGCTAGTCAGACTGCTAGCCTTGATAACAAGAATACAATCTGTAAAAGGAAAAAATAAAAAATTGGTTATCACAATTCAAAACTTTTACTCTGTGGAAGCCCATGGGAAGAGGATAAAAAGAAAAATACACAGCCTTGGGGAAACTCCTTGCAAACCACATATCCAAGAAAGCACTGGAATCTACAGTCTATAAAGAACTCTCAAAACTCAACAGTTAAAAAACAACTTAATTAAAATATGGGCAAAAGCCATTTCACTGAAGATAACATAGAGAGAGCAAATAAGCACATGAAAAGCTACAAAACACCATTAGCCATTAGGGAAATGCAAAGCCAAAGCACAATGAGATAACACTACATACTTAGCAGAAAGGCAAAAAAAGTATTTTTTAAAAAACGGTGATACTACTAAACAACGGCGAGAATGTGGAGAAACTGGATCACATCCATTGCTGGCTGAGAATGTAAAATGGTACAGCCACTTGGAAAAACAGTTTGGCATTAAACATGTAATTACCATATGAACCAGCAATTGCACCCTTCAAGGCATTTATCCCAGAGAAACGAAAACTTATCTCTACACAAAATCCTGTACGTGAATGTTCACGGCAGCTTTATTCGCAATAGCCAAAAACTGAAGACAGCAAAAATACCTTTCGATGGGTGAATGGTTAAACAAATTGTGGTATATCAATATCATGGAACGCTTCTCAGCAGTTCATCTGAACTACCGACACACGCAATAGCTAAGATGAATTTCCAGGGACTTATTCTGAATGAGAAAAGTTAATCCCCCAAAGCTACATACTGCATGACTCTATTCATATAACATTTTTGAAATGGCAAAATTTAAAAACTGTAGAACAGATCAGTGGTTGGCACAGGTTGGTGATGGGGTGGGATGTGGGAGGGAAGTGTGTGTGGTTATAAAAGGGCAACAGGAGGGCTCCTTGTGGTTATGTAACTATCCAGTATCTTGATTGTGGTGGTGAATACACAAACCTCCACATGTGATAAAACTTTATAGAACTAAATACACACACATACAAGGAAAAACGGAAACATGAATAAGGTCAGTGGACTATATCAGTATTAATATCCTGGTTGTGATATTATATACTTTTGCAAAAGTTATCATTGAGGGAAAATGGGTAAAGTGTACATGGGTTCTCTTTGTATTACATTTTAAATATGCATATGAATCTACAATTAACTCAATAAAAAGTTTAATTAAAAAAATACAGGAACAAAATCTTAAAAATGTTAAGCTCCTATGAAGGTTCCTATCAAGGAATCTTCTCCTCTTCCTATGTATACACTTACCTCAAGGAGACTCTCCAAGACTGTCCTTGAACTCTTGGGGACCTCGGGTCTATGGTTCTTGCCCTTGTGCTAAACAGATCGCTTTAAGTTTAGGGTGCAACGATAATGTTCTGAGGATAAAACTTTGAGGTCATGGACTGCCATCTTAATTCCAGACTATTTCAAGGAAAAGTGAATGACTCTTTTCTACTTTTATTTACTCCCAACATTTAAATGGGCAGAATCTTAGATTCCACATCTTCTTTATACTCTACTGTGGTTGTAGGTGGATATGCAGTGAGGAAGCGAAGAACTAAACCTATAAGGAGGACAGATGGAAACGACGTGGAGGGGGCGGGGAGTCCAGTGGTATTCCAGCAGACCTGCTTAGAGATGAGGTGGCTTAGACCACATGGTGAGAGCAGAAGAGGTTGAGACGTGGTTGTACTCAGCACCTTTTGTTAAAAACTTTTTTATCTTATACTGGAGTATAGGATACTCCAACGGCATTGCAGGACCTATTCTGAAGACAGAGCTCAGGGCACTTGCTGACGGATCGGCTGGGGGGTATAACAAAAAGACCAGAATAAAGGATAACTGAGAGGTTTTGGGCCTGAGCAACTGGGTAAGTCGTGGTGCCCGCTACTGACATGGAAAAGATATGGAAGAGTGGGTTTGCAGGGCGGGGCAGGAGTATGAGAGATCAAGAACTCTACCTAGAATAAAGAAGTGAGACGTGTATTCGTAAAAAGCTCTCCGGGTGGTCCGGATATGCCTTTCCTTTTCCCCACACCATCAAGCTGAGAACCAACCCGCCACTGGAACACTGGGACTCTCTCACAGGAGTTCATTTTCCATGAACTGAGGACGGGACAGATTACACAAGTTCTACACAAAGGAAAGGAAGAATCTTTACCTAGAGAGGTGACCGTCGCATAGTTTTCCTGCATTACATTATTGTAGAGGATCTTCTGAGAAGGGTCCAGTAATTGCCATTCTTCATCGGTAAAAAACAAGGCCACATCTTCAAATGTCAACGGACTCTAAAGAAGAGAATAAGTTGTAGTTCAGTACTTGCCACGACAGAAGCCGTCCTATCACTCATCTCCGAATGACACGGGAGGCCAGTCACTGAAGATGGTAAGAGTATAAGATTTAAGGGAAAAGAAGTGAGATGAAGGAAGAAAAGGAAGGCACCAAAGAGATCAGTACACAGCTTGGGAGGTGCCCAATTCCCGCAGGGCCAAGCCTAGTTGCCTAGAGAACACCTGGGGCTAACAAACCTCAGAGCACCTGCCGGGTACGGTGGGTCATGGGTAGCAGAGAAAAGCAGACAAAGCCACGTTCAGGCTGCCTGGAAAAGCTGGAAAGTACAGCTCACCTGGGACTCAGGCAGGATGAGCTCAAATGCCGTCTTCCAGCTTGGGGTGCTTGTCTGCTCAAAAAAGTCTAGAATCTGTTGAGCAGGCACAGCTGTGGGGGGAAAAGAACCAGAAAAAAATTTCTCTCTTTTCTATTTATGAATACCCTGAGCCAATTTCTACAATACAGGACTCCTTTGGTAAAGATGGCTCACCTTCGTGTGCGTGTGTGTGTGTGCGTGTGTGTGTGTGTGTGTGTGTGGTGTGCTGTGCCAGAAGTGGCCTTCTCCTTGCAGACAAGAACCAAATATCCACCACTGCACAGAGCTGGTTCCCAGTTGACTCTTTCCACAGATTTCATGAAATAAAAGGAAATCCATTATGTTTTTCCTCTCATAGACTAAATTCTTCGCTGAGCTGGGCAAGAATTAGAGGTGTTTGAAAATGAAAGCCTCAGGTCCTCCAGTGTATGGTAGGAAATGTGGGAGATTTCTTTCATTACTTTTTTTCCTGGTGTACAATTTTCTTCCCATTCTGCCAATGACAGCCCATTTCTGATCCCAATTTCTCCTCTAACTTGTAAAGGTGAGATGACCCTGCCTGTCCCTGCTGTATCTTCCTCTCTCCTCTCAAATTTCTAAGGAGCAAAGTCCACATTGTGAATACCAGGGTTCTGTGATTTGGATGTTTCTGTACCACAGAATGACCCTCACCTTCACCCACCACTGGCCTACTATACTCCCGCCAGAGAGACATCCTAACTGCCAGCAGGGCTGGGCAGCTGGAAAATTCCTGTGACATTCTAGCTGAACCAATTACTACCACAGCTCCCAGGAGAAGAGAATTATTATGAAGCTCCTCACCTCTTCCACATAAAAGCTGGGTTTCTTTCTGAGTATTCCAGCCCAGCTGCTCTTGCAGTACCCAGTATGTATTCCAACATTCTTTCTGGAACACATCCATTGGTTGGGGCTCTGCTGGCTTCCACTGAAAGCCTGGGGCCACTGCTGTTCCTCCCAAGAGCAATGTCTCCTTTCCCAGCTCATGGGCTGTGACCTAGAAATAATCCCCATCCTCATTAGCAAAGAGCTTTTGGTTTTGGGGTGGTGGTGGAGGAACAAACAAGACTAGAGCCCAGGTTTGGGGAGCGTGTAACGTTCAAGGAAGTCATTTTTAGAAACGAAGAGGTACTGCACCATGGTTTTCTCACAAGGAACTATACACGTGATCTAGGAAGATTAGGCTAAAATGAGAGAAGTTGCGACCGCTGCCGGCCTCCAGCCCTCCACAGATGGCCACAGCTCAGGCCACGAGCAGGGTGGGGTAGGCTGCCTGTCCTCTCGCTGCCTCCACTCTCTTGCTTTCTAGACTTGGACCCTTGACCTAGTGGACTTGTATCTTCTAGTTTTCTCTAAAAAATGAGGACGCGAATAAAAAAGGTTTTCCTGTCAGTCAGATTTTCCAATGCTCCCATGCCCAGGGAACGATTTCATGGAGAAAGGGGATGCAGTAGAGGGAAAAACTGGGGGAAGAGTGGGACCCTAACTTTCCTCCATATGCTTCAGCTGTAATAAGATGCCTGTGTTCCTCAAGGTGGACTCTCGAGGAAAGGAAGTGTGCTGCCATCTCCCAAGGACAGACCTTGGTTCCCCACTCACCAGCAAGGCCAAGGCCGAGCACTGAGGGAGGCCACAGGGCTCTTTCCTCCTGGCCCTGAGATGTGTGTCCCCACCACAGAGGGCACCACCCCTCAGCACTTTCTCTCCACTTTTCTGTTGGCACTTTTCTCCTTTCCGTATCCCTGTTTCCCTTTTTTCTTTCTATCTCTTCTCTTCCTCTGCAGTCTCCCCAGAGATGTTTGATTTATACTTCGGTTGCTACCCTCGCTTGCCTTTGATCTCTAAATGCTGTCCACGCTTTCAGGTTTTCTTCTCCTTCCCCAAGTCTTTCTTGCCTTTAATTTCTCTGTTGCTAAGTCCTGTCTCCTCGGCCATGCTAGACCAGGCCCACCACCCTCAATTCACCCTGGCCCTGAAGAGGGCAAAATGCATTTCTTTTCTCGAAGGCCAGGTAAGACTCCCAGGAACTCCGAAACCTGGAGGCTGACTGTCGCTGCAAGTCTGTGATTTCAGATCGCACTTAGCTGTTCTAAAGCAGCAGCAGAAGAGTGACCTAATCCATCCCATTCTCCAATTAGCAGCCCCCGCCCCGGACCTTTACCCTATTTCAGTGTACACGTAAGGAATCTTTCCGCTCACCTCATTACTTATTCCACCAGGTTCTTTCTGAAAACGGTCTACCAGGGCCACAGCCTCTCTGATGCTCTGTGGATGATACTTCTGCACCCAGTTCTGGATATCCCTGGGCAGAATGGTCAGGAACTGCTCTAGCACCAGCAATTCCAAGATCTGCTCTTTTGAGTGGATCTCTGGCCTCAGCCACTGATGGCATAATTCCTGCAGTTGGCTGACAGCCTCAAGTGGTCCAGGTGCTTCAAGATAATAGAAGCTCCGGAAGTGCTGGCGAGCGCTCTCAGGACCAAGACTGTCCATCTGTGGGCTGGATTTCTTACTCTGACTGGAGCTCTCTTTCACAGACCCCTTAGTCTCCCACAAAGCCTCCACGTGTGGGTACAAGCATGCATTCACGTTCAGATCACTCATCATCATTTGCTCTAGGAATAGTTTTACTCCTATGTGTGATATCCTCCTGGGCCACCTTTGACAACTGAGGCCTTGTCAGGCTTGGTACAAAACCAATGAGTGGATCTTCTCCCCAAGGTCACTGAGGGAGGGTAGAAAAAAAAAGTACACGTCAAGAAGAAAGCCACATGACACATATTTACTCGCTATTTATAGTTATCAGAGAAGAACGAACAGAAAAGTTCCTGTCCTGCCTCGCCTTTAAAATCAACTGCCACTCAGGATGACTCAAGACTACTTCAGGACATGTTTTTCCCCTTTCCTTTGTTACCCAACTTTGAAACAAAGCACGGCTCAGGGAAGACAAATGTCAGGTGATCACTTTTTCTTTTTTCTTTAAGGTTGATGGGTGAAAAAACTGGCACCCATTCACTAAAACGAGCTTTGATATCATCCAATACTTAATCTGTGTGCCCCCTGTCCCACCTTTACAAATGGGGCATATTTGACTTTCTCTAAATTGTAATAGATCACCCCAGTTTTTTGTCTTTAGTCAGGGGGAAAACAACTTCTCTGCCCCTTCGTCCTCTTAATGGAGACTGATGTCTTTGCTTCATGGAACATTTGATATTCTCTTTTCCATCATATTAATATTGGAAAGGAAACTGAGGTGGCCAGATCAGAAAAGAAGTAAAGTAATTAGAGAAAAAGTAACCTTATTCCTCTCAGCAAGTATCTCCCCACTAAGCAATCAGATGGCGTCAACACTGGTTTTTTTGGGAAGACTTATAAAGGGCACTGAGCGGCTTTGTACCTGTGTCTGAAAATTTTTGCTTACTTTACTGGAAAAACTGACAGTTGGCTTTGTCTACAAGATACCCAAACGTCAAACTGTAAAAAAGGAAAGGAGAAACGGTGACGATTAAGGTTCTTCAGAGACAGGAAGGGTCCTTGTAAACGTAAGCCTTCTCTTGACTTTACACTTCCTCAGGGTCATAGAGATCTTTAAGCAAGGCTGAGGATGGCCTTGAGAGTCTGCTTTTCTCGGAGGTGATGCAGCGGAAACAACAACAAAGTTCTTTCAAGGATGCCACCGGTATTCAAAGAAATAATCTGGCTGGTTCCTTGCTGCCTGTCCAGGCTCAGGAGGTACAGGGACACTTCCTGTTTTTCTTTGTCAGCCAAAACTAATGTCTCAGAAGCTGAAATAACCCTTTCTCCAGTGATATGCTCATACGCCAGCGGAAACGGGCAAGTTTCGCTGGGCTCATTCGTAGGCCTTACGCCCCATCCCCCGTCTACACCTACCAAGTGGGTCCAGAAGGCTGGACCGACCGCGAGGACGCCCGCGTGCTCTCAGCACACCGGCAGCCTCCGAGCGTGCTTCGGCAGCAGCCCTGGGTTATATCTGCACACAGGGTACAAAGAGGTTGCTTCCGGAGGTTAGAAGTGGCTGTAGGAGACTGAGTGCCGGCCTCGCTGAGAACAGGTCCCGCCGGCTCTCAGGCCGACCCGCCGCCCGGCAGCGACGCCACCGCGAAAAGGAAAATGCGCGCCCGCACCCCCGCTCGCCGCCACGCAGCTGGCGTGTGCGGCCGGCATTTCTCGGGGGCCCTCCTGACCAAACCCAGAAGGAAAAGCAGCCTGTCGGTTACCTCCACCCAGCTCCGGCTTCCGTGGACGCCACTTCCCTCTTTCTCGGCTCGGCTATGACGTCGTCACGCCTCCCGCCCCCACGGGGAGGAAGGAGGGTCCGGTTCCCGCGCTCCCGGGGGCGATGTCGGGAAAGCGCGAGGCCCCGCGAGCGGCGGGAGCACGGGGCGTTGGCAGCTCGGTTCCAGCCCGAGCGCTCTAACGCCCCGAGACCCTTCCCCAACTCGCCATTTTGGGGTCTCGGGCGGTGGACTGGCCCCAACCGGAAAAGGAAGAATGCGTTTCCGGTGGCTCCGTGACAGCCACGCCCAGCATCGCCGTCCCTCCGCCTGGGGAGCCGCAGCGCAGCCACGCCGGAACGGTCTCGCGGGTCCTTCCCGTCCCGGGTTTAGCCCCGGATGCAAAAAAAAAGAGTTCTGGTCACCGAGTCTCGGGCCCGCGGGAGGCCTAGCGGCGCCCCGAAGGCGTCTCGTCGCCTGGGAACGATGCAGCCTGCTGACGCCCGACGCCGTGATCTCGGACCCCCGACTTGCGGAGTGGCGTCCAGATTACTCCCGCGTCGCGTTCTGGCAGTCGGTGGCCCTTTCTACCGGGAAGTTCGCCTGGTTAGGGCCACCAACCCCGAAAGTCATCCCTAGGCTCGTCCCGGGACTCCTTAAGTTAAGAGGCCTTTGGTCCTCCTGGTCAGACCCCTCGCTAGGTCAGGAATAACAGTCCCTTATATTTTTAAAACCCTTGTCTGGTTCGCTGGCACGTCCTTCCCAGCTATTATTGTTTTATTCTTGTTAGGTAGGTTTTAACCTTATGGTGTGGGTTCCATTTATATTTCTCCTTGGCATATAAAAAAATTGAGATGTAGGACGCGATGTCCGCAGGGTCACTTGGATTACCGGTGGCAGATTGTAGACCAATTTCGGTCTCCTGTTGTCATACCCCGTGTTTCTGCTACTACGTTATGCTTTCCTGAAGGAGAGGAACCTTGTTTCGTCTTATATCTTCTGTAATGCTTAGCATAGCCCTCTGGAGAAGGCCTCTTTCTAAGAACCCGAATATCTCGGGTTGTCAGTGTCTCCAACTTTTCAGTGTTTACCTAGTGTTGAGCCATTTGGACAGAAGTTATCCATATGAATCAAAGAGGAGAAACTGTATGTAGCTCAGTTGTACAGTGGGGGATGAAATTGACCTCTTTTGGAAATCAGTGTGAGAAACCACTCAGGCTAGGGAACCAGAGCTCTGCATGCCTGGGAGGAAAATAAACAAGGATCACCTGTCAGCCTTTTTATATGCAAATGAGGATTACTCTCAGAAGATAAGGTCAATCCATATTTGCAAAGTAAAGCTGCCCAGAAGTGTGCGAGAGGACACAGTGCGCTATCTGTGATTGTAAACCTAGTAAAGATGTTTGCTTCACCAGAGAATCATTTTCAGAATGATTCCTTCAAAGCTCTGTTCCTGAGGTCAGGCATTGTCAACCGAATGTTTTATGACAATGAAGGGGAAGTTAGAGCACTGTTGCTTCTGGACAAGTCCCAGGCTTACCTTTCAGCTGAGTCACTAACCAATGAGGACAGTCGGATAACGGCGTTTTCTTTTTCTTTTCTTTTTCCTTTTTATTTGAAATAGTAAGGTTTTTAAACCGTGTGGAGTTTAATATTAATCTGCCAAAGTTATCCCTTGTAATTGTCTTCAGTAGAAATTATCTGTAGATTATATAGTTAGCCGTTTAGAACGAATATGGACATAAATATAATGATCTCTTCAATTTTCCTTATAACCTATTATGGCTTATATGCTTCAAAGAAAAGAGAAAATTCTTGAAAAGGACTAGAGACTCCAGGAAGACAAGTTGTAATTCACTTAAAACAAATTTCATTACATATTGTTAATATGGTTAGTGGTAAAAGCATACATTGAGTCATGTTTTCTTTTATAAAACTCTACAAAATTAAAGTAAAGGTTTATAATTTAAACCCATAACACCCAGATCCCATCCATAGTTATGTCTTGGCTAATATGTTTGAAGCACTAAGTAAAAAAGAGAAACTATGTAAAATCTAAAGGGCATTTTCTTTCCCCTAAACACTTCAACCTCGATTCACCCAAGGAATCAAGATGTGATCCTGGGCAGCAAACAACTTTATAGGTGGAAGCAACTTGAAGAAGATCTTGCAATTTTTGAATAAGGTCATATGAGCAGGACAAAGAAGGAAAAGGAATTTCTAAAGTTAAAGCCTACAACACAAAAATGTTGTAATTTCTAACTGGGCCAAGAGTTGGGATAGAGGAATTTGTTTAGCAACTGCATAGGAAATCTTTACAGAAAGGAATCTGAAGATGTTCTGGAAGGCTTAGCAGAGGGCAATTGTAGATAAATTCTTGAGAAATAGAGAGAATTAGAAACCAACTTGGAAGAGAAAGGATGTGGTTAAATGAGAATGAGAAAGAAAAGGATTGCCTCCAAAAACCAAAGTTGTGATTACAAAGGGAGTTGTTTGGAAAAGAGGAAAGACAGGTGGAGAATAACAGCAGGCTGCTGAATTGAAATTATCTGCTGTAAGACAGAGTTTGGACTCCCTCCATGATTCTGTTGATACTGCAAAGGAATTTTAAAAGTTTTATTTCGTGCTGAAGGAGATGCAACAGGTAGTAATCAAAGAACAGTTCCAATGCAGATTCCGTTGTAAAAGTGGTAGCTTTTGAAACTGAGGCCTCATAATATTAAGGAGTTGTTAAACATGACTTTGACTTCTGGTTCTAGTAATTAGATTTTTCAAACAGCTTTATTGTGATATAACTCACAAATCATACAATTCACCCATTTGTAGAATGCCAAAAGTCAGTAGTTTTTAGTATATATGTAGAGTTGTACTACTATTATGGCAATCCATTATAGAATTCTTACATCACCCCCAAAACAAACACCAAACCCTTTAGCTGTAACTCCTCATTTCCTATAATTCCCCCACCAACCCTAAGCAACCACTGATCTACTTTCTTCTCTATACATTTGCCTATTCAGGACATATCATATAAATGGAATCATAGAATATGTGATCTTTTGTGTCTGGTTTCTTTTATTAAGCCTGATGTTTTCAAGCTTCATCTATGTTGTAGCATGTATCAGTACTTCATTTCTATTTTACTGCTGAATAATTTTCCATTTTATGGGTAGACCACATTTTGTTTTGTATGGATATACGTATTGAAGTGTTTAGGGGAAAAAAATACGGCTTTTATTTATTTATTTATTTTTATTTTTGGCTGCATTGGGTCTTCGTTGCTGCGCGCAGGCTTTTCTCTAGTTGCAGCGAGCGGGGTCTACTCTTTGTTGCGGTGTGCGGGCTTGTCATTGCGGTGGCTTCTCTTGTTGCGGAGCATGGGCTCTAGGCGCACAGGCTTCAGTAGTTGTGGCACATGGGCTCAGTAGCTATGGCTCGCAGGCTCTAGAGCTCAGGCTCAGTAGTTGTGGCGCACGGGCTTAGTTGGTCCGCGGCATGTGGGATCTTCCCGGACCAGGGCTCGAACCCATGTCTCTTGCATTGGCAGGTGGATTCTTAACCACTGCCCAAAACCAGGGAAGCCCAAAAACCAGGGAAGCCCAAAATATGCCTTTTAGATTTTACATAGTTTCTATTTTTAGTGTTTCAAAATGTATGGATTACATTTTTACCATTGTATGGATAAACATGTATTACCGTCGTATGGATAAACAGGATGGATCAGTTAATGGATATTAGGGTTGTTTGGCTATTATGAATAATGCTGCTATGAATATTCATGTACACATCTTTGTGTGGACATATGTTTTCATTTCTTTTGCATATATACCTAGAGGTGTAATTGCTGGATCATATGGTAACTCTATGTTTAACTGTTTGAGGAACTGCCAGACTATTTTCCAAATAAGCTACACCACTTTATAGTCCCACCAGAAGTGTATAAGGGTTCTAATTTCTCCACATTCTTGTTAACACTTGTTATGATCTGTCTCTTTTGTTAGCTCCATCATAGTACACGTGACATGGTATCTCATTGTGGTTTTGATTTGCCTTTCCTTGATAGTTAATGATATTGAGCATATTTTCATGTGCTTATTGGCCATTTGTATAAGGATATTAATATCAACTGCAAGATTTATCAAACATCTTGAGATTGTGATATCAACAAGCATTGTCTAATATTTTAAGATTTTCCTGGGTCATTCCTACTGCCTCTTTTCTGTGTACCTATTGCAGGCAAGAGGCACTCTTAAACCTTTCCTCCTGTAGAAGAAACACACATAATCCCTTCTTCGTAAGAAATTATATGACCATAATGAAATGAGTTTTCTTTTCAAGAATGGAAGTCAATTTTTATTCAAAAGTGCTTGTAAGATAGATTGAAGGGTAAAAGAAAATGCTTCAAAACAAACCCAGTTTTCCTTTCACTGATCTTCATATTCCTGAGCTCTTGGGGAGAAAGAAAAGTTAGAAATTCTCTTAGTGCTAGTTGGTTTTCTTATGACACATATGAAGACTCAACTGTTTCAGCCACTTGTAAAACGTTTAGATAAATTGCAGCTGTTAAGTAGTGGTGGTGATTTTGCACATTCCAAAATTATATAAGCGGATGGAGTGATTCAACAGTAAGCTTCTAAATTCTTCTTTAAAAGGTGCTGAGTATAAAACCTCAAATTTCTGATTATGACGTTTAGACCCATAAGTTCCTTTATGACTTCAGTAAAAAAAACTTTAGATAAAGTGATTTCTAAGGGATTTTCCCAGAAAAAAAAAAAGCGAAAACAATACAGTGATTCTGTTGTTGCTATAAAACTTCTTCCATACTCCCTGTCCCCCCCTGGTACCACAGGCTTTGTTTTCACTGTTAGGCTGGGCATCTCATTTTACCTTTGAACGTGGCTCTGCCGAGCCTTTTACTTTACTTTAGCGTGGTACTGATGCTTCACCCACGAGACTTCTGCCAGTCTCACGTGCTACCTTTGCTACAGGGAGTTGTGGTTCTTGCTCAAGGTAAGTCCACAGTTCCCAGGTCTCCTTTTGTACCACTTGGATTTGGGGGCCAGGGATTCTTATGACCCCACTTTTAGTCTCCCTTTGATATAAAAGACAGTGAAATCTGTTCTGGCTTCTTTTATGAGAGGACTTGAGAGTAAAAGTATAAACGTAAAAGTAGGCATGTGATGTACAAATATGAATGTAAAAAGTATGAACTTAGCCATCCTTTGTAGTGACCTCATAGGAGCCTGCAGTAAGGCACTCATACTGCTGTTTGAAATATGACTACAAGTGGCTAGAAGGTCATTAGTCCTGCTGATCAACAGCAGATTACTCTTTGAAATTCCTTCCAACGTTGTCTTACATTGACCCCAGTGCCAGGGACTTAGAAGAAAGGAAATCTGCCAGTTTTATCTGCCCACAGTTGACACAATATATGTGTGCACCAGGCACTGTGCTAAGTGTTTTACATGTAATATTTTGTATAACATCATCTCATTAAAACAAAGCAGAGGACAGCAGTGCCTGTAAAGTTTGCCGGAAGGGGAACTAAATTAGGGACTGCGGGAAGACCCCTATTGGAACACCTTTTTTTAGTGCCTAAGGGCAATTATCTGGGCCTTCTTGTTGCTCCAGCCCCAGGCACAATGCTCTAAGTAGGAGAAACATCAGTTTGGTGACATCATAAGAGCCGCATGGGGGCTGTTACAGTGGCCACAGTGGTGAGGAGAGGCCACATCCTTACGAGCTTTACCATCCACATAAATTGCCATCTTAACCAGAGAGAATGCTTAGTAATAATGTCAACTTGACTCCCCCCAACACATTTCATGTCCTCAACACATATACCAGCCCTGCCCTGCTGTATTTGACTTTGGCCCTGGTCCCACCATTGGTGATCATATATCAACCTCTCTCTGATACCCCTCTCCCTTGCCCTTCCTGATCTTCCTAATCCCTGCCTCCCTGTCCCCCACACTGATTTCCTCCTGTGAACAATATGGAGCAAAGAAAGGGAGAAAATAAGAGAACATTCGTTTTTTTAATTGGCTAAGAAAACCAAGGAAAAACTCGTACTAAACCGGGGCAGGGCTAAGACAAGGCTGTTAAGGAAAGGGAAGCAAGGGTGTTTCCATCACTTGAATTGCTATTTTGGACAGCCTGTTGCCAGTAGAATTTTCTCACCTGCTCTTTCTCCCAAATAATAGTTGTTAGGTGTCTTCCTCCAGAGCCATATCCTGAGATACCTTCCTGGCATCACAGTTCCCTACTCCTGGAATACTGCCTGGTGTGTGCCTCGTCGTGGTTGTCATCAGAATGTATATGGATCTTGTTTTATGTTCTTTTTTTCTTTTTTGGGGTCCCTGGGCGGGCATGAACCATAACGTTGTTTTTTAAGGCTTTCCCAAATTTCTTCCCATGAGGATTTTCCTACGTATAGAAGAGTTGGAAAAATTGGACCGTGAACACCTCTATACCCTCCATCAAAATCCAATGATTAGCTTTTTGTCATACTTTATGGGCATCATTGTACATTTCTGCGTAATAGTTCATCACATCCATGCATATTATTTATTTAGACAGCCTCTTATTTTGGACATATTCCTTGGTTCCAAATTTCCACAATTATAAGTACTGCTTGCTGAAAATCTCTGAGCACACATATCCTCCTTCCTGAATTTTTAAGGCCCTTGACAGCTGATAAACTGAAACACTGGGTGAGTGCCCCTGAAATACTTGTCTTTGGGAAGGAGCCTAAATATACTAATGGAGAATAGAAAGTACGAGAGATTCAGAAGCACAAGTTCCTTGAAATTGCAAGGAGTCAAAAACTTCAAGCAGGCGCAGTACCCTGAGACACCGTGAGTGTGTGGGGGGTGAGGGCGTCACTGGAGTCTCCTTGTCCTGCCCTAGGACGTCCACTATGGTGCAACCTCCCTTCCGGAAGCTCTGGTGGCTGGGGCTTGAGTCTGAGGCTACTGTGCTGCTTGGCTGATGCTGAACTGATCCTAGTCAAGGGGACATCACATCAAGGGATACCTCCTGTGGCGCTTTCTTGGCCCAACTCAGAGCTGATGTCAGGAGGTGGGTGTCTAAGGGACAGGATCCTGGTCAGAAACAGCCCAGTCTTCATCCCTGGAAAAGAAGTCCTCGTCCACTGAGTCCACATTCCCATTAATCTCCTGCACCGTGTCCCTGGAGAGGACCCTCTTGCTGGGACCCTGAAACCCCACGGCTCCTGGGAGAAGTACACAGTCACCGGAAAGAGCACGAGGTCCCCTTCAGCCCCAGATCCATCAAGAACAGTTCTAGAAAAGAGGCAGGGGGTAAAGGGGAAAAATGGTCGGGCCGAGAACAGGTTTCATGGGGGAGAAGGGGAGCAGGCCTGCATTTGAGATGGGGGGAGACAAACGAGGGTGGGGTGACACGTGTGGGTGACAGAAAAAGGACCCTCTGCAAGTGGCAGGAAGGGCCCCCCAAGAGGAGCACTCAGGAGGGGGAAGGGCGCTGCGGGGAGACAGTAGCATCTGTCACACCACCCGGGGCCATCATCACTTTGTCTTCCATGGTTCCCTCAGGAGGAAGGAGAGAAAGTCTGGGGGCAGAAAATGCTGAAGGCGACAGAAATCACAATGACAACAGCATCCCCCAAACCCAGTCCCTGCTCCTTAGGACTAAACACTCTAAAAAGAGAAGGCAACTAGGGCTTAACAATATCCAAAATGGTGAGGTCACAGTAAAGGAATAGCGGCCATCTTTCCCTGCTGGCTGTAGGGCTCCTATCATCCAGGGGCCCTCCCTCTACATTGAACAGGACTCCCCTCCCCACCCGGTCTGAGGCTCCCCTCCCTCACACAGAGAAATCTTGTAACTGGGGGCACTGGCAGGGGACGGGTCACCAAAAGGAGCACCCAACCTGGGAAATTCTTTTCTTCACAGCTGAGACTCCATTCCTCCGTACAAAGACACCCAAAGGGGGGATTGGATCACAATAAAGTGCCTGCCAAGCAAGCACACTGCTTCTCTGCTGGCCCTGAAACTGCCCTCCCCGCCCCCAAGAGACACTCTACTGCTGGGAGGCACCGGCCACAAAGAGCCCAGGCCCAGGAAACATTCCCCGTTGCCCACTGGCAGGGGCTCCTGCCTCCAGAAGCCCCACACACAGCAAGCATCCCTTTCTCGGAGGCAGCAGGTGGAATCCCTTCCCCCGCCTAGAATCCCAAGGTGGCCCGGCCTGGGGAAGCGCCTTCCATTTCCCCAGGCAGCATCCCCAGCAGCCTGCGGTAAACCAAGCAAACCAGAACAGCACCGCAGACGCTTGGAAAATCACGCTGTCCTCCCAAGCACAGCCCACGGCAGGAGGCCAGGGCCTGCTCGCCAAACCTCAACAGGGGGACTGCAAGCTAGAGCAGCGGTCCCCAACCTTCTTGGCACCAGGGTCCGGTTTCCATGGAAGACAGTTTTCCCACGGATGGGGGTGGAGGGGGTGGTCCAGGCGGTAACGTGAGCGATGGGTAGCAGCAGACAAAGCTTCGCTCACTCGCCCGCCCCTCACCTCCAGCTGCGCGGCCCGGTTCCCAACAGGCCTCCGACCAGTATCGGTCCTCGGCCCGGGGTTTGGGGACCCCTGTGCTACAGTACCCAGCTGCAACAGAAGCCAGTGTCTCCTAACACGACACCAAAATGTCCAGGACACAATGGAAAATCATCCTTCATACAAAGAACCAGGAAATTCACATCCTGAGTGAGAAAAGACAATCAAGTGACACTAACTCCAAAATGAATTAGGTGTCAGAATTATCTGACGGTGATTGTAAAGCATCGATCATAAGAATAATTCAGCAAACAATTAAATGTTCACACGGGCTTACTTCTAACAGCCAAAAGCTGGAAACCACCCCCAGGTCCTTCAGTGCGTGACTGGTTCAACAAACTGTGCTACGTCCATACCATGGGATGCTGCCCAGCAACAAAAAGGAACAAATAATTGTTACACAGAAGGACGTGGATAAATCTCCAGTGAATTATGCTGAGTGGGGGAAGAAAAAAAAAGCCAATCTCAAAAGGTTACAGACTATATGATTCCATTTACAAAACATTCTTGAAATGACAAACTTCTAGCAAAGGAGAACAGATTCGTGGTTGCCAGGGGTGAGGGGTCTGGGAATGGGCAGGAGAGGGGTGGATGGGAAGGACAAGGTGTGGGTGAGTCTACAAAGGAGCAGCCGGAGGGCCCCTTGCAGTGATGAACTGTTCTGTACCCAGACTGGATTCATGTCAGTATCCTGGTTGTACCTTGTGCTATAGTTTTGCAAGATGTTACCTACCACTGGGGAAAGGAGGGAGAGGGGAAAGGAGACCTCTCTATTTCTTTCAACTGCCTGCCACTCTACAATCATGTCAAGATTAAAAGTTTAATTTAAAAGAGGGACTCTACTAAGAGATATTCCCCAGCCCCCTTCCAGAAAAACCCCAAACCACCCTTTCTGAGGTCTTTCACTCCACACTGAGGAACCTTGACTTCAGAAACTCTTTCTTGTTAGTATCCACGCTCCACCCTCTCGGTGTCAGCGAGGCCATTCCACAGCCCTGACTGCTGACGCTAATATACAGCTAACAGATTTGGCCGCGCGGCTTGTGGGATTTTGGTTCCCTGACCAGGGACCGAAGCCGGGCCCTCGGCAGTGAGAGCGCAGAGTCCTAACCACTGGACTGCCAGGGAATTCTACGCCTAAGAGTTTTGTTTGTTTGCCAGGGCGGGGGTCTTGCTCTGTTGCCCAGGCTGGAGGGCAGTGGCTGGTCACAGGCGCCATGTGGTACTGATCAGCAGGGCAGTTTTGACCTGCTCCATTTCACACCTGGGCCTGTTCACCCCTCCATAGGAAAGCTGGTGGTCCCCCGCTTCCGGGAGGTTCCCAGATTGAAGCTGAACTAAGTGCAGACACGCGATCACAGAGCGCCCTACAGCCCGGAAGTCCAGGGCTCAAGCGGTTCTCCCGCCTCAACCACCGGAGTAGCTGGGACCGCTAGCGTGTGCCACCGCGCCCGGCCAGCTCACAGTTCTAAGCACTGACTACGTGCCAGCAGTGTGATCAAAATGTACGCGCTGCTCTCCCTTTAATCCTCAAAACAATACCAGAAGCCATTTTACCAAAGGGGAAACTGAGGCGCAAAGAGGAAAGTAACTTGTCCCAAGGCACGGAGCCAGTGGGCAGAGGGCAGAGCCAAGATTCGAACCCCTTTGATCCAAGCTGACACTGGCTATTGCAGCAGTGACCTGCCTCCCTGTGGAAACAGGCACTCTTCACTGTTCCCTCTGTGCGCTTGGGGGGAAATCTGGAGGATGGAAGTTCCAGACTAAACTACAAAGTCACTTGCCCGTGTAGGTCTACTCAGGGCAATCAAGAGACTCCGGGTGGGGAAGTACGACACCGTGATGTCCCAGTCGCGGCCACCAAACCGCACATAAAACATCTCTGTCTCACTCACTCACCTATTCCCTCAGTCTCGCAACCTCTGTCTGCATGTATTTTAAAAGACTCACAGCTTCTTGGCAAGCTGTGCGGGTGCAGCTTCTGCACGCTGTTGTGGATCTCCTGGGACGGGATGGTCTGCAGCTGCTCCAACACCAGCAGCGCCAGGACCTGCTCCAGGGTGCGCATCTCAAGCCAAAGCCACCCAGCCGTGGCAAAGCTCCAGAAGCCGCCTGAGGGTTTCTGGGGGACCAGCGGCAGAACACATAGAAGCGCAGATGACATGCTTCCAAGCTGGGCCTCGCATGGCTCCGGGCGCAGAAATACTCTGCTATCACAATGAGGACTACTTTTTGCTCCTGGGAGTTGGGGTCAGACGCAGACCACCTTGGCCCAGAAACCAGCTGCGACAGCTGGCGAAGGCGCCTGGCGCCTCCTCCAACGATACACAGAATCCGCAGGAGTCGGCGTACCCCTGGGGCCACCCCGTCCATGAGCCCAACTCCAGCCCAGGCGGAGCAGATTCAAGTGCCTTGGCCTCTATAGGCTCGCGACAGTGGGGCGCCTGCCCCAGGTTTCGCTTCCACCAGAGCCTCTGGGAGGCACAGTCGCAGGCAGCTCTTTCTTCTCTGTCTTGGACCAACACTAAACTTTGGCGTCCAAAGACACACACACTCACAAACTAGCTCGGGACGAATGTGAGGACTACATCTGCAGAATGACATCATTGCCTCTGGCCTGGACACAACTCACGGCTGACCACCCAGAAGGGAAAATTTGACTCCGGGGGCGGGACCTGCGGACAACCAATTGGAAGACAAGAGGTGGGGCCATTTGGGCTAACCTAAAGACCCAAGAGCCCTCTGGTGGCGGCCGAAAGCAGAGAGGAATGCACCGGGTAGTTTCGTCGAAGCTCGGTTCTTTACGAGAAGAAAATACAAAGGTAGCTAGGCCACTGTGACCCGGGAGCGGAAGATCAGAGTCATTATACCAAGAAAAGTTTATTATAATGCAAATTCTCGAGTTCATGCGAGATCCAATGAGTACGGGTGTCGGGGTAGAGCGCAGAAATCTGAATTTTTAAGATTCTCGCAAAAACATTCTTCCTAAAAAGAGAGGTTTGAGAATCACTGATACAGTCATAACAGATTTAAGGATGTCCCCAGTCGCTCCGGTTACTCTAGGGCTGACGGGAGAGAAGCCCTCGCTAGGATCTAGAACTGGAGCACGCCCCACCCAGTCCCCGGGAATCTAGAGTCGCTTAAGACCGGAAATGGGATGGCTTCCAAAAGCGGCCTCAGGCCGAGGGGAGACCAAGGAAACTCCCAGCCTCTCCCGCGTCAGCATCCTTAGGGGCCGCGATCTTTAGGCGAGTGGCGTGTAGCCTGCCGGGGGTTGTAGTCCGCAGCGCGGCCGCGCGCCTGCGCCCTGGGCAGCTGCACCCGGTGAGCCTGGGAGAGCCGTGGGCGCTGAGGCGGTGAGTCCCGGAGCGGTCAGAGGGCGTGGCCGTCCCTGGGGCGCGGGCGCGGGGAGCGGGGCTCCCTTCCCGCTCGGGCTGCGCTAACCGGCCGCTTCCAGCCCCGATGCGGGTGCGGGCACGGGAAGGAGCGACGGGCGGCGGGCCCCTGTCCGGCCCGGGTCCCCGCCGCCGCTCCCTGCGACCCGGCCGGGCCTTCCCGGGCTTCTCCGGGGCGGGGAGCGCCCCTCCGGGCGGCGGGACATTCTCCCCGGGGAGCACGCTCGGGCCGCACCGCGGCCACCCGATTTTGATCCGGCTTTTAGGCTTGTCCCCCTATCCTTTCCGCGAGTGCCCTCTCTTTACACCCTTCTTCATCCACGGGCCCTGTGGGCCGGCTTCATTCAGGAGGCTTTGAGGAGAAGCCATCAGCCCCGGGGTGGAGTGAAGTTTTCCTCCGGAAGGGCCGACGGGGAGAAAGCCGGAGGGTCAAGTCCCTGGTCGGCGTGGTGGAAGGTTGGGGACCGTCCGCGGAGGGCTGCCCAGCTGTGAGGCTGGAGCGCACTCAAGGCGGGTCCATAGCCCAAACCAGCACGGTCCCTGGATGCCCTCCAGCGACGGTTAGGTGCCTTGGCGGGGTGGGGTGGGAGGAAATAGAAGCTTCCTAGGAAATGAGCTTTCCTGAGCGCTTCCTCTGTGCCAGGCACACTGCTGTTCCTTTCCCTGCGCTGGGATCCGCCTCAGGAACTTCTAGGAAAGAGATGCCGTGATTATCTCGTGTTAGCGACAGAAGCCCTGGGCGTCAGGGTCTCAGAGCTAGCATGTTATCACGAGATGGGTCTGCCGCTGAAGCCCAGGCTGCCGTCAAGATAACGGTGCTATGGGGGCAGTGTCCATCTGGGATGACTGGGTGGGATCATGAGCGTATTTTTCCTTGTCCCACCACTCCAAGGAAGAGGGCAGGTACGTGAGGCGTCCTGGCAAATGCAGACAGAGAGGGGCCACAGCACACGGGGCGGTGGGGGGAGCGGGCACCGGTGTTGAGACCTGTGGGGACATGTACGTGACGGCCTCTGTGACCTCAGAGGCTGCACTCAGAGAACATGTGGATGTTTGGGACGTGAGCAGTGCAGGAGTCTGTAGATTCCAACCTCCTCCCCACTTCCCTCTGGCGTTTACTGTGTCACTTGGGACAAAGTTACGCAGTCCTCCTCAGCCTCAGCTCAGTCCCCTCGTCTGTATTCAGGGCACAGTACCAGAGCCCACCTCCTAACGTTGGGTGAGGGCTAAATGAACCAATACATGTGGGAGGCTTAGAACAGTAGCTGGCACGAGGCGTGATGAATGTGACAGATGTTCTTGGTTATTAATGTAGACCCGATTCCTGCTGGCCTGCCCTGTTGCCATGTGTTTTGCTCATGAGAAAGTGACTTAGAATGCTGTTTCAGGATGAGGGTCACGGTGATGTTGCCTGAGCTACGCAGAACCTCCAGTGGAGAGGAATGAGGGACTGACTGGTGGTTTGCTGTCCTTGCAAGGCATGGCCCTAGCTAAGATGCCCATGGTTGAAGGTGACTAAAGGTTACTCAAAGGTAGATGGACTTTCATGGTTCTTCACCATTGTAAGCATTGCTCCTCCCTTTCTTCTGTGGCCCAGCTACATTCAGAAACACAAGACATTTGAAATTAGGCTGGGAGTGGGTTTAAAGGCCACCCAATCTCTAGGGGTTTATCTAAGGCAAGGGGTTTTAGCTTTGGTCAGGGGAATTCTAGAGCAGCGCCGTCCAATAGAAGTCTCTGATCCGATGGCTGTCAAGTACCTGAAATGTGGCTAGCAGGTGAATTTTTTATTTGAGTAAATTTTGACTTGTGTCCACATGGGTCTGGTGGCTACAATATTGGACAGCACAGTTCTAGACGGTCCACAGATGGGCTTGGACAGTCCTTTTGGAAATTGGATGCAGAATTGGATGTGTATTGTATTTTCCTAGAAGTGAATCCATGGCTTTCATGGGATTCTCAAAACCACCAAAAAGATTACAATCTGCTGCTTCGGGGCTTTAGAGAAAAGTAAGCAAGTTAAGGGAGGTAAGTCTGCCCTCTGGTAACCACTGCTGTTTCCTTTCTCATTTTGTCCTGTCTTCAGCTGCAGGCGGTTCCTCCAGGCAAGCCCCTTTGTCGTTAACTTTTTCACAGCAGGCTGTCACCATTAGCCTAAAGCCCAACTCAAATTCTCATACATCCAACTGTTTTAAATATAGTACCAAAAAACATATTTTTAAAGCCATTTAGAGCCTACCTACTTTATATACTCCACAAAACTTCACTCAACATCATGTAAGTCAAATCCTGGGGCTATGAAAGACCCTCAACAGCTGCAGTCGGACCCGGAGACTGCCCACTAAGCTGCTGAGTGACATCGCCTAGACATGTAAGTCCCCTCTCTGACTTCCCCATCATCCTTGGAAATTCCCTCGCCCTAGTCCGCATCTGGGTGGTGGCCCATGCTTCTTTCCCTGGAAGGTCTCTTGCTGGGTGGGACTTCCCCTCTCATACAACCCTTTTCATGTGCGGCCCAAAGAAAGCTTGTGTGCTACTGCCTCTCGTGGTCCTGCCTCTTCCTTCATCACCTCCCAAATCCCTGAACTCACCGCAAGTCCTTATAACAGAGAGAAAGGAGGAGCAGGGTGAGTAGTAGGAGATGTTACTATGGAAGCAAGAAGCTGGAATGATGCCAGGAAGGGGTCATGAACCAAGGAATGCAGGCGGCCTCTGGAAGCTGAAAAAGGCAAGGAAGTGGATTCTTGCCTAAAGCTTCCAGAAGGAATGAAGCCCTAATAGCAACTTGAATTTAGACTTCTGGCCTCAGAAGGCGAAGGGAAAAACAATGTGTTTGTTTTAAGCCACTAATTTCGTGGTAATTTGTTGCAGCAGCAATAGCAAACTAATATAACTTGAATACACACTTATCTATAAGTATTTCTACATCTATCCATCTGTGTCTATATTAAGATAAATGTGACTTCATACTGGTGTCTCCAGCTCTAATCCATTACCATATGAATCACTGTCCCTTCTTGTTTAACTAGAACTTTCCTCACCAACAGTGAGAAACGCGGCTCCCACCATCCACCATCCACTAACTAATTTGTGCAATCAGTATATGTGCAAAGCAGCTTCACAGATGTTAATCTATGCCTTCCTGAGAATTTAGCAACCTGAGTACAGTGTTTTGTCTTTAGCCTATCCCCCAGCTTTTAACTTTTTCATTCAACCTCCAACTGTTACATTTTGAAATATAGAGAATTTGCTTGCTTGCTTCCCAGCATGCTTAGTGCTGTGGGTGCCGCCTCTCTCCCTGCTTTTCTCCTTCCCACTGGATTTCGGAGCTCCCAAGAGACGCTTTGCAGGGTTTTGGACCTGTCGGCCCCACCCCTGCCCCGTTACCTCACTCTTCCACCCAAGCCCCTGGCCTGCCCAGATGTGCCTGACTCCACCCTTGGGGGCTCCGTGGCTCCCATCATATTGCACGTCAAGCACCAGGCTCTCCCAGGGGCTTCTCCCCAGGTACACACACCTGTATAACTGTATGCGGTAACGCTGGAGAGAAAAGGCAAGGTGTTGAGAGACTTGGAAAGGAAGGGGAGAATACCAGGACAGGAAACAGGAACAGAGATTCAGGACACGGTGGGAATCCTGGGGCAGAATGACACCTGGCCCCATATCCTGCCTGGAACTCTGGGATGGAGACATCCACTCAGTGCCTCCCACCAACAAGATGAGGCAACAAGAGGTCAGAAATGACAGCCTGACATTTAGGAGAGATCCTGAGATGGTGCCCTTGGGTTCGCTGTGGCTAATTTGTAGCATGAATGAGTTCCAGCTACAGGCTTCAGAAAGAGACTCCATAGAAATGCTGAGAAGAGTCTTGGTTGACAAGTAGAAGCCTGGGAGAGGGAAGAGGATGGCCCAAGTGTGCATCCCTCCTTATTGGAAGCCACACAGCAGCCAGACACCAGCATCGCTGGTGTGTGCCTATAGCCAGCCAGAGTCAGTTATACCATGGCCAACATCCAAAGACCAAGGACGCTGAGCGAGCAGAGGGGACAGATCCGTCCTTTTTCTGCAATTATATAAGCTCCCTCTGTATCCAGATACCTTCCTGGGAAGGAAGAGGAATGTGAATAGGAGGGAGAGGAGGGGAAGGAGGAAAAAAAGAGGAAGAGAAAGGGGAAGGTGAAGAGTGAGAGGAGAGGTACAGTACAAGAAGGCTTCTTGGAGTCTTCAGTGCTCGTGGACATTGTCTATCACCCAAAGAAGGATATAGCGCAATATAAAGAGTTTTCCAAACATACTGCTCAAGGGAGTACTTTCTTTACAGAACAGTGATTAATATCTCATAGGTCTAGTATTCCCTGAAAGAATTTGGGAGCTGTAGTTCTATCATTTAAAGTGATGAGCCAGGTATCTGGGCCTAGGACACAGATGGGAAGTGATGGGGATCCCTACAGGATAGGCAGTGAGACTCTAAAGGTACGCGCCCTTCTTCTCAAAGTTGCTGTGATTGCCCCTGGGCTGGATTCATGTTCTGAATCCCTTTCCTGGTTTTCTCTCTGAGGGTAGTGACCCCACTTAAAAAGAACTCTTTCCAAGCTCTCTCTCTCTTTTTTTTTTAAGTATTTATTTTTTTGGCTGTGTTGGGTCTTCGTTTCTGTGCGAGGGCTTTCTCTAGTTGCGGCAAGCGGGGGCCACTCTTCATCGCGGCGCGCGGGCCTCTCACCATCGCAGCCTCTCTTGTTGCGGAGCACAGGCTCCAGACGCGCAGGCTCAGTAGTTGTGGCCCACGGGCCCAGCTGCTCCGCGGCATGTGGGATCTTCCCAGACCAGGGCTCGAACCCGTGTCCCCTGCATTGGCAGGCAGATTCTCAACCACTGCGCCACCAGGGAAGCCCTGATCCGTCTCTTTTAAAGTTAATCCAGAGGGCAAGCAGCTGCGTTCTCCCCAAGCCGCTAGGTGTCCCCAGTCATTTACATGATGCTCAAAAACTGCAGCCTGAAGTCGTCATAGCTTTCAGACATTTTGATAATAATCGATGACTGGTGGGACTGGAGAGGGGAAAAATGACAAACAGCGGAGCTGGGCATTGTCAGCCTCATCCGAACTATGACAAAGATTCATTGCTGGATTCCCATCAAAGCTTGAGAATGCCATCTGTGGCCACCAGTGACTGTGTTGGTGTTGAAGTGGAGTCACCACCCAGAACAGCATTTCTGAGAATCCGTGTGGAGAGGGGCACACATTATGAGCACGTTATGCTGGCTGTGGGTGTGGATGAGCGTAGGTGGGTGGGAGCAGCCTGGTGGGCTACCTGTTCCTTAACATGGAGGTAGTAATAATAGTGATATCAATAAATGCCAGCTGCCACGGGAGAACAGAAGGGCTTCCTTGACCTTCACATGCTGAGGAACCCCGCAGGCAGGACGTGACATGTTGCAGCTTGGGGCCCTCTAGACCGGATGACAAGAATAGGCTTGCTAACACCTGCAGCCCAAGATCTTCATAGAACCCCAGAGAGCGACCCTAACCCTAACCCACCCGCCCAGCGGGCACGTCTTCAGTCAGGACAGATCATCACAGTCTTGCTCTCCTTTCCCATGGGGGAGATTTTCATGACCACAATGATAAGGCTATTTGATGAATGTTTAAACCAGAAAACATGTACAGAAAGCATGCAATTTTAGTTAATTGGAAATTTTATACAAGTGATGGAAAATGTATTGACATTTTAAAGGTACAGTGCCACAAATAATCTTTCACTGACCTGCCTCTCTGGATTCTGCCTTTACTAAGACTTTATAAAACCAGGTAGTGTGGTCTGGTGAGAAACGCTTCAGACTTAAGGTACCAAAATTCTAATGCAGGCTGGACCAGGAATTAACTGCATGCTTGCTGCTTCCAGTTTTGATCCTGATGACTTTTGACGTGATCTTCTGCAGAGCCGGGCTGGTCACCCTAACTCCGCCTCACTCTAGCAGGAACTGCCCACCACCTTCACAATATCTGAACATGTATCTGTGGTCCTCATGTAGAGGCCAAAAGGATCACTTCACATAGGAAGGTGTCAGATTACCTACTACCTTTCTTACCTTAACAAGGGGAGAACTTCAATCCCAGCCTGGAGACCCCTCACCCTGCCACTGACCCCCTGACATCAATACCCCATATTACCGAGCTCAGAGCCCCGCCTGGTACGCCGTATGATGCACACACAGAGCCACATCTTCATCGATCATTCTTGAAGTCATTGTGAATAATAACATCTACAAGTGGGAGCTTTTCCAACATACACATTTTATTGGAAAAACATAAGTATTTTACAATTTCCTCTGCCAACTGGGTTTGTCTCCTCCAAGACACTCGGGAAAGGGCTGCATGTATCTTTTCAGGTTTGTATGTTTTCTTTCTTTCTTTCCTCCCTTCCTTCCTCCCTCCCTCCCTCCTTCTCTCTCTCTCCCTTTCTTCCTTCCTTCCTTCTTTCTTCCTTCCTTCTTTCTTTCTTTCTTCCTTTCTTCCTTCCTTCCTTTCTTTCTTTGTTTTCTTTCTTCCTTCCTTCCTTCCTTTCTTTCTTTCTTTCTTTCTTTCTTTCTTTCTTTCTTTCTTTCTTTCTTTCTTTCTTTCTTTCTTTCTTTCTTTCTTTCTTTCTTTCTTTCTTTCCTTCCTTTCTCTCTTTCCTTTCTTTCTTTCTTTCCTCTCCCCCTGCCTTTCTTAGATATGTACCCAGGAGTGGAATTGCTGGATCATACAGTAGTTCTATTTTTACTTTTTTTTTTTTTTTGGAGGAACCTCCATACTGTTTTCCATAGTGGCTGCACCAATTTACATTCCCACCAATGGTGTACAAAGTTTCCTTTTCTCCACATCTTCCCGATACTTGTTATTTCTAGTCTTTATGATATGGCCATTCTCACAGATGTGAGGTGACATCTCATTGTGTTTTTGTTTGTTTGTTTTTTTGTTTCATTTTTTTTTGGCTTGGAGGATCTTATTTCCCCCACCAGGGATTGAACCTGACCCTTGGCAGTGAGAGCCCGGAGTCCTAACCACTGGACAGCCAGGGAAGTCCCCTCATTGTGGTTTTGATTTGCATTTCCCTGATGATTAATAACGTAGAGCATCTTTTCATGTACCTGTTGCCTATCTCTATATCTTCTTTGGAAAAATGTCTATTCAGATCTTTTGCCCATTTTTAATGGCATTATTCACTTTTCTGCTCTTGAGTTGTATGGGATTTGTGTATATATTTTGGATATTAGCCCTTTATCAGATATATGCAAGTATTTTCTCCCATTCAGTAGGTTGCCTTTTCATTTTGTTGATGGTTTCCTTTGCTGTGCAGAAGCCTTTTAGTTTAATATAGTCCCACTTGTTTATTTTTGCTTTTGCTCCTTTTGCTTTTTGTGTCAGAACCTCCTGACTTCTTATATGATCATGTGTAAGACCATACCAGTCACTCTAACTCTGCCTTACCTTAGCAGGGTCAGGAGGTTTCCCTCAATGCTCCTATGGTCCCTAAATATGTATGTGTGGCCTTCATGTCGTGGCCCAAAGGATCATTTCTCATAGGGATCTATTAATTTACCTACTCCCTTTCTTTCCTTAATAAAGTGTTCAACCTTGGGAATCACAAGTTATGCAGGGCAGTTTGGGGGACCTGGTATCTCATGGTGGGGCATTTAGTCTCCTAGTATCAGGGCCTAGTATCAAGCCAAGGGAGGCAATGAAAAGGTGACGAGAGCACGTGCTTCCTCTAGAACACTAGGATACACCAGGAAGACTCTCATCTGGCGGCTTCCCATAGGCTTCATACAGCAGCCTGATATGCAGTACAGCACCCTCATGCACTGCACCACATGGCCTAATACACTTGCTTGGATCAGCTAGAGTCACCTGTAAAGGTTTCTTCTCCTATTGGGCTGGATATCCTTCATGGACCTAGAAACTCAAAAATTTATTCCTGCATGGGGGATGTCTGAAGTATTTCACAAGCCAATAAAATGGATGAATACAACAGATCTGAAAATTGCATATTTAGTGTTATTCATAAGGCTTTCCAGATTGCTTTTGGAAAGCAATTTCCTATACATACTCATATAGGATGTATGGGATTGGTTTTAAAATAATTGCATGGTGGTAGGAAAGAGGAGGGGGCAGAGACCAAGTCCGATTGACTATGGGTTGATACTTATTGTACATAGATGATGAGGACATGAAGTTTCTCTGTATTATTTTTCAACTTCCACGTGTTTGATCATTTTCATGATGTTTGTGAAATGCAATCTGCCTTGGAGAGCAACTGCAAGTTCAGGCCCTTCTGAACATGAAGTGCTCTGTTAAGCTTGTTATTGTGCAATGTGCACTGGAAATTGGACTCAGAGAGAAGGGGTCAGAGGTGCTCTGGAGATGTGGCTCAATCCTAAACTTTGAGATTTGTTGAAAGATGTCGAGAGGAGAATGGAATGGCTGTATTTATGGTTTCCTTGAACCACATTATCTGGCGTAAGGAGGGTGAACTTGGCATTGGTTGGGAGTGGGGGCTGAAAACCTGGGAACAGGTAGAAAGTGATAGGAAACTTGTAGAGAGTCAACAGCGAAATAATTTGCATCTAAACCAAGGTAAGGCTGATGGGGGGGGATGGAATCCAGAAACCACACGAAAGGGAGTCTTACTAACTGGGTACATGGGAGAGAAGGACACAGCCGACTCAGAAATGACTCCTGATTTTGGAATGGGTGGTGGTGACACCACCCAAGATAGGGAACCAAGAAAGAAAAGAAGGGTATCTTTGGTTTTTAGAAAAGACAAACTCAACTTGGAACAGTTTGACTTTGAACACTTAAGTGTGCCATAGGCAGCTAGATCTATGATCAGAACCTGCTTGGTTACCACTAAGGGCTGGTTCTTGACATTGCAAGGTAATGAACTCATTTTTGCAAGAGTCAAAAATTGAGGCATACTCACCAGAGACTGATCTACAAACTAGAATGCCAATCAGCTTTCATGATTGAGAACTACAGTGAGAACTATAACGGTCAGGATAAAATACCAACTTGAATTAGAAAGCAGAAGGTATTCTTGAGGGAAAGGGATGCTAGGACAGGTGTATTTTAACTGGGTAGTGGGGACAAAGACCCCCAGAGCCAGGTGAGGCATAGTAGTCTAGAGTTCCATAAGGTTTCCAGAGGGAAAAAAATGTGGCTGACTTTGCAGTTTTAAGACCTCTGTGGCATAAGAGGCAGAGCAAATCCGTATGCTCCTTGGGAGACACAGGTGATGGACAGCGCCTAGATGGGGATTGGTGTAGGCAGAGGGCAGAACCGAGTGAGGGCAGGAATCTAGCGGAGCTCCCAGCCTTCAGTTGTCCTCCCAGAGGCACTGGCGAGGAGAGACAGCCCTAAGGGGCGGCGGGAGGTTAAAGGTTCCGGCGAACTAGGCCTCTGGACGTTTCCAGCAAAGCTGGGAGCCAGCAGAGGCAGGCTGTGAGCTTGAGGGAGGCTCACCGCGGATTTCAGCGGTAGTACCGCCATCAAAGTCACAGGGTGGCTTTGATTTTTCCAAATCCGGGGAAATGTTGATGGATAGAATCGCCTGTGTTTCCTGTTTTCTTTTTCTCCCTTTGGAGCTCGGCTGCCCCCTCTGTGCAGCTGAGGGCGAGCAGACGAGAACTGGGGCAACGAGGCGCGGACCGGGCAGAAGGAGACCTTTGGTTCCGGGCGGTGCGCGGCTCCGCCGCCCCTGCGGCCGGGTTCCCACGGCAGCCGCCACCCACCCAGCCCTTCCCACGAGCCAGGCCCTCCCCACGCTCGCGGCCGCCTAGGACCCCGCGACAGCCCGCCAGCTGCGTGCTGCCCACGCCAATTGGACCGGTCACGGCGCTGCGGCTCAGAGAGGCCAGGGCCATCCCGCCGCCCTGATTAAGTGGTAGAGCTGCTGTGTCCAACGACAGTTTGCGCCCTCGACCCTGACGCACTGCTGCCTTTTGACGTCCTGAGACTGAGCAGCTCGTCCGACCAGCTCCGAATCAGGCTGATCACTAATAAAGGCGAGTCCTCGTGTACGAACCGCTCCCACGTGTCTGCCACCGCGCTCAGTGTTCACTGACTGATGTGCGTTAGTTCACCGATTCCTCAGAGAACCTGGGAATTACTCATCATCTCGCAGATGAAGGAAGCGAAGCGCAGAGAGCCTGAAGGACCTGGCCAAAGTGACTCCGCTCGTAACCTGAAGACGCCGGGTTCGAGCCCAGCTGGTTTCCCCCTCCCAAGCCTGCTCCAACCGCCGTGCGCCTGGTTTAAAGATGGGACCGCCCATCTCCAGTACTGATGGTGTTCTGAAAAGTCCCTGGTGACTTACTGGGATGCCCTGCCTGCCGGATGCATCTGCAAGTCTTGTTGTAGCGTGCATGGAAATCGGAAGCACGTAATCAGTTCATAGGTTCTTATTTGCCCAAGATCTTGCACCTCGTATAACTCGAAAACCTATATATCTCGTCCTCATGGTTTGTTCATTTACAGAAAGCGAATTCTGCCAAAGCTGGGTGAAAGCTCCACGCTCCAGCCCGAGGCTGGCCGGCGCTAGTGGAGCAGCGCCATCTCCTGGTGGATTCCGTGAACTACATCAGAAACCGCTGGAGGGTGTTGTGTTGCCAAGGCCTTCAGACACAGGGACAACACCCGTGCACAGCCAGTTGTGTATTTTTTTTAAACTGAAGTATAGTTGATTTGCAATATTGTGTTAGTTTCAGGTGTAGAGCAATGTGATTCAGTTATGTATATATATATATTTGACTCTTTTCCATTATAGTTTATTACAAGATATTGAATATTATTCTCTGTGCTATACAGTAAATCTTTGTTGTTTGTTTTATATATAATGATGTGTATCTGCTAATATCATACTCCTAATTTATCAAGGGCTTAATTTCCAAAGTATACAAAGAGCTCATGCAACTCAATATCAAAAAAACAAACAACCCAATGAAAAAATGGGCAGAAGACCTAAATAGACACTTCTCCAAAGAAGACATACAGATTGCCAACAGGCACATGATAAGGGGAAGAAAAGGGAGGACTTGGGGCACAGGAAGGGAGTGAGGGGAGTGGGTGTCAACGTGAGGTTGTAGAGCCTCTGCTCTAGCCATTTCGCTGTGATTCCCAGGGTGATAAAGTCTGGCTTTTTATTAAATTTGACACTGGGGAAAGGGCATCCAGCAGTGCAAGGTCAAACTGCAGTAATTCGCAGGTGGCATGTACGTGGAGAGTTGCCATCATCATGAAGTCATAGAAAGTGAGAAACTAGATACATAAGAGAAATGAATCTGCTGGTCTCAAAACATCAGTAAGAATTGGGATGTTGCTTTCCCGGGGCCTCCATTACTGTGCCCGTGGGGCAGACCAGGAGACAGGTGCAGAGAGGCACGGTGACATGCCCACGTCCCCATAGCTGGTGAGCTGTGGAGCTGGAACCCCAACCTGGCCTTTGAGCTCCCAGGCTGGTGCTCTGCCCTCCGCACTTCTGGGCACAAAAATCTGTTGTAGAGGGAGGTAGGAAAAGCAGGATGGAAAACACTACACAGGGTCTGCGTCAAGGTTTTGCATGACATCTGAGTAACAGATGCTTTTAAAAGTGCTCAGATCTGCCATGGTATTCACCTGGAAACGGCTTTAACAAGACCTTCCAGAAAACTTGCATTGAATGCACTTTCAGAGCATCGATGGAATTACTTTCCAGCTGTGTCTGGCGCATTCACTGGAATTCTTGTCACATGTGCCCTGACATTTCTTTTTAACCTACAGCATGTAAAGAAGCAACCTTTGGCTGCCAGTCTCTGGGAACTGGAAAGGCCACCTATGCCTCTGCTGGTCTGGGCGATCAGGTTGTTCTGAGTCGACCTTGGACCCGGAGGTAGCCATAGCACCCAGAGCCCAGATTACTTCCTGGGTGCGTTGGGGGTCGCTTTCCTGTTGGCTGGGCCCTCCCACAAACCTTGCACCTACTCTGCTCTCACATGTTCTGTGTGGGCTCCTCTGACTGGTCCACAGGGGTGTGTGCCCAGGGCCCACCTTGGGGTCGGCCATGGAGAGGGGCCCAGGAAATATGTCTTACCAAACGAACGGCCGAGGATCTCCGAGGAATCGCTTTCCCTCAGGCCCTCTGGGTGTCACTGTGACCCCATTATCAGGGTGAACATTAATGAGCTGCTGGGGGTGTGTGCGGGGCAAGGGAGAAGCTGGACCGGGGTAGCCTTGAGGACTGCTCTGTAGAAGGGGCAGAGGGCCCCGGGTCCAGCTGGGTTCCCAGTGGCCGAGGTGGAACACAGCCTGGAGATGGTGACGGTGACTGGAGGCGGTCAGGGGCTTCTGCCACTGTCAGCGGGCCAGCGGGGAGGTCAGCCAGTCTGGTGCAGGGGGCAGTGAGACCGCCTCCGAGTGCTCGGGGTCGGGGGCAAGCCTTTGGACGTTCTGGTCGGTCATCCACTGCCTCGGTGGGAGGGAGCGTGGGCTGTGGAGGCCGGCTGTTTGTGAAGGTCGGGCGGCTCAGTCATGGGCCCCGAGGGGCTCTCCAGCCAGAGGGAGGGCCTGTAGCGCTGGCCTTCGTGGGCAGGCCCCGTCAGGGCATCCTCCTCCTGCCTGGGTGGGTGGGGAGGGCAGCAGAAGGGCTGGAATGGGCCTCCCTGGCGGGGCTGGGGAAGTGGGTTCAGGGAGTGGGGCGTGCGATGGGGTGCAGTCTGCAGACCCAGAGGCAGCCTCAGGCCTGGGACAAACGTGGGTGCCGAGAACGCTGGACCGGAAGACACAGGCTGTGCCTGGGCCCAGATGCTGAGTGAGCCCTGAGCTCGGGGCGGTGGAAACGCAGGAACAGAGCAGGAGGTGGCAGGAGACACGCAGTGGGAGACAGCTGGCTGAGGCCAGAGGCTGAGGCTGAGGAAGGGAGAGCCGACGGAATCGGCTCCTGGGGGGCTGGAGGTGCCCATGCGAGGACCGGGGAGGCTGTGTGCTCTTCCCACCTGCCTGGGTAGGGGGGGTGCACATGCTGGGGTGGAGTCTGACCTCGATCCTGCTCTAAGGTGGGCAGAGTCAGGAGACAGACGGGGAGGGCTGCACCTGGGCATCGCTTGGAGGTGCAGGCTGCGAGGCGGGGCTCCTGACGCCAGGAAAAGCCCAGCACATCATAGCGAGCCAAGAGTAAGGGCCTCATCGAGGGCTAGGACTTGTGGGGATGGGGCTGGGACAGAAGGGCCCCTTCTGCCCGCAGAAACGTCAGGCCATGGGGTCGGTGAGACCTGTGCTTAAGCAGAGTCCCACGGCAGGGCCACGACTATGAGGTACTGGCAGATCTGAAGGCCCGGCCCCGGCATTCCCTGAGGGTCCGGTCACCCCACTGGAGGGACTCACTCTCTGCTCCCCATCTGGGCGATAGCTGGACTGTCCCAGCGAGTGACCATGGTCCCCTCAGGGCTCTCTCCACTGCCTTGGTCCTGCTTGCCCACTCTGATCCCCTTCCTGGGAGCTGGGGGCAGCCTTCTGGGAGTGCCGGAAATGGCAGGTGATATAGGATTGGTCCAGAGGGAGCAGGTATTTACGTGGAGGCAGCATCAATGTGCCCAGAAACCCAGGATGACCTGAGTCCAAGGAAGAGACCCAGGGTCCAAGCAGAGAGCCATGCCCAAGGGCAGTGGGGACAAGTCCGTCACGGTGGGAGTGAGGGGAGAAGCTCACTCTTGCTCTTTTCCTAAGGAGCATTGTCCCTGCTGCTCCCCACTAGGCAGGCCCTGGGGGAGGTGGTGGCCCAGCCCTACATGAGCCCATCATTCACTAGAGGTCCCTGCTCTCTGTGTGAGCCAGCCTGATGGGGAAAGAACTGAGGTCTAGGATTGTTCGGGAACTGATGGGATGGGATGGGGCTACCTTTGTGAGCTTCTAAGACCACAGGGGTGGGGCAAGGGGTTGTAGGGCCAGGAGAGAAGTTCCTCTGTGGAAGAGGCCCACTGGTGAAACAAATGTACATCAGAAAATACTTTTTAAAGCAAAAAGTCCTGATCCAAAGCCAAAACTCACCATTAGGGTAGATTCAGGAGAGTTTTCTGTCTATTTGGACGAGCTGGATAAAAGGGGTATGTCTGGCAGTGGTGCAGAGAAAAATCCAGATGTAGAGATGAACACTTGCCCCTGGTCTCCAACTTAATATCGGATCAAAGACAAATAATAAGTCTCTGCTTTACAATGTCCTATTCATCTCTGTTATGGCAGTACCTTCAAAGGATAGAAACATGGCTGGAACCTTCTACTTTGTGCCACTGCTCTTACCCCTGAGCTGGTGAGGATTGCTGTTCACTCCACTCCTGGCTTGACGGTATGAAATACTGCCTTCTACTCTTCTCTAGAGTCACTGTTAGAAAGCTGCCGTCTACTTTGTTCTTGAATATTCACTTGGCTGTCTTGCTGCCATCATGGTATTTGGGTCACATGTTGTATGATGGATGCTGTCTCCTCTTCAAATTGAGGAAACTGCAAGTGAGGGCCCTGCCATCAACAATTAGGTTGGCCGAGGAAGACAAGAGGAAACCCCGCCACCCCAGCTTTGGCCTCTTTGTTGGGACTGAGTTTCTGAGAAGGAGTATGTGAACCCCGTCCTGGAGGCTGCTGCGCCCATGCACCCCAGTGGGGGAGAGCAGGATGTCCTCGTACCACCGATGCCCCCCTCCCCAGTCTTTGGACCATTTAGCCTACAAAACACAGCTTTCCGCTAGCAGCACTTGTCTGACATTTGGTTTCGAACAAAGCTGGGATCTTGGAGCCCCTTCACACCTGGGGCTCACCCGGTCTCATGACTATGGGTAGACCATCCTCACAGGCCTAAGATTGGGAAGAACGCTTCCAAACCAGAGGAGAGAGGGTTGTCCACTGCCTGGCAAAAGTGGAATGTGGGTCACGTGCAAGAAGTTCTCCTTCCTCCTCAACAGATACCAGATGTTCTGAAGGAAGCAGGTGTGCCGTCTTCTCCAGCCATCTCTGTGGGAAGGTGGGATGGGTGCTCTCTGCTCTCTGCAGGTGTCGGGAGTCTGTCAGTGGGCATTATCCCCTCGAGGCAGTGCTGGTTCTTTCCATACCCTGAAGGATCACTTCAATTCCTCTGTCCCAGCTTCGCTGTGGGTGATCTCTCTTTCGGTGCACCAGTTACCACCAGGGCCCCAGCTTTCCTCTGCAATATTATTTTTTCATTCACTAATGTGGATAGGGTTACTAAAGAATCACTCACTCTGGCCACTTTTTAAGGAACTGCTATGACTCTACTTCTTTGTCACCCTCGTGGGAAGTTCTTTCTGGCAACTTACCCAGCCCAGGACACATGGTTTCTGCGGAGTCCCAGGGTACGCCTGCAATTGAGACTGGCTGGCTTTTCCACAGGGGATTTTGGGGGAACGTGGGGACACAGGGGTTCCTCCCCCACTGCAGTTTTGGCCTGGAAATGTGACCTGGGGTGGGTCTCCTTTAAAAATGCCCAGTGCTCATATGGACCGTTCCCACTCTTCACGATAACCTCTCTTTACGGGCCTCCATGTTTATATTGAATAATGCAGAGGAACTCTTATCTGTTTAAGGCAATTGGTTATGGAGTCTCCCTGACCCACGTACTCACAGCTCTTGGGTTTTGTACCCATTTGTCCCAAGGGAATCGCTCCCTGGGCTCTGAGGTGATTCCAACCCTACTACATGGTCTATCTGTCCTCTTCTCCCCATCGGTGAGTCGTCCTATCACACGGGGATTCTGCCTCTTCTTCGGTCAAATGTTGTTGGACAGGCCTCAGAGCAA
Organism: Eschrichtius robustus; assembly: GCF_028021215.1. Lineage (NCBI taxonomy): Eukaryota > Metazoa > Chordata > Mammalia > Artiodactyla > Eschrichtiidae > Eschrichtius > Eschrichtius robustus. The sequence continues at coordinate 118,402,958 of NC_090845.1, read as the reverse complement.
ATGTGGAGCCAGAGAAGTAGAAAATGTCTGGGATCCGTGCAGGAAGCCATAGTACACTTTCTCAACTCCAAGAAGCAAAGATGGCCTGGAACTCACAAATCAGACCCCAAATCCGTAGCCATGCAATTCCCAGAGGTCTGTGTGAGAGGAAGAGCCAAATGTCAAAGGGGCGAGGTAGTGTCCACTGTGGCCCCTGGAGAGGGCTGGGCAAAGGTAACTGCTGTTTCTAGCACTCGAGTGGTCATGGTGAAGAGGTGACACAACTCTGCAACCTGTCACTGTGCCCTTTGACACAGGACATCTTCTGTCAGTGTGGTTCCTTTCTCAACCAAAATTCTGGTCCCAAACAAGTCATACCTCACTGAGAGGTGGGTGGAGACCCATTTTCCCACTTTGTGTGGTTGGGAGGAGCTAGCCATTCAGCGTCTAGCACTGGGAAAAGCTGTCAGGTAGCTGGGATTTGTCCCTATGGCATGAAACAGAATAAACATGGGAAGTAGAAGGGCAAATACAAATGAAAAAGAAGAGGCTTACTTCTTGTGTATTGATTGATATGATTTCAAACCCACTTGTTTTGATGTAAGAATGAAGCTGTTTTGCTATAAGAGGGAAGTTGTTTACATTGAGGAAGCTGTGTCGGGATGTCACGGACATCTGTGGCTGTCAATAAGCACACAGTAGTTCAACTACTAACAAGCACTGCTGGGGGCTTAAACAGCACGAGGAGGAGCGACTATGGCTGGGGAACATTTAAGCTTTAAATGCCAAGAGGTGTGAACAGCATCTCCAGAGTGTTTGGTCTGGGCCAGGCGACTCTTTGCTGATGTAAATAGTTCTCTGAAGACCTTGCAGGGGTGGGGATGGGGATTAGCTCCTGCCTGGACAAAGCGACTCTTTGCCTGCAGTGGCCTGAGAGGGAGATCACTGTGCCTGCCAACATGGTGTCTTCCTTCCCTAGCAACGTGCCCTAGCAACAGGAGACTTTTGCTTTGTGCAGGCAGCTGGACGACAGCTCGTCAGCTTGTGGTTGGCTAAGCCCACTCTTTCGAGAACCTACTGTAGAAAGGTGCAGCTCAACTAAATTTGGACTTTATTCCTTTCATCTCCCCCTTGCCAAGAACCATAGTGCGATTAATCTATAATTGGTTTGGAGTATTTCTTTATTGGTTCAGTAAGAGATATTATCCTGTATGCTGTTGGCTTGTGAAATTACTATAATTCCCTCAGTGAACCTGTGTTAAATAAATTATTGGTAAAGACAGTCTCAGTCTCTGAGCATAATTTGCCAGAAACCAAACAAAACAATTCGCCTTGTTGAAAATAAGGAGAATTGTTTTTCCTTCAGAACTCCTTCCTCTGTACTTTTCAAATGTATGTAAGTTTTATAATGGCCAGATAAACCTCTTGCCAGTCTCACAACCCAGGAATGTCTCCTCGAGGACCTGGAAGCCATCTCTTGAAGTGCCATCATCCCAAAAGAGAAAGCTCTATCTCCCCCTTTCCTGGGAGAATTGTGGACCTAACCCCACCTGACTCCAAACTGCAAAACCTACATAATGGAATGAGTTCTAAACGCCATTTAGCTTTATAAAAGAGTAGCTCTCTTTCTGTCTCTACAATTCCTGTAGTGGGTTGCCTGTGACATGCATCACATTCTTGTTTAATGTTTATTCAATATAAAATTATTTTCTTTCTCTAGTACCTTTGAAGACGGGTTTTCTAGGTTGAGAGGAGATTTTCGTGTTTAATTATACAGGCTTACCTCAGAGGTATTGCCTGTTCGGTTCCAGACCACCGCAATAAAGCCAATATCACAATAAAGCAAGTCAGAGGAATGTTTTTGGTTTCCCAGTGCATATAAAAGTTACGTTTACACTATACTGTAGTCTCACCATAGCAAATATAATAATAATGAAAAAATTTGAAATACTGTGAGAATTACCAAAATGTGACCCAGAGACACCAAGTGAGCAAATGTTGCTGGGGAAATGGCACCAATAGAATTGCTCAATGCAAGGTTGCCACAAACCTTCAATTTGTAAAAAATACAGTAACTGCAAAGCACAATAAAGTGAGGTCTGCCTGTATTTCCCCAACAGTAGTACCTGGAGAGACCAGAAGCACAGGGGGTCTGAGGTCATGTATGGATCTCGGTCCAATCCGGAGGCCAAGGGTTGAACCAGAAAGTCAGCCCAAGTGCCTTAGGGACCCCGAGCTTGGAAATTGACCGAGGGTGACCCGGTCAGGAGCCAGGTCCACTGTACAGGGTCAGGCTGATGAATGGCTGGCGTGGGAGTGGGAAGCAAAAAGTACAAACATGGACAAGAAATCTTGAGCCCAAGAGGCCTCAGACCCTGAAGCTGGTTGACTTTGGCAACCTGGGATGTGCCTTGAGAGACTAAGAAAAATGTGGGGGCCACTTTCTTTGCCCCCGGAGTGGATTAATTGTGTCACCCAGATTTCTACAGTGTTTTGCCAAATTTTGCTTTGCCCTGCACGCGAGGAGTGCTCGCTCCTCTCTGTATGTGAGGGACGTGTGTGGCCCTGGCTCCCTTTTGCTCTTTCAGTCACTCTGGTGTCCAGGGGGCCTCCTGATCTCTGCTCTTACAGGAGCTGTGTGGGTCCTGCCAGGTCCTCTGAAGGGCTCATCACACCAGAGCGAGAGAGTTTGCTCTCTCCCATGTGTGTGATGCTGCGGGGAACAGGGCGGTGGGGTGGGGTGCTGGGGGGGTCACTTAGTCTCCCCGCGTCAGTTACCCCTCCTCCTCTGCACTGAGGAGAGACCCCCCTTGCTCTCCACCATCACGGCGGGAGCTCAGATGGCTCGGAGAGACATCCCTCTGTCCACCGACCTTGTTTATGCTCCTCTGAAAGGCTGGCCCGGCTCTCCCAGCTTATGGTTTGTCTGCTTCGCTGGGCTTCCCAAAGAGATCAAGTAAGAAACTATTTTCTGCTTTTCAGTCCTCTGGTTGCTGGCCTGGCCTCATGTTCCCTTTCACTAATGCCTCTTTGGCATTTTTGTTTGCTAATGCCTAATTCACTAAACTAAGCAGATGGGGTTTGGGACAATTACTAAAGAACTGCTGTGGCCACAGGGCTCCCCCCACCATACACACACACACACCATCGCCACCTGCTCCGGGGAAGCTCTCCCCAGTCCAGGACTCTCGGCTCTCTCACAGACACACAGCACTTACGCTGCTGAGTCTGGCCTGCTTTTCCAGTGGGGAACTGTGTAGGGAAGCTGGGGACACACAGTGCCCCCTCCTCCTGGGGTGTTGGCCTGCTAAAGGGACCTCAGGTGGGTCTCCGTTAACCAATGTTTCTGATGTTAGGGTGGACACAGGCTGCTTTCCAAGGGGATCGAACTGAGTAAGAGCAGACTTTGAGGGGCCACCTCCCCACCATACATCTCAAAAGAAGTTTGTCATTTCCCTCTCTCTGCGCTGTGAGTCTTGCCTCTGAAATCCCTGGCTCCCCACGCCAGTTTCCTGCTCTTCCCAGATCGGCTAACTCCCTTTTGCTGATCTGACCTCTACCCTCTTCTTTGTATTCACCCCACCCAAGCAGAGCATCTCTTTTAGGAGCTGGCTTGCTCTGCCCCCCTGAACTACGTATTCACAGCATTTGAGTACGGCTTGCATTTCCCCAGGGCACTCGCCCCTGCTCTCTGGGGGGTTCAGGTGTGATTGGAGAGCATAGCCGTCCTCAGCCCCCACTGGTGGCTCCTCCCGCACACAGAGTTCTGCCTCTTGTCCGAGGGAGGGTGTCCCTGCACCTGGAGCCCGTCCTTGGTGCTTTCTATTGTTCTCATATGGGGTTTGGAAGTTTTTTTAATGTTAAAGCCATATCGTGCCTAGCCTCCCCTCTGTCCTCTAGTTTCTGGGATGGCCTGACCTTTCCTGAGTAATTGGCTTTGCATTCACTAAAAGTGAAAAAGACGATCTGTGGATGTACCCCTGCATTGCTGCGATGGTCCCCGTTCCCCTCCACTGTGCTTTGCTGGCTCCAAGGCAGGTTGCTCCCTGGTCTCCGAGGAGGTCTAAACTCTGCGACTGAACACGGCCTTGCACTTGGATGTTTGCACATTCCTTGATAAAACGTGCCGATGAACCCCCTATCACAGCCCTGTTGCGGTAGCTTCCCCTTTGGTACCCTAGTTGCTGGGTTAACCTCATTTTTACCTTTCAGTTGCTTTTCACAGTCACTACAGTGAATAATACTATTCTGGATGGGGCACTTAAGATGGGCTGCCAGTGTATGGCCTTCTGCAGTCTCCTCCGTTTCACATGATCTGCCCTGAGCCACAGCTCCCTGCTCACCAAGGGTGGCGGACAGTGCTGGGGTGATCTCCATGATCCCCAACTCTCGGTATCCATGCTTTTGTGTAACTTCCTCCCCTTGAGTATGAGTGGGACGTTCTAACCAGCAGAATGTAGCAAAGGTGATAGGATGAACCTGATGACAGTGTGTAAGACTGTAGCATTCATCTTGTGTGAAGACTCTCACTCCCTTTAGGCTTTGAAGAAGCAAGCTTCCGTGTTGTGAGCTGCCCTAAGGAGAAGGTCACGTGACAAGTAGCTCAAGGTGGGCTCTGGCTGACTGCCGGCAAGAAACTAAGGTCCTCAGTCCAAAGACCACAAGTAACCGGATGCTGCCAACAGCCATGTGAGTGAGGAAACAGATCTTTTGCTCCTAGAGCCTTAGAAGAGACCACAGCCTCAGCTGACACATGGGCTGAAGACTTTACTGCAGAGGAGTCAGCTGAGCCAGCCTCAAACCACAGAATCTGTGAGATGTTAAATGTGTGTTGTTTTTTTTTTTTTATAAATTTATTTATCTATTTATTTTTGGCTGTGTTGGGTCTTCGTTTCTGTGCGAGGGCTTTCTCTAGTTGTGGCGAGCGGGGGCCACTCTTCATCGCGGTGCGCGGGCCTCTCACTGTCACGGCCTCTCTTGTTGCGGAGCACAGGCTCCAGACGCGCAGGCTCAGTAATTGTGGCTCACGGGCCTAGTTGCTCCGCGGCATGTGGGATCCTCCCAGACCAGGGCCCGAACCCCTGTCCCCTGCATTGGCAGGCAGACTCTCAACCACTGCGCCACCAGGGAAGCCCAAATGTGTGTTGTTTTAATCTGCTAATTTTGTCTTAAAATTATTCCCCACCATTAGATAACGAATATGCTGATGATGTATAAATTCTGCTAGTAATGCTTGTCCTTGCACCCCCATGCCTATTTTTCTTTCCCAAATGGACTGATATCTCCTCTGTAGTAGCCTTAGCTGTTGTTATGGTCTAAATGTTTGTGTCCCTCCAAAATTCATACGTTGAAATCCTAGCCCCCAAAAATGATAGTATTGGCAGGTGGAGTTTTTGGGAGGTGCTTAAGTCACGAGGCTGTAGCCCTCATGAATAGTATTAGTGTTTTATTAAAAAAAAAATATGACCCAGCAATCCCACTACTGGGCATATACCCAGAGAAAACCATAATTCAAAAAGACACATGCACCCCAATGTTCTTTGCTGTGCTATTTATAATAGCCAGGACATGGAAGCGACCTAAATGCCCATCAACTGACGAATGGATAAAGAAGATGTGGTACACATATACAATGGAATATTACTCAGCCATAAAAAGGAATGAAATTGGGTCATTTGTAGATTCATGGATGGATCTAGAGACTGTCATACAGAGTGAAGTAAGTCAGAAAGAGAAAAACAAATATCGTATATTAACGCATGTATGTGGAACCTAGAAAAATGGTACAGATGAGCCGGTTTGCAGGGCAGAAGTTGAGACACAGATGTAGAGAACGGACATATGGACACCAAGGGGGGAAAACTGCGGTGGGGTGGGGATGGTGGTGTGCTGAATTGGGCGATTGGGATTGACATGTATACACTGATGTGTATAAAACTGATGCCTAATAAGAACCTGCATTATAAAAAAACAAACAAACAAAACAACTAATACTAAACTTTCATTGGGTTATTTGTATGGAAATATGTTAATATAAATGTTTCAGACATTACATGAAATTTCTAAAAATCTTATATGTTCTGGTATAATGTTATAAGTCATAATCCTAGTTATTACTGTAAAATGTATATCTCAGAAATAACTAATTTTCTTGTCAACTGCATTATTATGAACTTTCATCAAATTTTTAACTGTGGTCATTTTTAAGTCTTTTGTCATTTACAGACAGTTCTGTGTGTACTATGATGCTTTTGCAAATATGTTCCTATAAAAGGGTTTCATCTTTAAGAAATTCATGGAAAAGACTCTGACAAGTACAGGTTGCTGGTAACTGACTGTACTGCTGAACTGAATGAATAAGCATTTTCAGAACTCTAATGAAAAACTGATGAACTCATAAAAGTGCTAACAAAAGATCAAGATGAAAAAAAAAATTAATTACATGGGACTGAGTGAACTGATGAGGATGAGTATAATTTTTGTGACTTTCTGTCTGAATTAAAAAAAAAAAATCCAACAAGGACTCAGAGGCAAAGAATATACAAATCAATTTTCACTGCAAAGTAAAGGAGCTGTTACAGTGGAGGATTACTGGACTGAATGTCAATATTATGACATAGTATGAGTGTGTTTCATGTTTGGTAATTGCAATCATTGTTGCTTTTGTTGTGGTCATCCATGTACAATGCTTGGTGTCAGTCTATTTATCTCTTGTAAAAATAAAATACAGTGTGTGTGTGTGAAAAAAAAAAAAAAAGAGAGCCAGGGAATTCCCTGGTGGCCCAGTGGTTAGGACTTGGCGTTTTCACTGCCGTGGCCCGGGTTCAATCCCTGGTCGGGGAACTAAGATGGCGTAAGCCACTCGGAGTTGGAAAAAAGAAAAAAAAAGGAAAATAGAAAAAAAAAGAGAGAGAGAGAAATCCATCTGTTACCCCTTCCACCATGTCACCATGTGATGGCACAGAGAGAAGGCACCAGCTATGAGCCAGGAAAAGGACTCCCACCCAACCGAGCTGGCACCCTGATCTCAGGCTTCCAGCCTCCAGAACTGTGAGAAATAAACTTCTGTTGTTTGTAAGATTCCCAGTCTGTGGTATTTTGTTACAGCAGCCTGACCGCACTAAGACAGTTAACTTTGCATATAATACTCTGCTTCTAGTTTCAGCTAGGAGTAGGCTGATTGATTGCTGTTCTCTGCAGGTATTTAAACTGTTACCGACAATTTTTGCTCCACCTCCATGTCTGATTTCTCACTGCACAAGGTGTCTGCTTTATCCATCATGGTCTTGTGACCTTGGGATAATGTGCTACTGCCTTTGGGCACCACTGTGCTCAGTGCTCTGAGAGGATGCCCCAGGTCATTTTCCTCATGCTACACAGATAGCTCTATCCACTCTTGCCCTGACCACTGCTTTATTAAGACCTAATCTTTTCTCAGACATTGACCTTTTAAAAATAGCTTTATTGAGTGGATGGACCTAGAGTCTGTCATACAGAATGAAGTAAGTCAGAAAAAGAAAAACAAATACCGTATGCTAACACATATATAAGGAATTAAAAAAAAAAAAGGTACTGATGAACCTAGATGCAGGGCAGGAATAAAGAGGTAGACATAGAGAATGGACTTGAGGACATGGGGTGGGAGGGTGAAGCTGGGGCAAAGTGAGAGTAGCATCAACATATATACACTACCGAATGTAAAATAGTTGGCTGGTGGGAAGCAGCCGCGTAGCACAGGGAGATCAGCTCGGTGCTTTGTGATGACCTAGAGGGGTGGGATAGGGAGGGAGACGCAAGAGGCAGGGGATATGAGGACATGTGTAGGGATATGAGGACATGTGTATGCATATGGCTGATTCGCTTTGTTGTGCAACAGAAACTAACATGGTATTGTGAAGCAATTATACTCCAATAAAGATCTATTTTAAAAATAGCTTTATTGAGGTATAATTTATGTACAATAAACAGCGCCTATTTAAAGTCCACTTTGACATATGTATACACAATGAATCAAGATAGACATTCCTGTTACCACCAAAAGTTTCCTCTTGCTCCTTTGTAGTCCATCCTTCCTTCCATTTCCATCCTCAGGCAACCACTTATTTACATTCTGTCACCACAGAATAGTTTGAGATTTTTCTAGAGTTTTAAATAAATTGAATTGTAGAGTATGTACTTCTTTTTACCAGTGTTCTTCCATTCCACCTAATGATTTTGAGGTTCATACAGTTTGTTGCATTTATCAATCATTCTTTCCCTAATATTGCTGATAGTATTCCATTGTATGGATATATGACAATTTATTAATCCACTCACCTGGTCATGGACGTTTATGTGGTTTCCAATTTTTGCCTATTACAAAGAAAGCTGCCTTGAACATCCATGTACAAGTCTTTGTGTGTACGTGTGTCATCTTCTTTCTTTGGTAAATATCTAAGAGTGGAATTACTGGGTAACATGGGACGTGTACGTTTAACTTTTTAAGCAACTGACAAACTGGTCTCCAACTGCTCCACATCCTCCCCAACACTTGGTATGATGAGTTTTAAAATTTTTTAGCTTTTTTATTTTTATTTTTTCAAATTTATTTATTTATTTATTTATTTATTTTTGGCCACGTTGGGTCTTCGTTGCGGTGCGCAGGCTCTAGGTGCG